>NC_056733.1:1030548114-1030890614 GCF_019279795.1 Protopterus annectens
AAAAGGAGAAAAGTGATTTTCAAGTTTCGCTCTTCTCCCGTGTTTTTGGTCTTATTTCGTTTTTCATCAGTATTTTGTGTGCCAACTCGGGAGACATTTAAAAGGGTCTACAGTGCTGCTAAGTTTTAGTTTGAGGAGGAACTGAAGAGGGATAATCCATATTCAAGTTGTGTAAGTAGGTTACCTTTCCCTGTTGCTGCCCTGGCTGGTGCTGAGAGCAATGGTGACATTTTGTTGACCTAGAATGGGAGTAAATTGGTCTGATTCAAGCCCTGGTCTGCAGGGTCCTCAAATATTTTGTCATTAAACAATGTTATACAAAGTGATCAGATCAGCCTATTTCCTGCTATGTATCAGAGAACCATAAAAAACTAATACATAGTTGCATTCCGAGTGATTGTTTTAATCATGAGAAATTGATAGTAGTTACAGAGTTACAGAAACTATGTTCACTTGGACACTCTGCTTTGACATTTGCAGTTGGAAATGTACTTCTGCTCATGCCTGCAGTTATTTTCTGTTTTACTCGCACAACAGGAGAAGGCTATAAAGTAAGATTATAATATTGTCATCTTTCTTGTATGGTGTACCTTATGATTTATCTTACATGGCATACCAATGTATAGACCTATTACGAACTGAAAATCTAGCAGCAGGATTGCACAAATATATATATATATATATATATATATATATATATAGAGAGAGAGAGAGAGAGAGAGAGAGAGCAGATACATGGTGAAATTTCAAAGTTATATATCCAGATTTACAACAAGTCTGTGGTCATGTGGATTTCCCAGAAAACCCTGAATTGGTCTCTTCAGTTGATTTGGGGGTCTCTTTACTGGAAAAGTTTAAGTGATTTATAGTCTTAATCAATAGTAATGACAAGGTTTATTGAGCATTCTGTTCCCACATTCACATCTCTGGTTCAGAAATGTGGCTACTGACTACAAGATCTAAACCATGCCTGCTTGAAGGTGGAAATAAGGTTCCAAATGCAGCTTTGCTGGGCTTACTGTCTTCGCTGATGCAGAATGAAAGTTCTTGGCCAAAAAGAACCTCACCATAACCACCTCCCATTGCTATTTTAAATGGACTGAAGTGGTCTGACTAACTTATAAAAGATAGCCCTTGGACAGCTTCAGGTTGGACGCAGAACATTCTTAGAGGATTATATCTCTCCTCAGAATGCTTGGACAACCTCAACAGATGAGCTGGAATCTGTCTCCGGGGAAATTACAATTTGGTCTGCACTAAGTTTGCCTGCTTTTAGAACAACAATGTTCACCATGTAAAAGCAAAAGGAAACTGACTGAGTATTAGTAAGTATATGAACTTCCTGACACATTCTGCAGAAATGATATGCACACCTACTGCATAAATCATTCTAGAAATCTCCTAATTTGGATATACCAATCATTCTTACTCTTTCCTTATATGTGATAATGGGGTCCAAGAGAAAGTTCACTCACCTGGTTAACAAATAAAATAAAAGTGGCACATGAAAAGTCAGGGGTTGGTATTCACAAACACCAAATTAAAACCAAGCACTGCTAACTAGCATGGTGAAGTTAGTGCAACATGACTTGATGGGATTTATGCATGCATGAGTGCATGGTAACAGAGGTGTATAATGAACCTTTGCAGCCATGGCAACAACAGTAAACATACAACTGGACAACTGCATCACAAGTGATCATGTGACACAGAGAGTGATATGCACACGGAGTGTCTGGTGCTATGCACATTCACACGCATATTACAGTCCCATAAAACTGCATCCAATATGCACGGAGTGTCTGGTGCTATGCACATTTACACGCATATTACAGTCCCATAAAACTGCATCATTGCACAATGACAGTCCATTTTAATTTATTTAGTTATTTTTTTAATTAATCAGGAAAGTCCATTGAACAGTGCCAGCACATTTTATTTTATTAACCAGATAAGTCCCTTTTTAGAGGTATCCCAGGAGTACTATTTAGTGAAGCAATTTCTTAAGAATCACATGAAAGGTAAATGGAAATAGAAGGAATCACACCCTGTACCCTTAACTGCAGAAGGTATCTCACTAACAACACAGAGTCTTAATCCTATGTGCTAACTGCTAGACAGCTAAGTAAAAAGGAAATAGGGAGATATGGCAGTCAAAAATGTGTAAGCTCAAGCAAAGGAGCATAAGGAAGAGCAACTGGAGGGAAAGGAATGTAGAGGGGTCAAAAGTATACTTTTTTGGGAGCAAAAGAAAGGGTGAGTAGAAAGGAGGGGCAGACAGTCTCAGACAAAAACTGAGAATGGAGGTAAATAGATGTAAAGTGGGAGAGAGGAAAGAAGCAGACTGACAGTGGGTGGGCAAATGTTGATAGCACAGGACTACAAATAGATAAGGGGACTGTCACAGAAGGATGAAGAACAAATGGTGGTGGACAGGGAGAGGCAAGGAAAGCCTACTAAACCAGTCCAGAGAAAAATGCATCCAGATGTCAGTCACCTCCATAGGCATGACATCATGGGAGGTTTTGCAGCTTCAATGACCTGCTGGTCAAGGTTGGATGAATGTGTGACTCTACAGTCTGCACAAGGTGCCGATGCAGGCATGGAGCTACCAGTCCACCTCAGTCCTCATCAGCTGTCACACCTCACACTGGTTGACTGCGAAGGACCTCTCTGCACCACGTCTCATATGAGAAGCCTTCACTCTTCTCCTCACATTTGACAACAGAGGTCAAAGGTGAGTCCTCCATGTCATCTTCCCCAGTGACCTTTGTGACCCTGCAGAGAGGCATACTGAAGGATCCAGTTGCTAGTCCAGAGAGATATCTCTGGTGCCTCATTTCTGTCTGCACTGCAGCTAATCCTGCAGAAAACATAAATAAGTGGAGAAAAATAAAACAAGAAAGTGACATAATAAATGGAAAAATAAGAAAGAAAAAGAATAACAAAAATACAAATGTTCAGTTATATATTGTGCAGTTTATCATAATATGACCAGAAATGGAAAACACAGCCAAAAAGCAACAAATTATTAAAACAGTAGAATAATAACAAAAAATTAACATAAACACAGCACTTTAGTTAAATGCAGTACAGTTTATTACGCTATTACCATAGGCAGTCATGAACCTAAATGAGAAAAGTGCTTAGCTTTTGGTAATCAGTGTCACAAATGTAAAAAGTGGAATCATTTTAAAAGGCTTTGCTGGTCTAAAGTAGCACATACTTTTATTAAAAGTGAGCATCCAAAGAACAATTAGATAAGATAGAGAGCTGTGAGCAAACTTTCTTCATTGATGGAGTCTCTGTGATTGATGAAACAGTTTAACACAGTAGATTATCAGTTGGCAGCAAAGAGTTAAATATTTTGTACCATACAAATTAATGGGAAACCTGTAGAGCTTAAAGTAGACACTGGATCCAAGTGCAATGTTATATCAGCACAAATGTTTGCTAAAGTAAGAGCTGGTGAGAAAATTTATTCAGCAAATTGTGCAAAACTAGTTGTTTATGGTGGTGAAGAGATTCAAACTGATGACGCAGTAGTTTTCACATGCCATTCTGGTGGGAACAGCTATGACTTGTAGTTTTACGTATTCAGAAGACACATGAAGTCATTTAAGCCTCAAAGACAGTTTGAGAATGGGACCGATTTCATTTAATAAAGAGGTCCACCATCTAAGTCTGAGCAACCAAAATAGTTTTACACAGAATATTTTTAATGAATATGCTGATATTTTCAAAGACGAGTTTGGCAAACTTCCAGTCACATATTCCATGAAGTTAAACCATGAAGTAAGCCCAGTTGTTAGGCCAGCAAGGAACATTCCAGTAGCAATGCAAAACAAAGTAAAAGCAGAACTTGACAAAATGGAGAATTTGGGTGTCTTTACCCAAGTTAAAGAACCGAGTGAATGGGTATCCTCCATGGTCGTAGCTCATAAGAAAAGCTCAGATGATATTCAAATATGTATTGATCCGAGAGACTTAAACAAAGCACTTAAACATTCTCATCATTCGATGCGAACAGTAGAGGTAGCCCTCTCATTCCAAATACCACTGTTTTTTGAGTCTTAGATGTAAAAAGTTAATTTTGGCAAATTTCGCTGGATCACAAATCTTCATTATTAACCACTTTCAGTACACCATTTAGTAGATACAGATTCCTGAGAATGCCATTTGGGGTAAATTCTGCCAGTGAAGTATATCAACCTGCAGTGGAGCAAATTTTTTCTGGTTATCCATGTGCTATTATACTAGACGACATTATTGTAGGGGGCAGTGATGAAGACGAATGTGATAGAAACCTCAAGAAATTTCTAGACTGTGCATGTGCAGTAAATCTTAAAATGAGTCCTCAGAAATGCAATTTCAAACTGAAAGAAGTTACTTATGTGGGGCATTTGTTTACCAGTTCTGACTTACAACCTGATCCATCTAAGCAAGTAGCAATTCTTGAGATGCCAGTTCCAGACAATGTCACATCTCTACAAAGTTTTCTTCGTATGGTCAACTATTTAGGAAAGTTCATCCCAGACCTGAGTGAGTTTTCAGTGCCATTACATGAGTTGATACACAAAAATGTAAACTGGTCCTGGATGGAACAACACCAAAAAGCATTTGACGTTCTGAAACAGACAATTGCCAGTCCACCCACATTGAGCTATTATGATGTTCACAAACCTGTAACTCTTTCATGTGATGCTTCAAAGTAAGGTCTTGGTGCAGCATGTCTTCAAGAAGGCATACCAGTAGCCTATGAATCCAGAACTTTAACCCAAACTGAAATGCAGTATGCACAAATAAAGAGCTTTTAGTAGTAGTGTATGCATGTTCAAAGTTCAATGATTATATTTATGGCAAACCTATTCAAACAGAGACTGATCACCAATCTCTAGTGACAATCCTGAAAAAGCCAATAAGTACAGCCCCAGCACACTTGCAATGCATGATGTTAAAATTGCAAAAGTACAATTTCAATATTGTCTGTACAAAAGGCAAATTTCTATACCTTGCTGATGCTTTGTCAAGAGTGCCCAGATGAACAACAGAACAACATGACAATGAGAAAGCAGACCTTGTAGTCATGGAAGTCAGAAATTTTTCCTCCTCACATCTTGTTGAACTCAGAAATCACACAGCATCAGATCCAATTCTCCAGAAGCTGAAACATGTTATCAGTCATGGATGGCCAGTGCAACAAATTAGTTAACCACTTGACATACAGAAGTATTTTTCTTATTGAGATGAGCTTCTGAAAGAAGATGGAATCATCATGAAAGGTCCTAAACTGGTATTTCCTTCAGCATTACAACAGGAATATATCAAGAATCTGCATTTTGGTCACCCGGGTACTGATTCAACCAAAAGAAGGGCAAGAGGCATAGTACTGTGGCCTTCATTGTCAGAAGACATAGAGGAGGAAACTCTAGCATGTTCAATTTACAACAGTACTAAATCACACCAACAAAAAGAGCCACTTCATCTAACCCAGATTCCTGTACTACCATGGTCGACAGTTGCTACTGTTTTTCAAATGGAATGGTCAACATTACTTAGTGTTAGTAGACTCTTATTCAAATTGGTTTGAAATTGATCTTCTTCCTAACTTGTCTAGCATTGTCATTACAAAATTGAAGAGACATTTTTCTGTCCATGATAGTCCGCAAAAAGTCTACCTGACAATGGGGCACAGTTTACAAGTCAACAGTTTAAGAAATTTGCTGAGTCTTGGGATTTTGTCCATGTTACTAGTGGTCCTGACTATCCAAAGTCCAATGGATTAGCTGAGCATGCAGTTCAAAGTGCGAAGTATTTGTTGGAGAAATCTAAGAGAGATGGTACCGGTGTTTTCCTTAACCTACTTAATCTCAGAAACATTTCTGAAGATAATTTGTTTGATTCACCTGCTGAGAGACTGATGTACAGACAGACTAGAACAACTCTTCCAATCAGTAAACAATTATTGATACCAGCTGCAAAGAACAACAGAATGGTCAAGACTCAACTTTTGAGAAAATGCAAGCCACAAAAGTTGTACTACGATAAATCCAGCAAAACTCTCAGACCATTAAGACAAGGAGAGATTGTGAGAATGCAAACATCTAAAGGATATGACTGAGTGGGAATCATCAAAAATATTTGTGAAGAACTGAGATCTTACATTGTTCAATCTGAAGGAGTGGATTTCAGAAGGAATCAAAGACATATTCTACCGGTCCCAGAACCAGTGATGCAGCAGATCTCCTGTGCCAATGATTTTGTTTCTCAAAGTGACTACGCTTCTTAGAATTCCACAGGACAATGTACTTTCTTCAAGTAATCTTGATGTAATACATGAAGTTCCAATTGTAAAAAAATCCCCAAAGACGGTTTCTGTTGCTAAACCCAGTCAAAAGTTTTTATGTGACCAGGTCAGGTAGAATTTCCAGACCCAATCTGAAATACACAGCAACTTGGACTTGAATTAATTTGTTGTTATATGTTGTTGTGATATCTAGCTTGTAAAATATATTGTTCTCCTATTGCATGTCGAACAAATCAAAGAGGGAGAATGTAGATCATTGAGAATATTGTACCTAGTCAGCCACTGTAGCTAGATAGCACGTGCATGTAAGTTACTGAGCATGTGCAAGATCAGTGCCATTTTGTGCAGTCAGAGTGAATGCAGGCATGAATGGATATGCACATGCGAGTGTGTTTGAAGTATGAAGTCAGTCAGCTTATGAAGTTTGAAGTTTATGTTCCAGTTACAGCTCTTGATGTGTTTATGTACAATAAATGACTTGAACGAATACCCAGCCTCAGTGTCTCATTTGATACACGAGACATGCAACAGTTACCACTGGCAGCCCATGCATCACATCGGTATGGTCACTTTCCCCCCCCACACACACACACACACACACACACACACACACAAACACACCAACATACCCCTTATCTGTGTCACTGAGTTGGCAGAGCATTGCTAATGTGTGTTATTTTTCTCACTGCCCTTGTAAATCACAGATCATTACAGTCCGTCAATGATGTTGACTCTTCTACATGTCCTCTCCCTTGGAATTCACCGACTGTTGCAGTCAATAAATGATGCAAGACATTAGAGTTTCATATTTCTTATAGAGTATAAAATACACTTTAACACAAGCCCTTCTCAGTTAGTACTGACATCTAAGGGGCAAACTTCTCAAGTTGCTTTCTCTGCCAAGGAGCAAGGTTCAAACCCCAACCCTTTAGTTTAACTTCCTTTTTTAATATTTAAGGTAAAATGTTAGCAGTATTTCTGAGGTCTAGTCATAATGCAGAGGACCAATACTCTGTTAAAGAGCTGGGTGTGTGCTGAGGATTTTGGAGGGGGTTAACCCCCCCCCCATTTATTTTAACTATTTTTACTAAGTCTTAAGGTGATATGCAAAGAGTATCTCTGGGGCCTAGTGGTAATGGAGGGGGGGCAAAGCTGTGTTTGAGAAAGTTGACAGTATGTGGTTTGAATCCCTTTAAGTTCCTTTAGAGCACAATGTAAAGAGTATCAACAGTGCTTAATGTCCATCCCGACCCACATGTCTTGTGCTGTAAAACCACCCCCACTCACATGTCTTGTGCTGTAAAACCACCCCCACCCACATGTCTTGTGCTGTAAAACCATCCCCACCCACATGTCTTGTGCTGTAAAACCACCCCCACCCACATGTCTTGTGCTGTAAAACCACCCCCACCCACATGTCTTGCACTGTAAAACCACCCCCACCCACATGTCTTGTGCTGTAAAACTTTTTTGTTATCTTTTTACATGCCGTTAGGTCACATTATAAAGAGTGTACCTGCTGTCTAGTGTTCCACACCTGTAATATTGCAGGATTTGCTCATTAGTCTTGGGGAGTATGGACAATCCACCCCACATACACCCCCCACACACACACACACACACACACAAACAACCTACCCTACTTATCATCTGACTAAATCCCTTACTGCAACCACCCAGACAGAACAGACATACAGTCTCACACACATGCACACACACACACACACACACACACACACACACACACACACATAGAAACCTACCCTACCACCCAGACAGAACAGACATACAGTCACACACACACACACACACACACACACACACACACACACACACACACACACACACACACACACACACACACACACACATAAACCTACCCTACTTATCATCTGACTAAATCCCTTACTGCAACCACCCAGACAGAACAGACACACAGTCTCACACACATGCACACACACACACACACACACACACACACACACACACACACACACACACACACACACACACTGCGTGCACACACACACACACACACACACACACACACACACACACACACACACACACACACACACACACACACACACACACACACACACACACACACATCCACACACACATCCACACACACACACACACACACACACACACACACACACATACATGCATCTAAGGCCAGTAATCCCTCTCCATATACTCACACATGCAGCGTGTTCCTTTACACTACCAGCTGAGGTAACATACACACACTCCCACACACCGCATCACTACCTGTCCAATAAGGTAACGTACGCAGCTGACTAAATGAGACTCGCTCACCACACTATACAGCAGAGTGGCAGGGCTGTATTGGAAATGGCTACCACAAGGGGTAAAATGAGCTTATCCCGCACAGTAACCTTTCTGAATTCCTGCCTGTTTTCTAGGTGTAATAATAAAGAAACAGTACAGCATGTTTTTAACAATATTACAGAGGTAAACAGTCATGGAATAGAATAGAAAGGTTGAACATATTTAGACATATTGGATGTCAAGGGATCATGTGATTTGCCTTTATGAATGAATCAGTTTGTAGACTTTGATTGGCTTTGGCTTTCAGTCTATCATGTTTAAATGTTCTTCTTTTAATTGTACTTGTAATGGTCTGAAGAAGAGTTTGTTAGTACGCGAAAGCGCTTACTTTCTGTATTTTATTAAAGTGAATCTAATTTTACATATATTCTCTAGTTCGTTTTTGTTGCCCTGGCCGTGCATTTGGTGACCATTTTACTTGTTTTCTATATTTAGACATATGAAAATGCTAAGTATGAATAATGTTTGTATGTGTTTTATCAAGTAAAAATTTAAAAGAAACACACACACAGACACACACACACACACACACACACACACGACACACATGAGCGCGTGCACATGCACACATGCATACAGACACACACACACACACACACACACACACACACACACACATACACACAAATACACATTCAAACACACACAGACACACACACATACACATTCAAACACACACACACGCACACACAAATACACATTCAAACACACACACACACACACACACACACACACACACACATGCTGTTATGGCACTTAATGGTACAGTAGCCCCTGGCAGCTAGTTTTTACCACATCTCCTGATCCACATACTGATGCTGGTGCCATAAAGACACTTAAGTAAAATGTATCCTTGGTGGCTAGCATTTCTCCCTCACCCCTGATCTCTATTTTGATGCAAGTGCAATGAAGGCATTTAAGTAAAATGTATCCATGATGGCTAGTGTTCCCCCACCCCCTAGTCCCCATACTGATGTCAGTGCAATGAACGCACTTAAGTAAAATGTATCCCTGGTGGCTAGTGTTCCTCCCTGATCCCAATACTGATGCTGGTGCCATTAAGGCACTTCACAGCTGAGTTATCTCTGATGTCTGGTGGCTACTCCCCACCCCCTGTCACCATACCACAGAAATGGTAGCTGGCAAACACAGCTTTTGGCCATGTTTAATACTGAGACATATTGGGGCCAGCTCTGCTGATCTACATGGTCAAGCAATTTCTTGAAATGTTTGGCATGAAGATCCCTTCCTGGATGTGGTTCCAGGGGAGAGAGCCATACCTCTCAACCTCTTACTGCATGAAATCTGGACAAAGCCTGACAAAATCGGAGGCAAAGTCCCAAAAATAGGGACTCATTTTAAATATTGCTCTTATAAACTTAGAATAGAATAGCTAGAATAACAGGATTTGTGCTACCATACACTTTATAAAGGATATGAAGTTGAAACTCAAATGATTGTCATTATTTATTGACTTTAATCCTTAAATTATCCAAGTGATTTGTCAAAAAAACACAGTTTTTACCAGGATCAGACCAAAAATATTAGGCACCATTCCACGAAAATCTGTACAATTAAGAGGTATGGAGAGAGCACATGACTAATTAGCATATGCCTTTCCTCCAAACTGCCTCATTAGTATTCATCACAGCCACGGGGCCAGCCCTATGTAATGCTGCATGCCTTCATGTTAGAGTGCCATGTAGCACCATGTTAAGGTGGTTGTTGAATACCAAAAGGGTTCCACGATGTGTACACAGAGGTGTACATGTCACGGTACCTTCACGAATTACCCCAATATTTTTTGACATTATGTTGTAAATTGCTCTTAATAAAATATATGATGTTTTCAATAAGTGCCATGAGATCTTTTACATCCACCTGAGCTACGACTCAGGCAGATGGGGCCTCATTTTGAAATATCTCTAGTAACCATAACAAACCCTCCAGTTGTCTCCACAAGAAAACATGTTTTATTATGAAAACAGCTAAGGGCTTTCATCCTATGACAACAGATAGACTTTATCAAAACTGTTAAAACTAGTCTCAACCTCACATTAAAGCCAAGTACCAATTGAACTTCTGCATGTGATTTTATCCCTAAACCACTTGCTGTTTGTGTTGATTATGCATCGAGCAAGCATCCTCAGACAGTGAAAGACTCATGGTGTTTTGGGCATTTTCTAACAACTTGCTGCTAGTTACAGACAGCATCAAAAGTTTGTTCACAGTTATTCCTCATAATATTGTGTGACAAAACATATGGCGTTAAATATCGTCAATGTCAGGCTTGTTGGAAGTTTCACAGGCATCATGCTGAGCAGCAATTTCATCTTTTTTTGAAGGTGAATATTTTTGGCAACACACCGGTATGGCAATGGGTGTGGCATCAGCACTCATTTATGCCAACCTAGTGCTTACCCATTAGGAACAGTCATACTTTTTCAGTTGTTTATTTAAATCCATGATCTTTCTGCATCAGATATCAAAATGATATTTTTATGTTATATTCAGGCACCACTTTTTCTGAATACTTGGAATAAATCACGGATTTTCTTTGTTTCTTCTATGTTTATTTTCACCAAATAGTGCTCGTTACTCCGACGCGTTGATTTCAAAAGACAATGTGTCTCATTGTTATCGGTCTTCCTAGTGTCATAAACCAACCATTTCTAACACCTATCTCCACTACACCAGCTCCCATCTTTTCAGCAAAACCGCAATCTTGTGAAAGGACAAATGATAAGACCATCATGGATTATTTCCTCGGACAGAATATTTTTAGAAAAAATGTCTGCTCTCAAAAACATGCCCAACAGCACACAATACAAAGTTCGATTTATTGATGAGATGGCAGCTGTAGCTATTAGTGGTAGAAGTCTGTTTTACAAATCCATTCTGAAAGACTTAGGATTCACTATGAAGAAATGTTGCAGTGGTCGAGCTAGGACCTCTGACTCTTTTAATCATCTTTTTCAGTGAGTGCAGGACGGGTTCAGGCTCCTAGGCAGCGAGACATTTCCCTGTGGTATATTTGGTTGGGGACACATGGCTGAAGTGACATTTAGCTGCAGAGAAATATAGCTGTTGCAAATTCCCTGTAGGCAAAGAGAAGAATGTGATGCCATTTCCACAACTTCAGTAACCAAATGCACAGGAGGAAAATAATGTCCATGGTCCCCAAGGCAACATGAGACAGCAGGCAGTATTGCAGGCATCAGCAGCAGGCTTGTCAGTGGGAATGTCAATGGCAGTAAAAATGCGGTGCACAACAGGCAGTGCTTTTATCATCGGTGTGTGAGAAACACTACCCCCTTCACAGTGTCTAGGGAACATTACTTAAAATACATACTGGAGCATAAATGTGACTACAGTAGCATGCAAGATTTCCTGCATGCTGTAGCACACTTCTACATGTTGTAGTTACTTAAGCATGTACTGTACACTGAGCCAAACATTCATTATTTCTTCTGCCCCCACACACTTGGTTACTAAAGCTGTGGGAATAGCAATGTGTGCTTCTCTTTGCCTGCAGGGAATTCACAACAGACATATTTCTCTGCAGCCGAATGTCTCTTCAGCCATGTGTCCCCAACCAAATATACCACAGAGAAATGTCTCGCTGCCTAGGAGCTTGAACCCGGGAAGAATACTTGACTTGAACTGTAGGACCCTGAATGGTTTACCTGGTGGGGTATGCCACTGCGGGGCAGTTAAGTGTCTGGCACATCACTGGGAGCATTCATGTCCAAGGATGTAGGCAGCCATGTACAGTGTAGATAGTGCAGACATCTCTGAAATGGTGTGCACCACTGGTCTAAGCCTGGTGTGTGACCCTGCAATGTGCATCCATTCCCAAACATGACCATGAAGGCCAGTTCCCATTATCAGCCATGTCAATGGCTCAGCAAGAAGGACATTTGCTGCTGGAAGATAAGACAGCTGTTGGTTCCAACCCATACCAGGTAAATGGATTAATTCATATGTTCATAGGTAAGTACTAGACAGGCTGTCCTTGCGGGCCATTTTAAGCCTCACCAATTTCCCTTAGTGAGAATCAAATCCTGTACCTCTTAACTGGGAGGTAAACACCTTAACCATTATGCCAACCCCCAAACCCTTTTCTGACATTGCAGTACACCATTAGGGGGTGTTGCCCTCCTGAGTGTGCCACTGTTCTGATACAATGTTAAAATGAGGTAGTAAAAAATTAAGTTGTTAAAACGAAGTATTAAAAAAGATCCACAGCCAAGGCACAGAAGGACAAAACAAATCTCTAACAGCCAAAACAAACTCCTCCATTTCTTTGAACAAGAAAATGTTTTATTACAAAAATGGTTGAGTGCTTTCTTCCTATAACAACAGACTTTATAAAAAGTGTTACAGCCATTATCAACCTTACTTTAAAAGTAAGTATCAATTAATCCTGTGATTGGCATCAGCTAATCAAAATAAGCAAACATGATTATCATGCAGAAAACTTAAAGTGATAAAACACTTAAATGATAATGTATGTGTACCACTATATACACACATGTATATATATATATATATATATATATATATATATATATATATGGATCTAGGACTTCTGATCGAAAGATCAAAAGTCCGAATCCATTATCACCGAACATACTTTACCGAAAGCGCTTTCACCAGAAAAGTGCTTACGGTAAAGTAACAACATTAAACCTACTTCTATGCAGGGGGGCAAACCCCCTGCACCCCCATACCCTCCCTACTTTAATATTCTCACTCTGAGGTCGCACTACAGTGGGGAAAAGGGAATTTTCCCGGGTTCAGGCTCCTAGGCAGCGAGACATTTCTCTGTGGTATATTTGGTTGGGGACACATGGCTGAAGTGACATTCGGCTGCAGAGAAATATGTCTGTTGTGAATTCCCTGCGGGCAAAGAGAAGCACACATTGCTATTCCCACAGCTTTAGTAACCAAGTGTGTGGGGGCAGAAGAAATAATGAATGTTTGGCTCAGTGTACAGTACATGCTTAAGTAACTACAACATGTAGAAGTGTGCTACAGCATGCAGGAAATCTTGCATGCTACTGTAGTCACATTTATGCTCCAGTATGTATTTTAAGTAATGTTCCCTAGACACTGTGAAGGGGGTAGTGTTTCTCACACACCGATGATAAAAGCACTGCCTGTTGTGCACCGCATTTTTACTGCCATTGACATGCCCACTGGCCAGCCTGCTGCTGATGCCTGCAATACTGCCTGCTGTCTCATGTTGCCTTGGGGACCATGGACATTATTTTCCTCCTGTGCATTTGGTTACTGAAGTTGTGGAAATGGCATCACATTCTTCTCTTTGCCTACAGGGAATTTGCAACAGCTATATTTCTCTGCAGCTAAATGTCACTTTCAGCCATGTGTCCCCAACCAAATATACCACAGGGAAATGTCTCTAGGAGCCTGAACCCGTACCCTGCCTACCCTTCTGGCTTTTGTGACTATGATAATGCCTGATGCATAGCATGGACAGTCAGTGCACTGTAATATGTAGTCTGTGTGTTAATTCATACATCCGTTTCACTCTGTGTTGTTCACATCATGGTCCACAGATGCAGACCAAATGATACCTCTTTGCAGTCCCATGATGATACTGTATCTCCCTCTGCACGAAGGCCTCCCACCAACAGTTCATCTGACTCCTCACCCAGCTGATCCTCTGCTACTACCAGAGGTATATCAAGCAGTGCTACAGTGTCACCATGCTGTTCCAGTGTTATTAGCACCATGTTAGTAAGCAGGGCAAATGCCACAGATATCATTCTGCAGGTGTCCAGAGTATACTACGGTACAAGATAAGATGTACCGAGTCAGTGAAAGCAGGCCTTTGACACACAAAACACACATTTGATAATGTTATGTGTTTCCTACAATGCAGTGTTATACTCCCTCTCCAGCATGGTGTGGGAGCTGCAGATGGGGGGGTCATCAGCCGTAGTTCCAAGTTATATCCAACACCATCTACAATTCATAAAAGTAGACACTATTATGAGTGGATTGCCACCCATGTTCATGGGAGTGGGTTATCGTGGGTTCAGTTAGTGGCAATATGTATAACTACCATTTTTTTGCTTATTTTTACTAGTCATTGGTTATTCTAGATATTTATAGCAGTTTTATTGTCTGCTGCATACTTTATTACTGTATTTTATAGCTATTGGCTCCCTGCCTGTAGTGTTTTCTGCCTGAAGTGATTTCTGTAGTGTGTTCTGACTAGAGAGCTCTTCCTCCCTATTGGTATCTTGTCTTTATATCTGCTGGCCTTGCAGTTGCCCGCCCCTACTGTAAATTTGATCTTGGACACTCCTCCCAGTCTAGTGTCATTACCTCATTCTACCTAATACAGAGAGAACATCTGAGAAGGCCAACCCACTTAGTTTCTTTCCTTCTGTTCCTCCTTTCTCCCATTTCTGAATATCCTTGTGTTCTGACTGAGCTTCTCAAACATTTTGGAAATATAGAATATATTTTAGTGCATTTATTAAAACTGTATTTGCCTTAATATTGCTACAACTCAAGTGCTCTAGGTTGCACTGCATCTGAATTGTTTTAGTGTTGTTTTAGCTGCTTTTCTGTATATATAGACTTTTCTGTATATGTAGACTAGCTACTTATTCTACTGTATTACTGCCTCTTAAATCGTTTTTCAGTTGTGTACTTGCCTTGCTTCATTTAAAAAGTTTTAAATTGCTAATTTTGTAGAGTTTTAATTGCATTTACTGTTTAGGGCTACACACTCAAGTGTGTTAGCCTTTTCTGTGTTTATTTACTGTGTTATTGCATTGTTTAGCCTGTTTTAACAAACAAAAACAAAAAAAAATATCTTGTTTGCTCCTTCCCTGCCTTTCCTAGCTAGTATAGTCCAGATCCCAGGCTTTGCTGGTTTCAGGACTTTATTTTCTGTGTTCAGAGCTATCCAGACCTTGCTGTGGTAGAGGGAAGTCCTATTTCTTACCAGTGGGAGCGGTGAGCATTGTACTGTCAATCTAACACTAGAGGAGTGGTTTCCAACTCTGAAATTGTAATTTTATTAGCCACTTTGGGCTGATTTCTATCCCTTTCAACTTTCTGGCTTAAAAACAAGTGTGTTTCCATGTTTCTCGCATTGTGCAGCACCGCGGGGCTACGGTTAAACTATTCCAGGTGATAGAAAGTCTGCTCCTCAAATTTTCCCTTAGAACTAGCTGGTTTCTCAGCAGTAGCATTAAAATCTGAACCCCTGTGACTAGCACTTGCTCTAGAACCTGCTGGAAAGCACTAGGAAGCATTAAACTGATACAAGCACTCAACTCTCCTTGTTAATAAGGAGAAATTAATTGTAGGCACTAAACAGCCTATAACTGCAAAGTACCTTGCAAAGGTAAAGGAAAACAGCTCTTGTACTTTACAAAAAAAGCACCTAAACAGGCATGTCCAAGGGTCAGCTTCCGGTGATTTTTCCTGTCCACCTGGTGAATCTGGGCATACTGGGACAATGCAGCAACTGCCTCATGTACACAGACAACCCTCTCCTCATACCACCCAACAATACAACCTGCGAGAGATGCACTTACATAGCCAAACTGGAAGCAAAGCTCTCTCCAGCCAAGATTGTGCTAGACAGTCAAGAGGAGAAGGTTAACACCTGCACTACACCTCAAGCAACACACAGCCCTTCAAAACCCATACCATCAACACCCACACATAGCAACACTAAACCCACATATGCGGAGGCCCTTAACATTATCCTGCCCAAGCAACAAGGATCTCCGAAGCTGAAACGCAAACAACCACCAGTCACAACCAAAGTGACACATAGCTCACAACACCAGTGTGCCACCCAACAACAGTCCCTAAGGCAAGAAAATATACCCAACACTTTAGTCATAGGCAACTCTATAGTCAGGCACACTGATGTCCCACTCACCAGGCTGAACAAGGAGAAAATTACAGTCAGCTGCCTGTCAGGTGCCAGGATTCACCACATAACGCATGCACTCAAGTTACTCCATAACACGCACAAATACGACTCTGTCATTGTCCATGTTGGAGTGAATGACTTGAGATGTACCTCCCTGGACTACATGAAAAGAGACATGGAAGAGCTCTCGGATCATGTGGCCCAGGCAGGTATGACCCTAGCCCTGAGTAGCATCCTGCCTTCTCCCAGAATTATACCACAGTATAAGGACAAAATGATTGACTTCAACAATTGGCTAAGCTTCTGGTGTCATCATTCAAAGGGGATTCAGTATCTGTTTGCCTGGGACAACATGATCGACAAACCATGATGCTTTGCCAGAGATGGTCTGCACCTGTCACCCCTGGGATTCAGGATACTGGCTAAAGCTCTTGCCACCCCTATAGTGCCTTTTTAGGCAAAGTTCAAAAAACAAAACCATCACTGTAACAGATACAAGCATGCAAAATCTGAAGGTAATGCTACTCAATGCTAGAAGTCTAAACCTCAAAATGCACTCTCTCGAGGCACTCCTAAAAATGGAGAACATTGATATCTGTGCAGTAACTGAGACCTGGTTCAAGGCTCCAGAGAGCACCCCTGCAATACCAGGCTACAACTCTTACCACACTTTTCAGCCACCAAACCAAGACAGAAACACTAAAGGTGGAGGAGTGTCCATATTCACCAAGGATATTCACACCTCCAGGCTAGTTGCCCAACACAATGCATCTGAAATTCTCCAGGTGCAACTAACACTAGGTAAGACTACAATCCAAATTGTAGCTTGCTACAGATCCCCCACCATGCCCCAAGATTCTCACTACAACTTTCTAAACATACTGGTAAATATTAAGATACAACCAAACACCCTAATACTGGGTAATTTCAACTATCCTGCCATTAACTGGGAAAACTACTCAGGTACCAACACCTTTTTCCAACGGTTTTTGGAATTCATAAATTCCAGTTGCCTGGATCAAATAATCCATTGTCCCACTAGGGGCTCCAATATCCTAGACCTGGTCATTACCAACATGGGAGATAGATGCTCCACACCAGTGGTCACCCCCTTATTGGTCAGGTCTGATCATAAGCTAATCACCCTTGACATCCACATCCCACCCCCACCCCCCCAGTAAGGAAACCTCTATAAAAAACTTCTCCAAAGCCAGCTTCACGCTACTCAAGTCAAAAGTGACAAACTTCATGATTCCCATGCAGACAGGAGCTGAAAGTTCGACTGCTGAATCCTACACTAAGGCACTGTATGAGCACAACCACTTGTGCATGAATCATGCCATCCCAAATAGAACCAAGACGATCTCCTCCAAAAAAAAGAAGCCAATCTGGTGGTCCCCTGCCATAAACAAACTATACAACAGAAGGAAGAAACTGTTGCAGAAAAGAGGAAAATCCCAGGATGCAAAAAACTCCCTTACCAGCCACAGTAAGAAGCTGAGATCCCTCATAAAATCCTGCAAAGCAAGTTACAAAAATAAAATCGTTAAAGATTCCAAAGACAACCACAAGGCATTCTATAGTTATGTCAAGAATCTAAATGGCAATGCTCAGATCTGCTCTGAGTTACAACAGAATGGCATTAAATATACTGATCCCAAGGATATTTCCAATATCCTAGCAGATCGATTTAGTGCCAACTTCACCCCCCCTCTCACCCCCTAAAGGGCCCATCTTAATACCAAAAGATTGCCAAATTCCGGTAATCACGGCCACGCAGATAAAAACCACACTCTCCAAAGCTAAGAATACAGCATCCATGGGACCAGATGACATCCCGGGCTATGTACTACATGAACTACAAAATGAACTGGCACCTCACCTAAGTGTCATGTTTAATCATAGCCTCACCTCAGGCTACGTGCCCACTGAGTGGCGCACAGCTGCAGTTATCCCGCTCCACAAAGGGGATCCACCTTGGATCCCGGGACTACCATCTCATCAGTCTGACGAGCCTGATCTGCAAGTATATGGAACGCATTATCATGGAACTTATAAACAAAGACATTGACAACCTTCAAACACTGGACCCCACCCAGTTTGGGTTTGTGAAGGGCCGATCTTGTCTCCTGAACCTGATTGACTTTTTCAAATCTGTCTCCAGAGCTGTGGACGAGGGTAAGGAGGTCCACACAGCCTATCTGGACCTCGCAAAGGTCTTTGACACCATCCACCACTCTGGAATCATAGATAAACTTACTAATCTGGGCATAAATCCCTATGTCACTCGATGGGTTGCCAACTAGCTTACTGACAGAACCCAGACTGTAAAAGTAGCTGACTCCAAATCCAGCTCCAGACAGGTGACAAGTGGAGTACCTCAGGGTTCAGTCCTGGGACCTCTCTTGTTTGGCATCTACTTCTCTGAAGTACAGGCCAACACTAAGGGACTCTGGCTAACAAAGTTCACAGATGACTGCAAACTGGGAGCCATTATTGAATCCCCAAATGATGTGGATATTCTACAAAAGGGCCTTACAGAAACAGATGCTTGGTGCCAGAGCCATGGGCTCATGCTTAATGCCAAGAAATGTATAGTTATCCCCTTTGGGAAAAAACATGTATCCGTGAATTACCACATAGGTGGCAGTACACTAAACACTGAAAGTGTGATGAGAGACTTAGGGACACAGGGAGACAGTGGTCTCACCTTCGATAACCACATCGCCACAACAGTCAAGAAATCCTTCTATGGTGCACACCTCATCACTAAGGGCTTTTCATCCAGAAAAAAAGGAGGTCATTGTCCCACTGTACTCATCCCTCATTAGACCCATTATAGAGTACAATGCCCCATTTGGTATGTACCTCACAAGACATCTGCAACAGCTGGAAAGGCCACAGAAATACCTCACTAAATGAATCACAGGCCTAAAGCTACTCAGAGGTGATCTCTGCTTAACATACAAGGCCATGTCATACCCTGAGCTGCTGGACATGCTCCACTTAAAGAAATCCCAATCCCTCAGAGCCAGATGCTCCAGGGATCTAAACCTTGTAATCACAATGAACAAAACATGCTGGAGGGATAGGTTCCTGACCCAGAGACTCCCCATACTCTGGAACAGACTGCCCATACATGTCAAGCAGAGCGCCTCTTTGGCCCTCTTCAAAAGGAACCTTGACAATTGGATGGGAGATAGGAAATACACCTCAGAGATCACATCAGTTACGCTGCTAGACAGGGGACAGGGAAGTAAATATTGTGGGAAAAAATATCCAGGGAATTGTTATGGCTAGGCTTGTATATGCCCTAGGGCCAATAGCTTACTACCAACCTATGAACCTACCAGCTTGATGACCCTATGGAAAATCATCCTGCAGGAAACACAGATACAGGTTGCACATCTGCCAGATGAAGGAATCATTACTAAGTGTAGCTCTTTAGACTGTTCACCCTCAAAGCTGTAGGGTTCTAAAATATCACCCTCAATACGTATAGTCTGAGTACCAGCATCTGGCAAACAAGAACTTATGACCATAACCCCAAAATCAGTCTGAGTAAGATATGAATAACAGTATTACAATTGCTGTTAGTTGTCTGAGTAACATTATTTTTTTTAAATCTGAATGACAAGAAAAAAATTATCGCATTTTAAATTAACATTCTTGTCCTCATCACCTACACTAAGCAAATCTATAGAATACCTATTCAGTATGTTGCTATCACCAGTAAACTCTAAACAGCCTTTACCATACATATTACAATTACTACATCTAACTAAACAACTCCTAGAAATATGGTTATTTAGACAAAACTCATCCATCAAGTCCATTTAACAAACAAAACAGTAATACAAAATAAAACTAATAAATTACTTAGTTATGGTGATTATGATGTTATGGTGTTCATATCAGCAAACAACCCTAGATAGGGAGGAACCCCCCCCCCCATTTCTTATCACATACTTCAAGTGCTGTACATTAATGAAAAATAAGAAAAAACAAATTTTCTTCACCTGTGTCCTTAAAAGGACAACCAGGGAAGAGTTTACAGCATTCCGGACACCTCTAGACAAGTTCAAATACCACCCACTTTGTACAGCCCTGTGGACAATATTCACATCAGTATTAAAATAGCTGCTCTATGCCCAACATTTGCATTATTTTACATCAGCTTGAGATACCATTCTAGTAAGAACCAAGACCCTGCGTTACTCACTGTATATGTGTAATTGAGATACTATATTACATGCTGTATATGTGTAATTAAGTCACTATGTTAACACTGTATATGTGTAGTTAAGTCACTATGTACACTCTGTATATGCGTAATTAAGTTAGAATGTGAAACACTGTATAGGTGTAATTAAGTCACTATGTTAACACTGTATATCTGTAGTTAAGTCACTGTGTTACACTCTGTATGCGTAATTAAGTTAGTATGTTAAACACTGTATAGGTGTAATTAAGTCACTATAACACTGTATATGTGTAGTTAAGTCACTGTGTTACACTGTGTATGTGTAATTAAGTCAGTATGTTAAACACTGTATAGGTGTAATTAAGTCACTATGTTAACACTGTATATCTGTAGTTAAATCATTATGTTAAACACTGTATAGGTGTAATTAAGTTACTATATTACATGCTGTATATGTGTACTTAAGTCAGTATGTTAAATACTGTATACGTGTAATTAAGTCACTATATTAAATGCTGTATATGTGTAATTCAGTATGTTAAACACTGTATATGTGTAATTAAGTCACTGTATTACATGCTGCATACGTGTAATTAAGTCAATATGGTAACACTCTATATGTGTAGTTAAGTCATTGTGTTACACTCTGTATATGTGTAATTATGTTATATGCTGTATATGTGTAATTAAGTATAAGCTCATAGCCATGTCTTAAAACACAGTACAGTTAGACGTTTGACTTGCTTCTCATCTTTTTTAGTTACTTTCAGGAAAAGAAAAATTCATTTTACCACTTAGGAGGCAAAAGTACTCCTGACTACCACATGGGGGATGTGGCATTTCTTTAGGTGTGTGGCAATTTCTCATTTCCTAAGCATGTAAAACAACTTTGCAAGGTAAGTATTACACATTCCTTTTTTTCAGGCAGAATGCATCTGGTCTTGCAAGTGCTGTTCTGCTTCAGCATCTGTGTCAGCTGATGTGCAGGATACAACATCAGAAGTGCATTAGTGCATTCAACAGCCTTACATCATATAAGGTACATGACGCCATACTGGTAAATATACTGGCTGCTTCAATGGAGAGTACACACATAGATGGCTCTCTGTTTTTTTGTTTTTTTTTAATTTCTCCAAATCTTTTGGGTTTCTAATACAATGATAGGAACTGACCCCATTCCTAAGTCAAAGTACGATATTAAAGTTCATGAAATTAGTATTCATAGGTTCATAGGTGTGTACTAGACTAATGACCCTGGAGCCTTTACAAGCCTAGCACATAGAAGTGCCCTGGCATGGTGCCGCCCGACATTAGTTCTCAGTGCCTCTATCAAGTAGAGCCACTGAAGTGATCCCTGGGGTGAAATTTCTATTTCCCATCCACTCATCAAGATTTCTTTTGAAGAGGGCCAGTGAGTTGCTATGCTTGACATGTATGGGAAGTCTATTCCAGAGCATGGACAGTCTCTGGGTTATGAACCTGTCCCTCCAGCATGTTCTGTTGATTGTGGTATTGAGGTTGAGGTCTCTGGAGCATGTGTTGTGGAGGGATTGGGATCTCTTTAGATGCAGCATTTCTAACAGAGATGGGTCAGACATGGCTTTGTAAGTCAAGCAGAGATTGCCTCTTAGTAGACAATATGAGACAGAGAATAGCTGGAGTTTTTTGAGTCTGTCCATGTAGGACATGTGTTTAAGGGAGGGATTGGGATCTCTTTAGATGCAGCATTTCTAACAGAGATGGGTCAGACATGGCTTTGTAAGTCAAGCAGAGATCGATACTTAGTAGACAATTGTGTTTAAGGCCTAGGATCCTCTTTGTGAGGTACTTTTGTGGCCTTTCCAGCTGTTACATGTGTCTAGTTAGGTACATGCCAAATGGGACATTATACTTGTTGACTGGCCTTATGAGGGAAGAGTAGAGATAATGACCTCTTTCTTCCTGGATGCAAAACCCTTGGTAATGAGATGTGCCACATAGAAGGACTTTCTGACCACAGTGGCAATGTGGTGGTTGAAGGAGAGGTTGCTTTCAACCTGTGTCTCCAGATCTCTTATAATGCCTTCAGTGTTCAGTGGGCTCCCATCGATGTGGTAATTAGTGGGAACTGAGTTTTTCCCAAAGAGGATGATGATGTATTTTTTGGCATTAAGCTTAAGGTCATGGTTCTGACACCAGTCATTGGTCTCAGTGAGGCCTTTCTGCAGGATGTCTACAGCACTTGGGTGGTTAATAATCGCTTCCAACTTGCAGTCGCCTGTGAACTTGGTCAGCCAGAGTCCCTCCATGTTGGCCTGGCCTTCTGAGAAGTAGATGCCAAACAGGAAGGGACTCAGGACCAATCCCTGTGGGACTCCACTCATGACTGGTCAGCAATCTGACTTGGAGTCTACTACTTTCACACTGTGGGTTCTATCTGTGAGCCAATTTGCAACCCACCTAGTGATATAGGGGTTGATGCCTAGTTTGGTGCGTTTATCAATAATTCCTGAGTGGGGAATGGTATCAAAGGCCTTGGCCAGATTGAGGTATGCTGTATGAACTGCCTTGCCCTTATCCACAGCTCTGGTAACTGACTCAAAGAAGTCAACCAGGTTGTGCAGGCATGATCTACCCTTCACAAAACCAAATTGCATGGGATCATGAGTTTGGAGATTCCTTATATCCTTGTTAATTATGTCCATGATGATGCACTCCATAGCCTTACATATCAGACTCATCAGGCTAATGGGGTGATAATTCCCAGGGTCTGTAGTCGCTCCTCCTTTATGGAGAGGGATGACTGTAGCAGTGTGTCATTCAGTAGGGACAAAGCCTGAAATGAGGCTGTGATTGAACAGGGCACACAGATGTGGTGCCAGTTCACTTTGTAGTTCATGCAGGACACATACAGGGATACTGTCGGGTCCCATGGAAGCTGTATTCTTGGCCTTGGACAGTGCAACTTTAACCTGTGCTGCAGTAATGCTGGGTGTCTGGCATTCCTCTGGTATTGTGATTGGTCCTTTAGGGGGGATAGAGGGGTAAGGTTAGCACTGAATCTGTCGGCCAGTATGTTGGCAAGATCTGTTGGCTTAGTACATTGTGCAGTAACTCAGAGCAAACCTGGCTGTTGCTGTGGCGATTCTTGATATAACTATAAAAGGCTTTGTGGTTGTTTTTAAGTGTCTGCCACAATTCTGCCTTCATAGCTGGCTTTAGAGGTTTTGATGGGGGATCCCAACTTTTTGTTGAGGCTAATAAGTGAGTTTTTCCAGTCTTGGGGCTTCACCTTGTTTCAGTCTTTGATGTCAGCTAGAAGCACTCTTTACAGCGCCTGCAATGTGCCCAGTGATGACTCCTTCTGCAATTTGTATGGAGTTACATGTATTGGTAAAATATCTAAATACAACTGTAGATTATTTTTTATAAGACCCATTGCTCCTACTACTATTGGCACTGTCTGACATCTTTCTTCCACATTGCTCTCGGTTCTACCTACAAATCCTGATATTTTATGACTTTGTGTTTCTCTGTACACAAGACACTGTAGTCACTGGATGTGGCAATTTCAATTATCAATGCTACTTTTGTCTTCTTTTCATGGACAACTATATCCAGTTTTCTCACATCTATCTTTTGAACTGTTAGTGATGGATGATCCCATGTGATGTAAACTTCATCATTTTCCATGGTGCTTTGTGGCTCATGTTTCCAGTGTTTTTCAGCCACTTGAATACCATAATGTTTGCACAATCCCCAATGCAATAATCTTGCCACATTATTATGTCTTTCAATATACAGTCCTTCTGCTATTAGTATGTCACAACCAGCAACAAGGTGTGTGACTGTTTCCAGTTCGGTTTTACAAAACCTACATTTGTCTGTTTCTCCCACATGTTCAATGGACCTTTGAAAGCAAAGTGTACATAGCCCATTATCTTGGGCCACCAGTATTAACCTTTCATCTCTTGGTTTGAATTTGCCTCTCCTTAACCATTTCTGCGTTCATTCCTAATCAACTTGAGGTTCTTCCAGAAGTTTTCTATACTTGCAACCATATTTATGCATTTTCCACATTTCTTGCCTTCTCATCTGGTCTTTCACCTTATATTCTTTCTTTTGGTTTTTGGCACATTCATTTGCTGCCTGGTTTTTATCTACTTCTGGTTTGATTTCCATTCCTGCTTGATGTCAATATGCTTCTGCTAGACTAAGCAGGGAAGACATCTTAGATTTATTCTCCTCATGTTTCAAAACTTTCACTATGTTTGGGTCTTGTGAGGTCGGCAGATGTGTGTGGAGTCCCACGATTGCAGATGTATACATGTAATCAATTTCAAGGAGGTCCATCCCTTCTTCGGAACGGGGAATATATAATCTTGGTATGCACTGATTTTTAAAAGTCATTTGGTGAGCATGAAGCATCCTTCTTGTTTTCCTATCTAATCTATCCAACATGTTTTTGGGCCAGTCAGTCACTCCAAAACTGTAAGTTAGGACATGAAGGACAAATTGGTTCATATCTTGGGTTTTGTTCCTAGATGTCAATGCTGTTTTCCTGTTTTAAAGGTTGCTTTTGCACATTTATCAAGACCAAATGACATTCTTATATCATCTGAAAAAATGTTGACAACTTGCAGTTGTGCTTTCAGTTCTTCATCTGATGAGCTATACAGTTCACTGACAAAGAGAAGATGAGAAGTCTTTACACTTTGTTGTTTTCTAGGAGCCAAACTGTAGCCATGGCCTAAGCTGTTAAGTAGACAACTTAATGGGTTAAGGGCAATGCAGAATAGCAATGGTGACAGTCACCCTGGAATATCCTCCTTCGAATTTTTATCCCTGGGATTAATAATTTGTCCTTTATTATGGCTTAATTGCAAAGTGGTCTGCTACTATTTTATGGTCACTGTAATGTAGTTGATCAGTGTAGGGTGTATCTTATATATTTTTAAGCACTCTTTTAACCATGAATGTGGGATACTATCAAATGCTTTTTTGTAGTCAATCCATGCCATACTTAGATTCTTCCCCTTTTTACAGTTCTCCACTATGACTTTATTTAACAATGGATGATCCTTTGTTCCACATGACTTTCTTCTATTGCCCTTTTGTTCTACTGCCAGAATTGAGTTTTCTTTTAAATAGCTATAAACTCTGCCAGCATCAATTCCTGTGTGTAGTTTATATATCATCGGAAGGCAAAATTAAATAGGAGCATTGTTTTTCCTGTTGTTAGCCAGGTTGGTGTCTGTTCAGGGTGTGCATATAAATAGTTCTTACTCATGGCTAAATGTCCGTGCAAAGATGTTAATACTTTTGTGCCAAAAGTTAGGTACTGCCTCTGGCCCTGTGGTTTTCCAATTAGAGGCTTTTCTTAACTTTGTTTCAATCTCTCTGGCTGTTGTTTCATCCCATTTCATATCCTGTGCCTTTAAACTTCTTATTCTTTCTTTTACTTCTTTTATCTATTTAGCCTTTTTGTTGTGTTCCACAGAATCTTCATAAATACTTCCCCAAAATGCATCTATTTCTTCTTTTTTTGCCAGTCTTTCATTTCCTTTTACCTTGTTTTCCAATTCTCTATAAAACTTTTTTTGTGTCATCAATAAATTGCTTATTTTGTACTTTTCTTTTATATTTATTGGCGCATCTTCAAGTTTTTCCACCTGTGCTAAGATTTTTAGTTTGTTACTTGCAATAGTGCATGATAGATCCTGGTCTGTTCTAATACTGCATAATGATTTTATCACATCTATCTTTCTTAGTATTTTGTTAATCTGTTCTCTCATCTATATGCTTCTAACAGTGACACTTCTTGTCTTAGTTGCATTATAGTTTTATACATTCAATATTTCCATGATGGTATTCGGTTTCTCCCCTTCCTTTCCCTCACTACCCTGTGTTCTTGTGGTAGAACTTTATCAGTTATTAATTTAGCTGCACAGCAATATATCCTGTTTACTTCTGTTATATGCAGGGTACACATGGGCTCAGGTATGGACAGTTAGAGCTCTGCATGGCTTGGACCATGGTGTCGTGAATTGCATGCAGGATATACACGAGCAATTACAGTTGATACATGATGGTCTCAGTCGAAGAGGTGTGATAATATGAGATAAATGTGCCATTAACTACATATGTTCAAAAGATATTTGTGAAATAATGTGTGTAAAATCAGATGTGATACTTCAAAAGCACCTTTTGTTTCACACCACTCAGAGGCTGACTGTAGTACCATCATTACAGAGATTTGGTGTGTCAAGATTGTCACTGTCATGGCTTTCAGCAGTGTTGCTTTGTGAATGGGGGTGGCAACCCTTTGTGGGCACACCATAACCCATAGTGTCTAGGCATGTTGGCACATGCTCTTCTTTATCACAGGTTCACAGGTAAGTACTAGGCTAGCTGCCCTTGCAGACCATTTTAAGCCTGTCCAGTTTCACTTTTTGTGCTCAAATCTACCTATCCCTTTTGGTTAGAGATTGGCCTTGCCCAGCCCATACTCGATAACTATAAATTACCCCTAATGAGAATAAATTGGATCATACCACAGATAATTTGAGGGGATCCATCAATGGGATAAACCATTTAGGAGCTGTCTCTGTCCATTAGTAGTACAGGGGGCAGTCCTGGGGTAAATCTTCTGTTTCCCACCATAGATACACGTTGTGCTTGAATATGGACAGGGATGAACTTTGTTGTTTATGACTGAGAGAGTCAAAGAATGTTGAATGTTGAATATCCTGCTTCTCAAAAATACAGAGGCTCTCCTCCTCACCTTTCACTCTAATGAACAGCTCACCAAAAAGCTTGTCATACTAAAAGGTTACCAAACACATTTACATTTAGCTTCACAGGGAACACAACTTTAAATTAAAAAGTGCAATTCATTCTAATATTCATGCCATTCTGTACTGTGTGGCTATGCAGCTAAAGAACTAAATCAAACATCAGTTAAATCCAACAATACACAATTCAACTTAAATACATTTAACAGTCTATTAAAGATACATAATAGCATAAGGTAGGAGGCCTCAGGAGGGTAGAGGCCCGGTTGTTTGTAGCTAGGGAGTCTGTTCCAGAGCAGCAGTATACTTACAAGATATACCTATCCCTTCAATCAGTTCTGTTGATATTGTAGACAAGGTTTAGATCCCTAGACAGAGTATTTCTGATACAGTTTGACTTGCTGATGCTCAGTAAATTCATCAGTACTGGGTTGGAAGATGCCTTGTATGCCAGGCACAGGTCACCTCTTAGCAGTCTGTAGAATACCAAGCATAGTGACAGGGCTTTGACTCGGTCCACGTTTAGGCCTTCTATCATTTTAGTGAAGTATCTCTATGGGTGTTTCATTTGTTACATGTGCCTGAACAGATAAATGCCAAAGGAGGCATTATATTTAATGACTGGCCTAATGAGGGCTGAATAAATGGAGACAATGACATGCCTAGATCTGGACACAATCCCTTTATTTATAAGCTGTGCAATATAGAAGGACTTTCTAACAACAATGGACACGTTAGTCAAAAGTTATGTCACTATTCACATAAGTTTCCCAAATCCAAAACAACTGGGTCAGCTCTTAGGGGTGTATTGTCAATGTAGTAGTTCCCTGGGGCAGATGACTTCCCAAAGTATACAGTAATTAATTTTTTTAGCATTTAGTTTCAGTCCATAATTCTGGCACCAGTTATTTATTTGAGACAAACCTTTCTGCAGGATAGCTAAGTAATTTTGGGATTCAATGACTGCTCTTACCTTGCAGTCACCTGCAAACCTAGTCAGCCAGAGGCCTTTGGTAATGACTTTTACTTTAGAAAATTAGATGCCAAACAGGAGAGGTCCCAGCACTTAACCCTGTAGGACTCCAATGGTGAATGTTGGAGGTAACTTCCCCCTTTTTGATTTCCTAGGTCCTATCAGTGAGCTAGTTGGTAATCATGCAGGTGACTTAGGGGTTTATTACCAGTTTATTTAGCTTTTTTACTATGCCTGATCAGGGAATTGTGTCAAAATCTTTGGCCAGGTCAAGGTATGTGGAGTGTGCCATTTTGCCTTCATCCATTGCTTTGCTGACCTTTTCAAAAAATTACACCAGATTAAGTAAGCATGAACTGCCTTTGACGAATTCAAACTGAGATAAGTCCAGTGTTTGGAGGGTCCCTATGTCCTTATTGATTAGTTTCATGATAAGTCTATCCATGGCTTTGCATATGAGGCTCTTCAGACGTATGAGTCTCTAATTGCCTGGTTCTGTGGAAGGTCCTTCCTTAAGCATGGAATAACTGTAGCTGTTTTCCATTTACTTGGTACAAAACCTGTACAGAGGCTGAGAATGATCAGTGTTGCAGTGTCAGGTGGCGTGAAAGTAAAAGGTGTAGTTAACTTGTTTGCACAGACTGGTATCCCAAGGGGATACACATGTATTAGGGCAGGTGCATCAGAAGCACAGCCTAGTGTCTCTGGTGGAGGCCAGGAAAAGACAAGCAGTGGTGAATGTGGCCATGCAAAAAAAGTGAGGTTGTGACCTATGTTAGAATGTATATGATGCTGGAGCTGGTCTGTTTGCTTTATGCCTGTGAAACAACAACATCACTAATCTGATTCCCCTGCAAATACTTTAATGTTTACCTGTGCTGAAACATGCATGCATTACATTAGATTTCCTGTCCTCCAGAAATACATGTTTGTATCATTCTTAGATTTATCACCTTATCTTATTCAAAGACCTGGGTGATCATCAGGGAGTCTCACACTTGAGGTGCCCTAGTGTGTCTAGCTTGTTGTGCCGCTTGATGTGGTGGTGGTTCTTTATTCTCTCTGGGTCATATTCAGGATGGGTACTTAAGTTTCCATTTGTCATACTGTACAGCAATAGTAGGCTGTGAATATTTGTCAACACTTCTGTGGTAGTCAATCCATAGATCTAAGATCCTCTTTGTGAAAAAGTACTTTGAAGATCTAGGGAGTAGTTAATTCCTGGAATCTGGTGCCTGTGCACCCCTTCCTCGCCTCTCTCCTTCTTGCATAATATAAGAACATTTGCAAAAAAAACTACTAATAATAACAAAAAAGAACAGCCAAGGAGTGCTAAAAAAATCCCAGTTCTTTAATGTAAGTGCTTTCATTCATCCACACTACAATGAACGTCTTCAGACAAAAGCCTACCCAACATTCTATTCTTGTCTAATATGACCTTTACACATCTCTGTGACATGACTCTGAGCACTGTTATTGTGCCCCTGTTTCTTTTGGTCACAGGTGAGAAGACCTCTAGCTCCTCTAGCCTCTGGTTATATTCCTTCCCCTCCATCTCATGGATCTTTCTAGTAGCTTTCCTCTGAATTGTTTGCAGCAGCCTGATGTATTTTTCCTTATATTGCCCCCAGCATTGCAAGAAATAATCTGTCCTAACCAAGCCCAAACAACTATGTATTGCAGTCCTATACATTCCCCCAGGGAACAACATCCTTATATTAGAAAACATTCTATCCTGGATCTCCCAAATATTTCCAATGAAGCCATCATCATGGGGGAATACCAACATAACTTGGCAAGATCTAAATTCCAACAACTCCAACAATAGCATAAACCTTTATGGTTTTACTCAGCTTGTCTCTGCCCCAACTAGATTCTCGAGAAATAATACCCAAGGATCCACACTTGACTGGATCTTAGTATCAGATCCCCATAAATACACCAATTCTGGAACCCTACCTAACACCTTGAGTGATCACCTACCTACATACACCAACAGGACCATAACACACATCATCAGAAACCACAATTATAAAACCTCACACAACTTATCTAAATTTGACCAACACCAATTTAACTCAATTCTAAAATGTATAAATTGGTCCATACTAAAAACTCTACCTTTAGACGAAGCTGTCAGCCACTTCAGAAAAATATTCCTAGAAACCCTTAATAGCTTAGCCCCACTCCGTTGCAAGATAGTAAAAACTAATCATGCCCCTTGGCTAACCAAAAACACCAAAAATCTTCTTGTAACAAGATATAAAGCCTGGCAGAAATCGCATAAAAACAAAAATGACACCAAATTTCTAAACTATAAACAACTACACAACCAAAAAAAAAGAAACTCAAAAACAAAGAAAAGAAACTCTATTTCTCCCAACAATTAACCTCCCACAAAAACAGGGTTCATATTACGTTATCGAAAAATAATGTAATTGAATGCTCAAAACTTCGAAACGGCCGCATTTCAAAACTTTTTTTGTGGGGGGGCTGTGCCCCCCACACCCCCGCTAAATATATATTCCAACTCCGAGATCACACTACAGTGAGGAAAGGCCAAATATCCCAATCTTCACTGTACTACGATCCCCCAATGCGATCTTCGAAATGCAGCCATTTCGAAGTTCTGAGCATTCGATTATGTTGTCTTTCAATAATGTAATAGGAACCCTAAAAACAACCCAAACAAATTCTGGCATACTATATCTCAGCTCCTTACCCCAGGAATCAAAGAAAATCCATCCCCTGCCACTGATAAAACCCCATCCCAAACAGCAGAAGCTTTCAATACACAGCTCATAGAGCAAAATGCAAACAAGAAAATCCACTGTAAACTCAGAATGCTATACCACCACAAAAAGTTCATGAACTCAGCCACAACCACCACCTTGGCCACTACATACCTGCTCCCCTCTCTCCTCTATGCTGCCCCCATTCTGACAAACATCCGGACTACCCTAAAAAACAAATTGGAATCCTGCTATAATAAGATCGTCAAATTTGCTATAAATGCACCCCACAACACTTACCACTGCATAGTTCTCCAAACCCTTAACTGGCTCCAACTACCACACCTTTTACACCTCCAGCAACTTTATATGGCACACAAATTAATATATCAACCCCACACTTGCCCATCACTTAACTTTGTTCTCCAATCCTACTTACATACCAGGACCCTCTGATCTGAAGACAAACAACTAGTAACTCTACATAGGCCAAAGAAAAAAGTTGGATAATGTCTATATTCCTACACAGTAGCTAAACTCTGGAATCACTTACCATCAGACATTAGGGCAATATCTAACCACAAACATTTCAAACTCCCACTAAAAAAGCACCTCCCAGAAACAAACATCTGCACCTGCTTCATATAAACCCAGGAACTATGTTTCCACTCCACCTCCCATCCACCCCTCCTTCCATTCCATAAATCCTTGTTTTCTTTCCTCCCACCTCCTGTATACTCCCCTCCTCCCCTCTTGAAACTACCCCTTCTTTTCCCTGACTAACTTCAAATCCCACTCATCACTCATTCCTCTTAACCTTCGCATTCTTCTATCTTTAGTCTACAAAGATCTACCTACCGTCTACCTAAACTACACTGCAAACATCCACCTCAGCTAGACTAACTCTATTTAGAACAATACCTCTAGCCTTCTAACTTTTCAAATTAGATATACTAACCAATTTGCTTTCTAAAAGCTGCCAATGATTTCAGACATTGAAACTTAACTGCTTTTATGCCATTCAAGTTATCTTCTGACACTGCAAACTATTCACCTGTATGTAAATGAAATGACCATGTAACTTACACCTGTCAAAGGTTTTTACTTTGTAATTCTCAAATGAAAATGTTAAGGAAATGTTTTACTTTCTATTTCTAAGTCACAAATATTTACTTTGTATTTCTCTAATGTAAATGTAAATCAAATTACCATTGTACCAATGCTTTCTCAAATGTTTTATATGTTGTTAACTAGTTTGTGGAGCTTTTCTCCCCGGGCCTTCACTGAAAATGGGTTCCTAACCCAGTTGGACTTTCCCGGTCAACAAATGCCAAATAAATAAATAAAAGATAAATGTAGAGTGACGCTTGGTCCATTACTTCTGGAATCTTGTTCTCTGTTCCCTTCCATAAGTCTGAGACAAGTATATTGCATAATACTGGACTGAGGACGTAGCCTTGTGGTACCCCAGTAGTCATTTCCCTAATTCCTAATAATGTCCTTCTTAGCACCATCCTCTGCCACCTACCTTTCAGCAATGTAGCTACCCTGCACCCAAACCCTGACTGAGGCAGAATCAAAGGCCTTGCTGAAGTGCAGGTAGTTTACATCTACTGATGATTCTCCGTCACGTTCACCTGCAGCCCACTCATAAAACTGGATCAGGTTTGACTGGGAGCACCTTCTGGCTGTGAATCCATGTTGGTTGCTGCCCTGGAGATTGTCCTTTAGAAATGCTAGCAGCCTCCCCTTCACCCAGGATTTTTTCCATGACTTTCCTTGCCATAGTTGATAAGCTACCATGCCTGTAGTTTCCTGGATACTTTCTGCTCCCCTATTTTTATAGGGGTGCTACCTACAGCTACTGTATTCCAGTGCTCTACCATTTCTGCAGTACCAATGATCTCATTGGGGGTCTGCAAAGACACTAGCTAGATTTATGATTCTATGAAGCAGCGCATGTGGCATTTATTTTTTAGCTCCCAAAATAGTCATCATTTCTCTTTGTTTCTCTTCCTTCTCTTTCCTGGTCTCTGTGCATTGTTCTCATAGGTTCATATGTGAATACAAGGCTAACTGCCCTGTAGGGCCATTTTAAGCCTAGCTAATAACCTGATGTCAGAATCAAACTTTGTACCTTGTGTTTATAAGGCAAAGACCGTAACCATTATGCCAAACCCATCCTGCCTGTTCTGTTCTGCCTCCTGCCAGCATGGTACCCTCCCATTGTATTCATTCAATACCTCTGCTTTTTCCCGCCTTCTGTGATCTCACCCCATCTTTGCTCAAGCTTTGACAGTTCTGTTGCCCCTTCTTTCCTTCTTTAAGCTATGTATCTAAACTTTATTTGTTTCCCTACTTGATCCCCTCCAATAACTCCCTACTATTCTAGCCTGTGCTGTTCATGCCATGATTTTTGCCTTTTCACTAGCCTTCTTCACTGTGCATCCTCTGCCTCACCATTTCCTGTGTATATCTTGTAGGCCCTATTTTTTAGCATAATTGCTAGGCTCACACACCCTAGTAACTGCATTGGCCTTCCTCTTTTGCTTTCTTTTCCTCACATTCTTGTCCGTACCTCTGAGTACTTAAGTAACAATCCATTCCCATATCTTTACTTCCTCAGTTTGTACCTAGTTTCTTAACTCAGTCTTGACCATCTGCCCCGTACTTCTCAAATGTCCAGAGTTTTGCAGAAATTCCAGATTTTGCCTCATATTTTCAGTCTTTTCCTCATAAAATTTGTGGTTTTCTGACAAATCACAGAGGATTGAACTCACTAAATAATGACATACACTCAACTTTCAGACTTACTATCCTTCAGAAAATGCACAGTAACATAAATGCTGGTATTATAGCAACTTCCTAAGTTTATAAAAGTAATATTTAAACTGTCCCTATTTTGGGTTATTTTCCTCCCCCCATTATTTTAGGCTTTGTCCAGACTTCCTCTGCTAAGAGGTTGGGAGGTATGATCTGCCCCAGCATTGCACAATGCAGTCCTATAAAATCCCACACCATTGTCTTTTTGAAGGTTTATTGTTATGTTTCTCCTTCGGCCACGGTGATGGAGTGGTTAGCATTGCCGCCTCACAACAAGAGGTTCTCCAGTTCGATTCTTGGCTGGGGTGCCTTCTGTGTGGAGTCTGCATGTCCTCCCTGTGGTCGCGTGGGTTTCCTCCGGGTGCTCCGGTTTCCTCCCACATCCCAAAGACATGCTATAGGTGGATTGGACACTCTAAATTGGCCATAGGCATGAGTGCGTGCATGTGTGTGGAAGGTTGGGTGCCGGGCTGGCAACTCGACACTGTAAAACTCCACTGTCAATCATGAGCAGACAGGTGATCCGCTGTGGTGACCCCTAACCGGGAAAAGCCGAAAGAAGAAGATTGTTATGTTTCTCCTTACTCAATGGTACACTGATGAGGCCTTAACCTGGACATCAGTAACACCCTCTGCAATGGTTAAGTCCTTATTTTTTTAGCACTGATGTACACCATGTTAGTTAGTTAGTTAGTTAGTTAGTTAGTTAGTTAGTTAGTTAGTTAGTTAGTTAGTTAGTTAGTTAGTTAGTTAGTTAGTTAGTTTTGTAAACCAGGATAGAATACTGATCACAATGGACAATTTACAGTTTCAGATAGGGAGGATACAATGACAAAAGTCTAAGAAAACAAGAATAACAAACATGACATTTAAAAAAGATTACAACAAAAAGGTAGATATATTATTTACTAGTGTACTAATGTACAATATGCCAGAGGCCTCACAAAAAGTAACCTTTACAGAAATATGCATAAGAGGTCTGTAGACCCTTTGGGTTAAATTAATAAGCAATTTACAACATATGAGAGAGAATATTAAGTGAACATCATGATAAAAAATGAATGAGAATCATCATTATGTAAATAATCCACAATGTAACAGTGGTGTTACAGGTGGTACAGATTAGCAATGTTTAGGTCAAAAAGTTCAGAAGCTGTGGTTGGTGTATTGTAGTTTTGTTTTGGGCATTTGTAAAACTTGACTTGAGTGTGTGTGACCTGACAGTTTAAGTGAAGGTGTTTTCGTGGTAAATTTGACAGTAAGTGTGTGTGTGTGTGTGGGGTTCTATGTGTAATAATACAAATGAATGAGACCTAAGAAGGAAGTCTGCCCTTTGTTTAACAGGTCCTATGTAGCTGCATTCTTATTTAGCTGCAAGTTCTGTTCAGTTACTGCCGGTGTGTGAATGGATTTTGGATTGGATTTCTTTCTGCCTATACTGGAAATCTGACTTTGGAAGTTCCTCCCAACCACAGCTCATCTGCTCATTCTACTGGGCACTGAAAGGTCAAACAGAGAAGGCTCTTCCCTTAGACCCTTAATGCTTGAGTTAGCTTATGTTTTGTGTCATTCCACTCACTTAATACACACTGCAATATTCAGAGTATTAACTACCTTTTTTCCATGTAACTGTTAAAATCTGTAACATCTGAGACTTGCTTACCAATTATTAGAGAGCCTAGAAACTGTTTGGGATTAGTGTTTCTGTTTTGCTCCTGGTGGGAGAAGGAACAGAGGGGGCATCAGAGGGGGCATTATTTCCTAGTCTTCCTAGAGATTATCAGTCACTGCAAAGCCTACAAACTGCTTCAGAGGGAGCCAACTTGGAGTTAATGCTACTTTTTGCTCCTGGTGAGAGAAGCAGAGGGGCATTGATTCTGCTGGTCTCTGACTGGTCAGTGTGTACTAGGCTTCACTATGTGGTTGCAGTTTTGGACAGAACCTTTTCTGGGCCTTTGTGCAAGTTGGCTGTATGTTGCATCTAGCTGCCGAAGGTTCTATCCAGGGTATCTATCAACAGAAGATTATAGGAAGTGTACTGAACCTAGCAAGATCTGTGTTATAACTACTTCTCAGGAAGCAGCTTGCGATCAGCAGAAGCTTTCAATACACAGCTCATAGAGAGCATATGCAATCTGCTCAATCCCTCCACCCAGCGCTCTACCTCTCACTCTCCTCACAACCCCAGCTCTCCCCACTCTCCCAAACTAACACACAGTACTCTCCTTCATCTTCCCATGACCCATAAATCTTACCAGAAACTCAACATATCCCTCCCCAACTCTTCAACCTGTTCCCACTCAAGTTATACATAGGTTACTTCTCAAACCTAAATCTTGCTCTCCATCTGCCGACAACATTCCCACCAGAGTACTTAAAAATAGCCACCGATGCCATAGCTTATCCTATCAGTAATCTCATCAACCAGTCCATCTCAGAATCCTACATCCCCTCCCTCTGGAAAAAATCCATAATAACCCCCCCCCTACAGAAAGATGGTAAATGCTTTGATATCTCAAATTATCACCCTTATCCAAACCATTAGAAAAATGCATACATAAACAACTGCTTAATCACACCCTACAAAATAATCTCCTCACCCTCACCCAACATGGCTTCAGATCCTCCCACAGTACAACCACTGCATTACTCTCCTTTACAAATACAATCAATAAAGCCAGAGATGACAGACTACTATCATCCATATATTTCTCGATATATCCAAGGCCTTCAATACCGTTTCTCCCCACAAAACTCCTGCAACAACTCTCTACTCTTGGTCTTTCCCCTTCTGCCCTACTATGGTTATATGATTACTTAACAGGTAGACAACAATGTGTAAAATGGCAGAAAACCCTCTCTAACTTTCTAACTAACAACACTAGAGTCCCTCAGGGATCCTTTCTTGGTCCACTGCTCTTTAACATCTTTGTTAACAATCTACACAGTGCCTCACACCAAAGCTCCTTGATACAATATGCCAATGATTCTACCATCATCGCGACTTCTAATGACATAAAACACCTCCAGAACTTACACAAACCTCCTTCACTTCCATAGAGACCTGGCTAAACAATGCCCAGCTCCTGCTGAACCCCAGTAAACCTAAGCCCCTCCTTTTCACACCCAAAAAAATCTCTCAACCAAATCTAAGATATTTTCTCTTAACAAAACCCAACTAGAAGTGGTCTCCCAAGCCGAACTATTAGGAGTAATCATAGACAATAAGCTTTGTTTTGATCAACATATTCAAAATGCAAACAAGAAAATCCACTGTAAACTCAGAATGCTATACCACCACAAAAAGTTCATGAACTCAGCCACAACCACCACCTTGGCCACTACATACCTGCTCCCCTCTCTCCTCTATGCTGCCCCCATTCTGACAAACATCCAGACTACCCTAAAAAAAATTGGAATCCTGCTATAATAAGATCACCAAATTTGCTATAAATGCACCCCACAACACTTACCACTGCACAGTTCTCCAAACCCTTAACTGGCTCCAACTACCACACCTCTTACACCTCCAGCAACTTTATATGGCACACAGATTAATATATCAACCCCACACTTGCCCATCACTTAACTCTCTTCTCCAATCCTACTTACATACCAGGACCCTCTGATCTGAAGACAAACAACTAGTAACTCTACATAGGCCAAAGAAAAAAGTTGGATAATGTCTTTATTCCTACACAGTAGCTAAACTCTGGAATAACTTACCATCAGACATTAGGGCAACATCTAACCACAAACATTTCAAACTCCCACTAAAAAAGCACCTCCTAGAAACAAATATCTGCACCTGCTTCATATAAACCCAGGAACTATGTTTCCACTCCACCTCCCATCCACCCCTCCTTCCATTCCATAAATCCTTGTTTTCTTTCCTCCCACCTCCTGTATACTCCCCTCCTCCCCTCTTGAAACTACCCCTTCTTTTCCCTGACTAACTTCAAATCCCACTCATCACTCATTCCTCTTAACCTTCGTGATTCTTCTATCTTTAGTCTACAAAGATCTACCTACCGCCTACCTAAACTACACTGCAAACATCCACCTCAGCTAGACTAACTCTATTTAGAACAATACCTCTAGCCTTCTAACTTTTCAAATTAGATATACTAACCAATTTGCTTTCTAAAAGCTGCCAATGATTTCAGACATTGAAACTTAACTGCTTTTATGCCATTCAAGTTATCTTCTGACACTGCAAACTATTCACCTGTATGTAAATGAAATGACCATGTAACTTACACCTGTCAAAGGTTTTTACTTTGTAATTCTCAAATGAAAATGTTAAGGAAATGTTTTACTTTCTATTTCTAAGTCACAAATATTTACTTTGTATTTCTCTAATGTAAATGTAAATCAAATTACCATTGTACCAATGCTTTCTCAAATGTTTTATATGTTGTTAACTAGTTTGTGGAGCTTTTCTCCCCGGGCCTTCACTGAAAATGGGTTCCTAACCCAGTTGGACTTTCCCGGTCAACAAATGCCAAATAAATAAATAAAAGATAAATGTAGAGTGACGCTTGGTCCATTACTTCTGGAATCTTGTTCTCTGTTCCCTTCCATAAGTCTGAGACAAGTATATTGCATAATACTGGACTGAGGACGTAGCCTTGTGGTACCCCAGTAGTCATTTCCCTAATTCCTAATAATGTCCTTCTTAGCACCATCCTCTGCCACCTACCTTTCAGCAATGTAGCTACCCTGCACCCAAACCCTGACTGAGGCAGAATCAAAGGCCTTGCTGAAGTGCAGGTAGTTTACATCTACTGATGATTCTCCGTCACGTTCACCTGCAGCCCACTCATAAAACTGGATCAGGTTTGACTGGGAGCACCTTCTGGCTGTGAACCCATGTTGGTTGCTGCCCTGAGATTGTCCTTTAGAAATGCTAGCAGCCTCCCTTCACCCAGGATTTTTCCATGACTTTCCTTGCCATAGTTGATAAGCTACCATGCCTGTAGTTTCCTGGATACTTTCTGCTCCCCTATTTTTATAGGGTGCTACCTACAGCTACTGTATTCCAGTGCTCTACCATTTCTGCAGTACCAATGATCTCATTGGGGGTCTGCAAAGACACTAGCTAGATTTATGCGCAGGATTCTATGAAGCAGCGCATGTGGCATTTATTTTTTAGCTCCCAAAATAGTCATCATTTCTCTTTGTTTCTCTTCCTTCTCTTTCCTGGTCTCTGTGCATTGTTCTCATAGGTTCATATGTGAATACAAGGCTAACTGCCCTGTAGGGCCATTTTAAGCCTAGCTAATAACCTGATGTCAGAATCAAACTTTGTACCTTGTGTTTATAAGGCAAAGACCGTAACCATTATGCCAAACCCATCCTGCCTGTTCTGTTCTGCCTCCCTGCCAGCATGGTACCCTCCCATTGTATTCATTCAATACCTCTGCTTTTTCCCCGTCTTCTGTGATCTCACCCCATCTTTGCTCAAGCTTTGACAGTTCTGTTGCCCCTTCTTTCCTTCTTTAAGCTATGTATCTAAACTTTATTTGTTTCCCTACTTGATCCCCTCCAATAACTCCCTACTATTCTAGCCTGTGCTGTTCATGCCATGATTTTTGCCTTTTCACTAGCCTTCTTCACTGTGCATCCTCTGCCTCACCATTTCCTGTGTATATCTTGTAGGCCCTATTTTTTAGCATAATTGCTAGGCTCACACACCCTAGTAACTGCATTGGCCTTCCTCTCTTTTTGCGTTTTCTCTTTTCCTCACATTCTTGTCCCTCTGAGTACTTAAGTAACAATCCATTCCCATATCTTTACTTCCTCAGTTTGTACCTAGTTTCTTAACTCAGTCTTGACCATCTGCCCCGTACTTCTCAAATGTCCAGAGTTTTGCAGAAATTCCAGATTTTGCCTCATATTTTCAGTCTTTTCCTCATAAAATTTGTGGTTTTCTGACAAATCACAGAGGATTGAACTCACTAAATAATGACATACACTCAACTTTCAGACTTACTATCCTTCAGAAAATGCACAGTAACATAAATGCTGGTATTATAGCAACTTCCTAAGTTTATAAAAGTAATATTTAAACTGTCCCTATTTTGGGTTATTTTCCTCCCCCCATTATTTTAGGCTTTGTCCAGACTTCCTCTGCTAAGAGGTTGGGAGGTATGATCTGCCCCAGCATTGCACAATGCAGTCCTATAAAATCCCACACCATTGTCTTTTTGAAGGTTTATTGTTATGTTTCTCCTTCGGCCACGGTGGTGGAGTGGTTAGCATTGCCGCCTCACAACAAGAGGTTCTCCAGTTCGATTCTTGGCTGGGGTGCCTTCTGTGTGGAGTCTGCATGTCCTCCCTGTGGTCGCAGGTTTCCTCCGGTGCCTCCCACATCCCAAAGACATGCTATAGGTGGATTGGACACTCTAAATTGGCCATAGGCATGAGGTGCATGTGTGTGGAAGGTTGGGTGCCGGGCTGGCAACTCGACACTGTAAAACTCCACTGTCAATCATGAGCAGACAGGTGATCCGCTGTGGTGACCCCTAACCGGGAAAAGCCGAAAGAAGAAGATTGTTATGTTTCTCCTTACTCAATGGTACACTGATGAGGCCTTAACCTGGACATCAGTAACACCCTCTGCAATGGTTAAGTCCTTATTTTTTTAGCACTGATGTACACCATGTTAGTTAGTTAGTTAGTTAGTTAGTTAGTTAGTTAGTTAGTTAGTTAGTTAGTTAGTTAGTTAGTTAGTTTTGTAAACCAGGATAGAATACTGATCACAATGGACAATTTACAGTTTCAGATAGGGAGGATACAATGACAAAAGTCTAAGAAAACAAGAATAACAAACATGACATTTAAAAAAGATTACAACAAAAAGGTAGATATATTATTTACTAGTGTACTAATGTACAATATGCCAGAGGCCTCACAAAAAGTAACCTTTACAGAAATATGCATAAGAGGTCTGTAGACCTTTTGGGTTAAATTAATAAGCAATTTACAACATATGAGAGAGAATATTAAGTGAACATCATGATAAAAAATGAATGAGAATCATCATTATGTAAATAATCCACAATGTAACAGTGGTGTTACAGGTGGTACAGATTAGCAATGTTTAGGTCAAAAAGTTCAGAAGCTGTGGTTGGTGTATTGTAGTTTTGTTTTGGGCATTTGTAAAACTTGACTTGAGTGTGTGTGACCTGACAGTTTAAGTGAAGGTGTTTTCGTGGTAAATTTGACAGTAAGTGTGTGTGTGTGGGGGGGGGGGGGGGGGGGTTCTATGTGTAATAATACAAATGAATGAGACCTAAGAAGGAAGTCTGCCCTTTGTTTAACAGGTCCTATGTAGCTGCATTCTTATTTAGCTGCAAGTTCTGTTCAGTTACTGCCGGTGTGTGAATGGATTTTGGATTGGATTTCTTTCTGCCTATACTGGAAATCTGACTTTGGAAGTTCCTCCCAACCACAGCTCATCTGCTCATTCTACTGGGCACTGAAAGGTCAAACAGAGAAGGCTCTTCCCTTAGACCCTTAATGCTTGAGTTAGCTTATGTTTTGTGTCATTCCACTCACTTAATACACACTGCAATATTCAGAGTATTAACTACCTTTTTTCCATGTAACTGTTAAAATCTGTAACATCTGAGACTTGCTTACCAATTATTAGAGAGCCTAGAAACTGTTTGGGATTAGTGTTTCTGTTTTGCTCCTGGTGGGAGAAGGAACAGAGGGGGCATCAGAGGGGGCATTATTTCCTAGTCTTCCTAGAGATTATCAGTCACTGCAAAGCCTACAAACTGCTTCGTAGGAGCCAACTTGGAGTTAATGCTACTTTTTGCTCCTGGTGAGAGAAGCAGAGGGGCATTGATTCTGCTGGTCTCTGACTGGTCAGTGTGTACTAGGCTTCACTATGTGGTTGCAGTTTTGGACAGAACCTTTTCTGGGCCTTTGTGCAAGTTGGCTGTATGTTGCATCTAGCTGCCGAAGGTTCTATCCAGGGTATCTATCAACAGAAGATTATAGGAAGTGTACTGAACCTAGCAAGATCTGTGTTATAACTACTTCTCAGGAAGCAGCTTGCGATCAGCAGAAGCTTTCAATACACAGCTCATAGAGAGCATATGCAATCTGCTCAATCCCTCCACCCAGCGCTCTACCTCTCACTCTCCTCACAACCCCAGCTCTCCCCACTCTCCCCAAACTAACACACAGTACTCTCCTTCATCTTCCCATGACCCATAAATCTTACCAGAAACTCAACATAACCCCTCCCCAACTCTTCAACCTGTTCCCACTCAAGTTATACATAGGTTACTTCTCAAACCTAAATCTTGCTCTCCATCTGCCGACAACCTCCCACCAGAGTACTTAAAAATAGCCACCGATGCCATAGCTTATCCAATCAGTAATCTCATCAACCGGTCCATCTCAGAATCCTACATCCCCTCCCTCTGGAAAAAATCCATAATAACCCCCCTGCAGAAAGATGGTAAATGCTTTGATATCTCAAATTATCACCCTTATCCAAACCATTAGAAAAATGCATACATAAACAACTGCTTAATCACACCCTACAAAATAATCTCCTCACCCTCACCCAACATGGCTTCAGATCCTCCCACAGTACAACCACTGCATTACTCTCCTTTACAAATACAATCAATAAAGCCAGAGATGACAGACTACTATCATCCATATATTTCTCAATATATCCAAGGACTTCAATACCGTTTCTCACCCAAAACTCCTGCAACAACTCTCTACTCTTGGTCTTTCCCCTTCTGCCCTACTATGGTTATATGATTACTTAACAGGTAGACAACAATGTGTAAAATGGCAGAAAACCCTCTCTAACTTTCTACCTAACAACAGTAGAGTCCCTCAGGGATCCTATTTTGGTCAACTGCTCTTTAACATCTTTGTTAACAATCTACGCTGTGCCTCACACCAAAGCTCCTTGATACAATATGCCAATGATTATACCATCATCGCGACTTCTAATGGCATAAAACACCTCCAGCAACTTACACAAACCTCCTTCACTTCCATGGAGACCTGGCTAAACAATGCCCAGCTCTTGCTGAACCCTAGTAAAAGTAAGCCCCTCCTTTTCACACCCAAAAAATCTCTCAACCAAATTTAAGATATTTTCTCTTAACAAAACCCAACTAGAAGTGGTCTCCCAAGCCGAACTATTAGGAGTAATCATAGACAATAAGCTTTCTTTTGATCAACATATTCAAAATGCAAACAAGAAAATCCACTGTAAACTCAGAATGCTATACCACCACAAAAAGTTCATGAACTCAGCCACAACCACCACCTTGGCCACTACATACCTGCTCCCCTCTCTCCTCTATGCTGCCCCCATTCTGACAAACATCCGGACTACCCTAAAAAACAAATTGGAATCCTGCTATAATAAGATCGCCAAATTTGCTATAAATGCACCCCACAACACTTACCACTGCATAGTTCTCCAAACCCTTAACTGGCTCCAACTACCACACCTTTTACACCTCCAGCAACTTTATATGGCACACAAATTAATATATCAACCCCACACTTGCCCATCACTTAACTCTGTTCTCCAATCCTACTTACATACCAGGACTCTCTGATCTGAAGACAAACAACTAGTAACTCTACATAGGCCAAAGAAAAAAGTTGGATAATGTCTATATTCCTACACAGTAGCTAAACTCTGGAATGACTTACCATCAGACATTAGGGCAACATCTAACCACAAACATTTCAAACTCCCACTAAAAAAGCACCTCCCAGAAACAAACATCTGCACCTGCTTCATATAAACCCAGGAACTATGTTTCCACTCCACCTCCCATCCACCCCTCCTTCCATTCCATAAATCCTTGTTTTCTTTCCTCCCCTCCTGTATACTCCCTCCTCCCTCTTGAAACTACCCCTTCTTTTCCCTGACTAACTTCAGATCCCACTCATCACGGATTCCTCTTAACCTGCGCAGTCTTCTATCTTTAGTCTACAAAGATCTACCTACCGTCTACCTAAACTACACTGCAAACATCCACCTCAGCTAGACTAACTCTATTTAGAACAATACCTCTAGCCTTCTAACTTTTCAAATTAGATATACTAACCAATTTGCTTTCTAAAAGCTGCCAATGATTTCAGACATTGAATCTTAACTGCTTTTATGCCATTCAAGTTATCTTCTGACACTGCAAACTATTCACCTGTATGTAAATGAAATGACCATGTTACTTACACCTGTCAAAGGTTTTTACTTTGTAATTCTCAAATGAAAATGTTAAGGAAATGTTTTACTTTCTATTTCTAAGTCACAAATATTTACTTTGTATTTCTCTAATGTAAATGTAAATCAAATTACCATTGTACCAATGCTTTCTCAAATGTTTTATATGTTGTTAACTAGTTTGTGGAGCTTTTCTCCCCGGGCCTTCACTGAAAATGGGTTCCTAACCCAGTTGGACTTTCCCGGTCAACAAATGCCAAATAAATAAATAAAAGATAAATGTAGAGTGACGCTTGGTCCATTACTTCTGGAATCTGCTGCAGCCACTATCCTTCTCTGTACCTCAGTGCTTAAATCCAGGTGTGATCAAAGCCCCAGATCCTTTTTTGTTGCACCATTGGTTCCACTTCTCCTAGCAGGTATCTTATTCCAGAATTGTTCCGGACCAAATGCTGACCTTTCCTTTTGTTTGCACACCTCATCTACCACCTTTATGTCCACTTGTTCAGCCTTTCCTAATCCTTCATTAGAGTCTTCCTTCCACCATCCGCTGCTCCTTCACTAGAGTCTTCCTTTCACCATCCACTGCTGCATCTATCTCTGTGTTATCAAAAAAGAAAATGACCTTGTTCTCTGTTCCCTTCCATAAGTCTGAGACAAGTAGATTGCATAATACTGGACTGAGGACGTAGCCTTGTGGTACCCCAGTAGTCATTTCCCTAATTCCTAATAATGTCCTTCTTAGTACCATCCTCTGCTACCTACCTTTCAGCAATGTAGCTACCCTGCACCCAAACCCTGACTGAGGCAGAATCAAAGGCCTTGCTGAAGTGCAGGTAGTTTACATCTACTGATGATTCTCCGTCACGTTCACCTGCAGCCCACTCATAAAACTGGATCAGGTTTGACTGGGAGCACCTTCTGGCTGTGAATCCATGTTGGTTGCTGCCCTGGAGATTGTCCTTTAGAAATGCTAGCAGCCTCCCCTTCACCCAGGATTTTTTCCATGACTTTCCTTGCCATAGTTGATAAGCTACCATGCCTGTAGTTTCCTGGATACTTTCTGCTCCCCTATTTTTATAGGGGTGCTACCTACAGCTACTGTATTCCAGTGCTCTACCATTTCTGCAGTACCAATGATCTCATTGGGGGTCTGCAAAGACACTAGCTAGATTTATGCGCAGGATTCTATGAAGCAGCGCATGTGGCATTTATTTTTTAGCTCCCAAAATAGTCATCATTTCTCTTTGTTTCTCTTCCTTCTCTTTCCTGGTCTCTGTGCATTGTTCTCATAGGTTCATACATGAATACAAGGCTTATTGCCCTGTAGGGCCATTTTAAGCCTAGCTAATAACCTGATGTCAGAATCAAACTTTGTACCTTGTGTTTATAAGGCAAAGACCGTAACCATTATGCCAAACCCATCCTGCCTGTTCTGTTCTGCCTCCCTGCCAGCATGGTACCCTCCCATTGTATTCATTCAATACCTCTGCTTTTTCCCCGTCTTCTGTGATCTCACCCCATCTTTGCTCAAGCTTTGACAGTTCTGTTGCCCCTTCTTTCCTTCTTTAAGCTATGTATCTAAACTTTATTTGTTTCCCTACTTGATCCCCTCCAATAACTCCCTACTATTCTAGCCTGTGCTGTTCATGCCATGATTTTTGCCTTTTCACTAGCCTTCTTCACTGTGCATCCTCTGCCTCACCATTTCCTGTGTATATCTTGTAGGCCCTATTTTTTAGCATAATTGCTAGGCTCACACACCCTAGTAACTGCATTGGCCTTCCTCTCTTTTTGCGTTTTCTCTTTTCCTCACATTCTTGTCCGTACCTCTGAGTACTTAAGTAACAATCCATTCCCATATCTTTACTTCCTCAGTTTGTACCTAGTTTCTTAACTCAGTCTTGACCATCTGCCCCGTACTTCTCAAATGTCCAGAGTTTTGCAGAAACTCCAGATTTTGCCTCATATTTTCAGTCTTTTCCTCATAAAATTTGTGGTTTTCTGACAAATCACAGAGGATTGAACTCACTAAATAATGACATACACTCAACTTTCAGACTTACTATCCTTCAGAAAATACACAGTAACATAAATGCTGGTATTATAGCAACTTCCTAAGTTTATAAAAGCAATATTTAAACTCTGTCCCTATTTTGGGTTATTTTCCTCCCCCCATTATTTTAGGCTTTGTCCAGACTTCCTCTGCTAAGAAGTTGGGAGGTATGATCTGCCCCAGCATTGCACAATGCAGTCCTATAAAATCCCACACCATTGTCTTTTTGAAGGTTTATTGTTATATTTCTCCTTCGGCCACGGTGGTGGAGCGGTTAGCATTGCCGCCTCACAGCAAGAGGTTCTCCAGTTCGATTCTTGGCTGGGGTGCCTTCTGTGTGGAGTCTGCATGTCCTCCCTGTGGTCGCGTGGGTTTCCTCCGGGTGCTCCGGTTTCCTCCCACATCCCAAAGACATGCTATAGGTGGATTGGACACTCTAAATTGGCCATAGGCATGAGTGCGTGCATGTGTGTAGAAGGTTGGGTGCCGGGCTGGCAACTCGACACTGTAAAACTCCACTGTCAATCATAAGCAGACAGGTGATCCGCTGTGGTGACCCCTAACCAGGAAAAGCTGAAAGAAGAAGATTGTTATGTTTTTCCTTACTCAATGGTACACTGATGAGGCCTTAACCTGGACATCAGTAACACCCTCTGCAATGGTTAAGTCCTTATTTTTTTAGCACTGATGTACACCACGTTAGTTAGTTAGTTAGTTAGTTAGTTAGTTAGTTAGTTAGTTAGTTAGTTAGTTAGTTAGTTAGTTAGTTAGTTAGTTAGTTACCCAGGGTAGAATACTGATCACAATGGACAATTTACAGTTTCAGATAGGGAGGATACAATGACAAAAGTCTAAAAAAACAAGAATAACAAACATGACATTTAAAAAAGATTACAACAAAAAGGTAGATATATTATTTACTAGTGTACTAATGTACAATATGCCAGAGGCCTCACAAAAAGTAACCTTTACAGAAATATGCATAAGAGGTCTGTAGACCCTTTGGGTTAAATTAATAAGCAATTTACAACATATGAGAGAGAATATTAAGTGAACATCATGATAAAAAATGAATGAGAATCATCATTATGTAAATAATCCACAATGTAACAGTGGTGTTACAGGTGGTACAGATTAGCAATGTTTAGGTCAAAAAGTTCAGAAGCTGTGGTTGGTGTATTGTAGTTTTGTTTTGGGCATTTGTAAAACTTGACTTGAGTGTGTGTGACCTGACAGTTTAAGTGAAGGTGTTTTCGTGGTAAATTTGACAGTAAGTGTGTGTGTGTGGGGGGGTTTCTATGTGTAATAATACAAATGAATGAGACCTAAGAAGGAAGTCTGCCCTTTGTTTAACAGGTCCTATGTAGCTGCATTCTTATTTAGCTGCAAGTTCTGTTCAGTTACTGCCGGTGTGTGAATGGATTTTGGATTGGATTTCTTTCTGCCTATACTGGAAATCTGACTTTGGAAGTTCCTCCCAACCACAGCTCATCTGCTCATTCTACTGGGCACTGAAAGGTCAAACAGAGAAGGCACTCTCCTTAGACCCTTAATGCTTGAGTTAGCTTATGTTTTGTGTCATTCCACTCACTTAATACACACTGCAATATTCAGAGTATTAACCACCTTTTTTCCATGTAACTGTTAAAATCTGTAACATCTGAGACTTGCTTACCAATTATTAGAGAGCCTAGAAACTGTTTGGGATTAGTGTTTCTGTTTTGCTCCTGGTGGGAGAAGGAACAGAGGGGGCATCAGAGGGGGCATTATTTCCTAGTCTTCCTAGAGATTATCAGTCACTGCAAAGCCTACAAACTGCTTCGTAGGAGCCAACTTGGAGTTAATGCTACTTTTTGCTCCTGGTGAGAGAAGCAGAGGGGCATTGATTCTGCTGGTCTCTGACTGGTCAGTGTGTACTAGGCTTCACTATGTGGTTGCAGTTTTGGACAGAACCTTTTCTGGGCCTTTGTGCAAGTTGGCTGTATGTTGCATCTAGCTGCCGAAGGTTCTATCCAGGGTATCTATCAACAGAAGATTATAGGAAGTGTACTGAACCTAGCAAGATCTGTGTTATAACTACTTCTCAGGAAGCAGCTTGCGATCAATGCTACTCTTTTGCTCTGGTGACTGAAGGAGCTAAGGATCTAAAAATTAAATAAATGCCGTGTTGGTGCAAAGGTCACCTGGAACACAGATGTGATGTAATATCATTGCTTCCAAGCTGCATGAAGCTGTTTTGAGACCAGCGTTAAGGCCTAAAATCTTGGGAATGTAAGGCTAGGCTTCTAAAGATCCTCATGGATCAATAGCCTAGTAAGTACGTATGAAACATTTATTATTGCTGATTGTTAGTGATATTCTTACTGATAAATCTACACATTTTATTGACTGCAATCTACAGTTGCTATATGAGACAGCTGCTATTAAGGGAAGTCCATATTCATGTTGGATAAACAAGATTATTTTCCCTTTGGCAGATCTTGTTGCAGTAAGAAGAACCAGAGCCATGGATCCACACAAGTAGCAAACAAAAAATGTAATAAAAGCCAAGTGCTTTCATTCCCACTTTGAAGGAACTTCATCAGAACAGAACACTATAGAGATTTACAGGAAACCGACATTTCCAACTCTTTTTTTACATTTCAACAGCTGTCATCACAAATACCAGAAAAAAGAGTGGTGAAGGAGTGGTGAACTTGTCCGTTTGGCAGAGATGGTGTCAAACGTTGAGGTATTCCTTTGGGAATGCAATGTACTTATTAATATATTCCTCAAAAGAGGATACCCACCCAATTTTCTCAACTCTATTATGGAAGATGTGATTGTTAAAAGGAGAAATGTTTTTTATACCCCATTAATCCTGGGGACAAAAAGGGATGATGAGATGATCTCAAATTCCTAAGATAAAAAATTGGAAAGGTCCTTTATTAATACCTACACCTTGGACAGTGGTCCCATTTATGATATTTTATGTAAAAACTGGAGTTTGCTTATGGAAGATTTGGAAATATGTAGAAAATTGGAGGAGTAACCCCTGACAACCTACAGGAAAGATATGTGTTTTAAAAATTATTTGGCGTGGGGGAATGTACTTTTCCCAGTGATGTGTAGTTCCAACTGGGGGGTTGGAATGTTTAAATGTGGATATTGTTCTCTGTGCCCTTTCATTTTAAAAGCAAAATATGTCGGTTGATGGGAAAAAATCATACACACTAGGGGTCATTATTCCTGTGATTCAAAACAGGTGGTATACCTAGCTATGTGTAAATTATGTCATGCATTTTAATACAAGTCCATAAAAAGCAGTTGCCACCAGTATGAAGAAGTATTTATTCGTCACTGATACAAAACAGCAAGTACAAAAATAAAAGCAATAAATAAAATCCAAGAACAGTAAGCGCTTTCAGGTTGTTACCCTTCTTCAGTCAATACATGAAATAATTTAAAATCCTTCACAGCCAATCAATGTTCAATATTGAGTTCGCCTTTATTTCAGGGCGGGCTTGATGGGAATGACATCATTGAGGCCAGGAAATCTGTGTGCTGTTCATTCTATAATCCACCTAGTTTCTTCACATTCAGTCCTGTTCACAATATCGGCCCCTCTGTTCCCATTAGATATCAGCCTGATAACCATAAATTTTAAACTTTGACCTGCAAATGCTGATGCATGCCTAAAAAGAGCATTATGCTTATTTTTCAGCCTAATGGCTGATAGGTAATTCAAGATTCTAGTTTTTAACATGCAATTGGTCTTTTCTATATAATAACTGTTCTCTGTTGCATACCGCTTTCTCAGAGGCGATCTCTGTCTAACGTACAGAGCCATGTCCAACCCAGAATTGTTGAACATGCTCCATCTTAGCAAAATCAAATCTACTCGAGCTACACGCTCTAGGGATATAAACCTCAACACAACAATGAATAGAACATGCTGGAGGGATAGATTCCCTTCGCAGAGACTTCCCTTACTATGGAACAGGGTCCCGATCTACATAAGACAGAGCCCCTTATTATCACTCTTCAAGAGGAACCTTGATGAGTGGGTGGGTAACAGAAAGTTCACACCGGGGATCACACCAACAGCACTACTAGATAGGGGCCAAGGGTACTAGCTGCTAGTACAAGGGTCTAGGGAACTACTAAAGGGGCGCTGAATACCGCACAACGTGGCTGGGCTAATATATGCCTTCGGGCAGATAGCCCAGTACCAACCTATGAACCTATGAACCTATAACAGTTGCAGGATTGACACATGGCTAAATATGACATTCATAGATCTACAGTTGGCACTCACAGCAAAATGGTAGTTTTTTTCCAGTGCTGGGGTAGATAAACTCAGTATCTGAATTAATATAGCAACAAGCCTTACAGGAACCACACGGTCTGGTACCCTTCCTTGTCACTATAGGTCTATGGACATCTCTACCTTAATTGCTTAACAAATCTTTTAGATTTTTGTTTCTCCAAAAGCCAAAAGATGGCATGGTACCAGCAATTACACTCATTTTCTCATCAGAGGCTAGTATCTTCCAATTATTTCTGATTATATCACAAATCCCATGTACATTGTAGACATAGACATATAGTGACAAGGAAGGGTACCAAACCGTGTGGTTCCTGTAAGGCTTGTTGCTATATTAATTCAGATACTGAGTTTATCCACCTCAGCACTGGAAAAAAAACTATCATTTTGTATGAGTGCCAACTGTAGATCTATGAATGTCATATATTTAGCCACGTGTCAATCCTGCAAATGTTATTATATAGGAAAGACCAATTGCATGTTAACAACTAAAATCTTGAATCACCTATCAGCCATTAGGCTGAAAAATGAGCATAATGCTCTTTTTAGGCATGCATCAGCATTTGCAGGTCACAGTTTTAAATTTATGGTTATCAGGCTGATATCCAATTGTGAACAGGACTGAATGTGAAGAAACTAGGTGGATTATAGAATGAACAGCACGCAGATTTCCTAGCCTCAATGAGGTCATTCCCATCAAGCCTGCCCTGAAAAAAGGCGGACTCAGTATTGCACATTGATTGGCTGTGAAAGGTTTTAAATTATTTCATGTATTGTCTGAAGAAGGGTAACAACCTGAAAGCGCTTACTGTTCTTGGATTTCATTTACGGCTTTTGTTTTTGTACTTCCTGTTTTGTATCAGTGACAAATAAATACTTCTTCATACTGGTGGCAACTGCTTTTTATGGACTTGTGTTGCTGTTTGCTGTGAGCGGTTGCCTTTAGTGAGGTTTTCCTGTTTGGACTTTATCTATGTCATGCATTTTATATTGGTAAGATCAATAGGAAATTGAGAGAAGGGGGTCTATGAACATAATTATTACATAAAGAAAAAGGAAGAATACTAATGCCTTATACAAGCATATTGAAATAAACACAGGGCACACATTTGTATTTTTTTATACTGGAACAAATCAGTCAAGACCCAAGTGGTGGTTTTATGGAAGAATTTACTGACAACCACAAATTGTGGTAACAATTGTTTCTCAAAGCAACAAGATTCTCAGGGTTGAATGAAATGTGTTCTATTAACTGAATTTTGAAATTAAGACATTATGTTCTTTAAGCTTTTTTATGCTGATTACGTAAAGTGTTTCTAACAGTGGCAGTAGAGGATGAATGTTAAGCAAAATGGTGTTATCGTTCATGCTTGTCTTGCTTTGATGTGACTTAAACGATTTAAATTAAAAGAACAATTGTGATTGGCTGTAATGATGCATGTGATTTTGTGCACAGATTTTAAAATGAACAGACAGTAAGTTTTTTACTTTTCTGATGAAGTTCCTCCAAAGTGGGAATGAAAGCATTTAATTTTTATTAAACTTTTTTGTTTGTTGTTGATGTGGATCCATGGCTCTGGTTCTTCTTACCGCAACAAGGCAGATTTTACTACTGGTTTGCGTATCCTTTTGTTGGATTTTGGTTTCTTCCTTGGCATATCTAGCAGAAAAGATAGTGAAATGTGAGATTGTGTTCTATATTAAAATAGTAGGTGGTTAATTTTGCTTCAATTGTTTTTCTTTTAATGAGGAGCTGGAAGATTGTAACTGTACAGGAGTGGGATAGTGATTATTCTTTTACAATAGTATATTAACCAAGGCAGTAAAGTGTCTGACCCAGTTGGGACATCTAAGGGAATTAGATCAGAAAAGGGTTCTATGTCTTCAAATATAATCTGTCTGAAGAAACAGAGGACTACAAGGGGGCAGGAAAGGAGATTAAAGTGATGATTGAAAAATTGAAGGAGAAAAATTTAGAAGGTTATGGCATTCTTTTAGGAAGTCTGTGGAAGTGAGTGGGCCTTGTATGCATTGTAGTGAGCCACATGAGGTGTAATTGATGGCATGCTTATGGATATCTAAAGCATCAAATTCTTTCTCTTCCTTCTAAAATTCATTCTTGTCCTAAGCTTAAACCTTAGAATATTCTCTGTATCTCTTCTACTCTGCCTTTACCACCTGTCATCTAACTTATCTACCTGAAGTGTGCCTCCCTTCTAATAATAAAGTCGATCCTAAACCATCCTTCCAGCATTACATTTACAGCTTCACCTTTCAAACTGAATAGCTTCTCTTAACTCACCCAATTACAAATGTTATCAGTTATTGACTGCCATTATGGTTTTGATGTATTATGTAAAGTATCCTGCTCTTTATCTGGGAAATGATGTAAAAGGGAAAATGTCTTACTTCTGTAACTGTGAAATTAGAATCGATAATACTTGCGTTGTGTGTGCTTTGTTATATATGGAGAGTTTCTCCCCAGGCCTCTGCTGGAAAAGGACTTGTGTCCAGTCAGACTTTCCCGGTAATCAAATATAAAATACATAAATAAATAAATAAAATAAATCTAAAAGGTTTACCTCATTACAGTATGGTTTTGGCTTATCTAGTAAATATTTTTTGTTTTGAGTTGAGAAAAGCATGCATTACACCTTCATTTGGCTTGTTTTGTTATATTGCAAAGTAGAGTAAAGTATTTACTTGCCTCTGGGGTTTGGTTTTGTTTCCATTTGTGCAAAGCCTTCTCTTTTATTTCCATAATGGCTTGCAGCAATTTTGATAGCTATTATTGTTTTTTTTTTTTTTTTGTATTTGTAGAGCCTAAAAATTGTTGGAAAGACTTTATCTTGAAGTTCTATCAGGGTGTCGGTTAAACTTGTAGCCGCTGAGTTAGGATGTTATATTGTAAGGAGAGGAGCGCAGCCCTGTACTCAATGAGCACATCTTATAACTCCAATTTTTTTAACCTACATACACATCTACCTAATGATTGCATGGAGTTGTATGTTGTTATATAGTTATTGACCATACATGCTGCAGTGCTCTCCTTACAGAACTGTAGCTCTCTGATCTTTCAATTATAGTGCATGCCTCCAGAGTTCGCTTTATATCTCTTCATATTTTGTGGCTTTAGCTGGACTGAGAATGAAATCAGTCTGTTGTGTTCAGTGTTCTACTCTAGTTAAATTCAAATCAGTTAATCAATCAGTCATTAGATTATAAGTTATTTGTGATCTAAATGAAATAAATATTGGGGGCTGTTTTACCAGTATGTCATTTATTTTGAAAGAAATGGTATTGAAATTAGTAAAGGAAGTGGGTATAGAAATAATGGAAACAGTAGTTGGATTATTTGAGATATCTAGGTGAATGAGATTTAGTTTGGGACAGATGTTTCTGGAATTAATTGAATACGATCGTGGTCAGCAAGAGTGATGTCATTTGAACAGAGTAAAGACATCTGAAATATGAGTTCCATAGTTGGTGCTAATACTAGAGACTGTAGGCATGAATTAACACAAGACACATCAAATGCTGGTTGCCATAACTGTAATTGTTTTGTTAATGAGCACTTGTATAATGGAAACAACAGTGGCAGTTGCCTGCCAGTGAATTTGAATGATTGGTTGACTAATTGCTCTCCGTTCCATTTTTTTTCCAATGTGAGTCCCACTGCTATTGGTCTGACTGTAACACAACAAATTTTAACTTACAAAAATTATTGTTGCAATACTGGAAGTTGCAATTGGATAATTCCTATTAGGAATTATGCCTCTCCAAGGAATATGTGCTGCAAGGTTTGCAGATGTGAAAATTCCCAGATGGAGTGTTCCACGGTTCAGCTCTGTATTTTGAGTTTGTCAAAATGTTCAACAAATATGGCTTGGACTTATTGAAGGTCATTATTAGAGAGAATTCAAATAAGATAAACCTACTTCTAAATAAATAAATAAATAAATAAATACTTCTATCAGAGATAAATACATTGGATGCTAGCAGAAAATCCGACCTACTGTTTGAGTGCCATATAGACTCTTAGCACAAAATATTTAATTATGTGGATCATCAAGTGGCTGTTGTTAAAGCTAGAAAAATTTAAAAAATTTGAAAGGGATGCAAATGCATATCAATCTCATATGGCGTATCTGGCTCCCAAACCTAAACATAGGATTGGCATTGTTCCCGATGGTACCATCATAAATAACAGACCAGGTGTAGATCCTTATTCTGATCCAAATGGCCTTAACAACATTCAGCAACCTCACATGGACAGTTTAAGTTATCCAGTATTTATGACAGTACCTTTTTTGGACAATGAACTGGAACTTGGAAGAGTAATTGACAAGACCTCAGGCAGCAGAAAAGAAAAATCATTATGCTACCAGAGGTCAAGGCTGGGGACAGAGCAAGAGATGTTAACCTTAGAAAGATTAAATACAGATTGTAATAGCATTGCGTTTTCCAAAAATTGGCTTAAAATATTTAATTACTCTAACATAGAGGTTACAGATGCTCATTATAATTTATTTGAAAAAGGTTTTTCATTTGTTCCTGCATCTTGATTTAATGTAGCTGACACCTTATTAGAGGTGAGTTAGAATATTATGCTACAAAGAAGAAGGGCACCTTTATTCCCCTGAGTGTGCCTTTAACCACAGCTTTTGAAAACGTATGCAGACACAACATTTATGCTTTGAGGTAATTTGAGCATCGCTACAAAAATAATTTAAGTGAAGATAAAAAGGCTATTTTGTCTAATCTTAGAACTGATGGGCAATTAGAATTTTAAAACCAGACAAAGAGGGAGGGGTTATTTTAATGGATTTTGCTGATTATTCCAACCAAATGTTAAATCTACTATTGGATGTTAATAAATATGTTACAGTTTCTATAAATGAGATAAAGTTGGCCTATCATAAAACTGATTTATATTTGGATGAATTGCTATTAGATGGTCACATCAGTCGTACAGAATATGAATTTTTACATATTGAGCAACTGTTGATACCAATTGCTTTTGGCATCCTAAAGGTCCATAAGGATGTGCTTAATCCACCTATGAGACCTATAGTGTCTGCCAGAAATTCTAAGGCTTATTCATTAGCCAAGTTTATTGATAGAACACTAAAAACATTCACAAGTGAATATAGATATATTTTAAGAGACTCCTGGGATTTTTTGAGACGATTACCACTGGAGTTGCCTAAGTGATACTTTGTTTGTTTGCACAGACATGGTTGATTTATTTGGATGTATTCCATTACTCAATGGTTTGGAATGATTTTCTGAAGCTTTATTATGTTCAGATGTATCTACAGAACAATATACCATGTTGAATTTTATGGAAATGGTATTAGAAAATCATTTTTTATCATTTGAAGACAAGTTTTATAAACAAACTAAGGGAATAGCCATGGGCGCAGAGTGTGTGCCCGTTCATGCAAACATCGTTATGTGGGCATGGGAGCAAAATATTCTTTTTGATTCTCCTATAAAAATTAAAACCACTTCCTAGATGATATTTTTATATTGCGGACTGATAAGAAAAGTAAAGTAGACGAATTTTTAAATTACATTGTCTCCACTTCCTCTTATTTACAGTTTACTTATGTGGTTACTGACAGTGCGTCTAATTTGGATGTAACCATATATAAGGATGGTAATAAATTAAGATCAAATGTATATAGAAAGCCCACTTTCTCCAATTCATATTTGCATTATTTTAGTTCACATTCTATACACCACTGGAAGTCCCTAGTGAAGGGACAATTTGTGAGGATTAGCAGGATGGTTACTGATGACTCAGTTTTAGAGATAGAGTATGACCGGTTAGTAAACATGTTCATAGAAAGAGGGTATCCAAGAAATGTTGTGACTGAAATAATGAATCAAGTAATACCTCTGAGGTCTACAAGATTTGGACCCATACTAGAACAGCCTGGGCAAGTTAAAGAGTTTCCTGACAATTCAGATTTTTCAAGACGTTTTATTATGAGGTACCAACCCCTCAGTAATGAGGTCAGAAAAATAATTTTTAAATATCGGTCTATATTTTGTTCCAATAATTCTCTGTCACAACTTGTAGGAAACTAACCAAAAATAACATTTAATAAAGGTTTAAATTTGAAAAATATTTAAGAAAAACAATGTTTGTCAAATAGCAAATTAATAAAAGGGATGAGAAAATGCAGGCATTGTAATCAATGCCCATTTATTTTAGAAGCAGAAGAGATTTTTCTAGGACCTTTTTATAAGAAAATTAGAGTTGCTAGTGGGTTCACTTGTGGCACTAGAGGTGTAATATACACAAAGGATCTTATGAAGTTACTAGGCTATTGGCCCTGAGGCTCTTATAAGCCTAGCCAGGAGTTTAGTCCATGTTTAGACAAGTCAGCACCCAAAGCCCCTGTCCAGCAGGGACACAGGTGGAATCCCAGGGGTGTATTTTCTGTTTTCCTTCCAGTTATCCAGGTTGCACTTAAAAAGGGATAATGAGGTGCTCTGTTTGATGTGGAGAGGGAGTCTATTCCACAGATGGGGGAGTCTCTGGGGCACAATTCTGTCCAACCAGCAAGTCCTATTGATGACACAGACCAGGTTGAGGCTACGCGTGTGAGTTGCTCAAGTGGAGCTTGACTTTCGGATATGCAACAGTCCCGTCAAGGCGAGGTCTGAGATTGCTTTGTATGCCAGATGAAGGTTACCTCTGAGGAGTCTGTAGGAGACTGAGTAGAGGGACAGGGATTTTAGCCTATCTCTGTAGGGTAGATGTTTGAGGCCCTGGATTCTCCTGGTGAGGAACCTCTGTGGTCTCTCCAGCGGCTACATATGCTTTGTGAGGTACATGCCAAAGGGGCATTATACACAATAATTAGCCTTATAAGGGAAGACTACAGGGATATGACCTCCTTTACCCTGGATGAGATACCCTTACTTATGAGGTGAGCCATGTAGAAAACTTTCTGTACAACGGAAGCAACATGGTGATCAAACGTCAGGTTGCTATCAACCTGAGTGCCAAATCCCTCACGACTGATTGTGTGCTTAGGACATTGTTATTAATGTCATAATATGTGGGGACGTCACTCTCCCCAAAGGGAATGATCATGCATATTTTGGGATTCAGCTTGAGGCTATGCTTCTGGCACCAGTCATTTGTTGCATGCTATGACTTTTGTGGTACCTATTATGTAGTCAAAACAGAAAGACCACTAAGCAGAAGAATTTATGAACATGTCTATGACATATGGAAACTGAATTCAAACAATGCACTTTATAGGCATACCTGTAAAAGTTAAAACAAATTTCATTTTGCAATACTGGAGAAAGTAAACCAAGATTCCAGAGGAGGTCCATGGGAAATTTTATTAGAAACTAAAGAATTATGGTGGCAATTGCATTGAAACTCCCAGGACATACCAGGGCTCTATGAAAATATCTCAGTATCTAGCGTTTGAAACTTAGGGCAATGGATTTATAATATATGATTCACTATGGTACTATTTAATTAATTTATGAATGGTTTTAATGGTATTTATATATGTATGCGTGATTTTAATTGTTGCATTAGTTAGTAAACGGATATTAACTATGTTCTAGGGATTAAGATGACTGTATCTTTTAGAAACAATTGATTGCTATAAAGGGCATATTACATGGTGTTATATAAGGGGATCATTGTAAGTTGTTAAATTTTGATTCTGAAGAAGTCTACAAGGAATATATGTGTAGAAGAAAGTGCTTGACCTACTATAAATACTTAACTTATCATTGATTTTACTGTTTTGAGTGGGAAATAAATCCCAAATTATTTTGGAGTGTGCAACATCATTGTACAGCTTGGTCTTTATCATATCTTTGTAGTTGAAAACTGACAGGATAATTTTGTGAATCAGTGACACAAACATATGAATAGAATTAGGTAGGTAACTATTATGTGCCTAGAGCTGCTAGTAGTGGAAAGAATTTTCTGATGAGAAGCCAGTTATGGTTTGTGTCTGATGTTGGATAAACTTAAGAAATTGCTTGAATGTTCAGGTGTCATTTATATAGAACTAAGCTTCCACCCTTATTACTTGGTCTAGCATCAAAGGTGTTATATATAGTTAGGAAAGCAGGGATAGCTGTTGTGGTTGTCATATTTAAGGCAAGATTTGGAGCCATAAAATGAGACATTAAACTAAGATCCTATTTGCCTACTTTAATGGTAGCTCAGATGGATGTAAAAGATCCTATGGCACTCACTAATGAAAGAGTAAGGGAAGTTTTCAGATGCCCTGGCTAATCTACCCCTACCTAGTATGAATACCACCTCAGGTCTCCCCTGAAAAAAGGATGTTGATCTAATAGGACTAACCCAGTCAACAAAGAATAAATAAAATAAATATGAGTTTTTCCCCACTTTTTATGGTATTCTTGTTTATAAGAACTTCCTATCCCCACTTAGATTTAGAGATAAGTTCCCCAGTTACATGATTTGTCTTCTAGGTCATCTTTGTTTGGTTTATATTTCCAAATGTCCAATCACAAACTTTTATGTTATCATATCATATGATCCATTTCTGCTCATTTCTACAGGCAGCCTTACTTCTGTGTCTACAGTTTCATAGCTACATACTAGGCTATTCATCTGTAAGGATCTTAAGAAGCCTAGCTTTACATTCCCATTTCTGCCCTTATACTTTGTATACAAATTACCCAGAAACTGGCCAAACAAGGATAAGGTAGGACATATACATGTTTCCCCTATCCATGAGGGAGAGGGTTGCTAAACTGGGGGTGAATTTGAGGTTACCTCTCCATTTGCCCAATTAAGTTTGAACAGAGTAAGAGAAGTACTTTGCTTTATGTGGAGTGGAAGACAGTCCCTCCAACATGTTGTATTTATTTTACAAAAGAGATTGAGATCCCTTGCGCAGGTGTTTTTGATACCATTGAATTTGTGAATGTGTAATATATCTGACAGAAAAGGGTTTGTCGGAGACCTCCCTGTTGAAATATCGGCACTTGAGATGCTAAGTGCTGACATGCCAAAAAAGATCAAAAATGTATGAGAGGAGCAAATCTCAGACGTTGCTCTTCGCCTTTAAACTTAAATAGATCTATATATAAGCCCCTAAACTGATATATATATATGGGATCCGGACACATGCCCGACTAGCATATGTCTGAATCACAACACATCGAACACACATACACGAAAGCACTTAACATCGACAAGCGCTTCCGTGTATGTGTGCCTGTTTCGTAGAGCGGACTACAGTGTGGGTAAGGGAAAATTCCCTTTTCCCCACTGTAGCACGATCTCAGAGTGAGAATAATAAAGTAGGAGGGGGTGTGGGGGGTGCAGGGGGCAAAGCCACCCTGCACAAACATATATATATTTTTTGAACTACACATACACGGAAGCGCTTTTTGATGTTAAGCACTTTCGTGTATGTGTGTTCGATGTTTTGTGATTCGGAGATATGCTAGTCGAGCATGTATCCTAAACCCATATATATATATATATATATATATATATATATATATATATATATATATATATATATATATATAGATATAGATATAGATATATACTAACTCCAAAACTGCCATACCTTGGAGAAAAGAGAATATATTAGGGATATGGTCATTTCAGTAAGTCCATTTTTTTGGCCATTCAATCTCAATATTTTAGGACATGCTATAGCAGGTGCCAACATTTCAAATGGTTACCCTTTTGAAGCTCTATACACAAGGCAGAGGTCACTTATCGGTAGTTTATATGCTACAGCGAAGAGGGGCAAGGGTTTGAGATGGTCTGCATAGTGTTTGCAATTTGGGCCCTTGGTTTTCTTAGTGAGAAAGCATTGTGGTCATTCTAGTTGTGACAAGTGTTTGGACAGGTACATCCCAAAAGGGGCATTTTACTTGGTGTTCAGCATAGTGAGTGCTGAGTAAAGTAGAAAGATTATATGCCTGGATCTGGATGTAGTACCTTTAGACATAAACTGTGCAATGCAACAGGGCTTCCTTACAACAGTGGACACGTGGTGATCAAAGGACAGCTCATCACTGACATATGTTCCCAGGTCCCCAACCACAGAATAATTTTCAGGAATGTGTTGCCAGTGTTACAGCTACTACAGCAGTCATGCTTGCTGAATGATATAATTATATACTTCTTGGAGTTTAGCAGTTTTTTTTTTTTAGTTCACAATTATGACACCAGCTATTTGTTCAGGCCAGGCCCTCATGGGGGATCTTGGTATCCTCTAGGGTGATCCTGATGGTACCAAGTTTGCAGTCATCTGCAAACTTCATTAGCCACAATCCCTCAACATTATCTTTGCCTTCTGAGAAGTAAATGCCAAGGAGGAGTGACCCAAGGACTAAATCCTTGGAGGAGGTAGACCTGCCCACCCTAACTTCCTGAGTTCTGTTTGTGAACTGGTTTGCTATTTAGTAAGTCTTCCTTGTTAGTGTACTGGTAAGTATCCCTGCCTGTCACTTAGGAGACCAGGGTTTGATTCCCCACTGGGGAGCACATAGTATATTTTGTTGGGACTGGCATAATAGTTAAGGTGTTTACCTCTCAGACAAGCGGTACAGGGTTTGATTCTCACTAAGGGAAATTGGCTAGGCTTGAAATTGCCCACTTGGGCAGCTAGCCTAGTGCTTACCCATGAACATGAATCCATGAAGTTATGGAAGGATTGTCATTTAGCTTTTTTTAATGTCTCCAAATCTTAGAGGTTTCTAATACCATGATGGAAATGGAGCCCATTCCTAAGTCAATGTATAATTAAAGTTCATGAAATTAATATTGTTTCGATCTTTGATGTTAGCCAGAAGTACTCTTTGCAGCACTCGCAATGTGCCCATTTATGACTCTTTCTGCAATTCATACAGAGTCACATGTATCGGTAACATATCAAAGTACGATTGTAAATTCTTTTTTATAAGACATGTTGCTTCTACTATTACTGGAACTGTCCAGGTATCTTTCTTCCACATTGCCCTCATTTCTGCTGCAAATCCTGGTATTTTATGACTTTGTGTCTCTCTATACATAAGACACTGTAGTCACTGGGTATAGCGAATTCAATAATGCTACTTTTTTCATATTTTCTTGGACTACTATATCTGGTTTTCTTACATCTAGTTTTTGAACTGTTGGTAATAGATAATCCCATATGATATGTAGTTCATCATTTTCTGTGATGCTTTGTGGCTCATATTTCCCATGTTTTTCAGCTACTTCAATATTGTAATGTTTGCACAATCCCCAGTGCAACAGTCTTGCCACATTATTATGCCTTTCAGTTTATAGTCCTTCTGCCATTAGTATAACACAACCAGCAACAAGATGTGCAACTGTTTCCAATCATAAAACCAACATTTGTCTATTTCTCCCACATGTTCAGTGGAGTTTGTAAACTAACATGTATGTAGTCCACTATCTTGAACTGCCAATATTAATCTTTTGTCTTTTATAGGTTCATAGGTAGGTACAAGGCTATTGACCCTAGGGCCTATATAAGCCTAGCCAAAAAGGTACCCTGGCTTTCGTTTAAATTCACCTCTCCTTAACCATTCCTGTGTTCGATCCTGATCAACATGAGGTTGTTCCAAGATTTTCCTTTACTTGCAACAATTTTTATGCATTTTCCACATTTTTGCCTTCTCATCTGATCCTTAACTATATATTCTTTTTTTTTTTTTTTGGCACATTCAGTTGCTGCCTAATTTTTGTCTGCTTCTGGTTTGATTTCCATTCCCGCTTCATGCCAATATACTTCTGCTAAATTAAACAGAGAAGTCATCTTAGACTTGTTCAGCTCATGTTTCAAAACTTTCACTACATTTGGGTCTTGTGAGATCAGCAGATATGTATACAGTTCCACTATCACAGATCTTGGATACATTTTTTATGCTTTTTTATAGTCTATCCATGCCATACTTAGATTCTTCCCCTTTTTACAGTTCCCATTATGTTTTCATAGGTTCATAGGTAGGTTCATAGGTAGGTACTAGGCTATTGGCCCTGGGGCCTATACAAGCCCAGCCAAAAAGGTACCCTGGCTTTTGCCACCCAAGAAAATTATTTTCCTGTGCCACTGTCGAGCAGAGCCACAGAGGTGATCCCCAGGGTGAATTTCCTATTTCCCATCCAATCATTCAAAGATCAGTACTAGGCTAACTGCCCTTGTGAACCATTTGAAGCCTAGCTATTCCCCCTGTGTGAGAATCATACCCTGCTCCTTGTCTTTATAAGGTAAACACCTTAACCATTATGCGACAAATGATCCTTTGTTCCATATGACTTTCTTTTATTACCCTATTGTTCTATTGCCATGAATGAGTTTTCTTCTAAATGACTATAAACTCTGTCTGCATCAATTCAAGTGTATAGTTTATACATCATCAGATGGCCAGTTTTTGGTCTATAGTTTTTAGGATGGCTTACAGGTTTGCTCTCAAGTAGGAGTATTGTTTTTCCTGTTGTTGGCCAGGCTGGTGCCTGTTCAGGGTCCGCATATAAATAGTTCTTACTCATGGCTACATCTTCATGTGAAGATGTTAATATTTTTAGTCAGAAGATAAGTACTGCATTTGGGCCTGTGGTTTTCCATTTAGGAGCTTTTCTTAACTTTGTTTCAGCCTCTCTGGCTGTTACTTCATCCCATTTCATATCCTGTACCTTTAAACTTCTTTTTCTTCCTTTTATTTCTTCCATCCATTTATCATCTTTGTTATGTTCCACAGGATCTTCACAAATATTTCTCCTCATGTATCTACTTCTGTTTTTGGTGGTGCTTCAGTTCCTTTTGCCTTGTTTCCCAATTCTGTATAAAACTTTTTTGGGTCATCAGTAAATTGCTTATTTTGTATTTTCCTTTATATTATGATTCTTCCTTTTACGTCCATATCTTTCTAGTTCATTTGTAGGATAGTGCAATAGCCTGATCATCAAAGGTCCTGCTTTTCCACCCGAATATTTTTTCCTGTCCCTTCAGCACCACTACCAGGGGACATTTCCCTAATCTTATGGTTATATTCTTTCATCAGTACTCCCTAGGGCATTTATAAGCCTAGCCAGAGTGTGTGTGGCTTTCACCACCCCTTAGGATGAGAATACTATACCCATTAATTTGCTGTGCCTCTGTCCAGCAGTGATACAGAGATGATTCCCGGGTAAACCTCGATCTCCCCATCCACTCCAAGATTTCTCTTGAACAGAGTCAGTGAGGGGCTCTGCCTCACATGGACTGGGATTCTGTTCCATAGTGTAGGGAGTCTCTGGGTGATGAATCTGTCCCTCCAGCATGTCCTATTTATATCCGTGTTGAGGTTTAAGTCTCTTGCTCTCGTGGCTCTGGTGGATTTGGATTTTTTGAGGTGGAGCATGTCCATTAATTCCGGGTTGGACATGGCCTTGTATGTCAGGCACAGATCACCTCTGAGCAGACGGTATGCGACCGAATAGAGCTGGGGGTTCTTCAGTCGGGCATCGGATGACATATGTTTGAGCCCCCTTTTCCTTTTTGTGGGGGACTTTTTGGGGCTTTCCCACTGCTGCAGGGGTCGGGTGAGGTACATTCAATGGGCGTTGTACTCAATCATTGGTCTGATAAGTGAAGAGTACAGGGTACAATGACCTCTCCTGATATGGATGTGAATCCCTTCATGATCAGGTGGGCAATGTAGAAGGTCTTCCTAACCACTTTGGCAATGTGAGTGTCAAAAGAGAGGTTACTGTCAACTTGGGTCCCCAGGTCCCTGATAACTTCTTCCATGTTTAATGGATTACCACCTATGTGGTAATTAGTTACCTTGTTTTTCCCAAAGGGTATGACTATACATTTTTGGCATTTAGCTTAAGGCCATGGCTCTGGCACCAGTTATCCATTTCTATGAGACCTTTCAGGAGGATGTCTGTGTCTGATGGAGTGTCAATTATGGTGCCCAGTTTGCAGTCATCTGCAAATTTTGTCAACCACAATCCCCCTATGTTTGCCTGCACTTCAGAAAAATAAATGCCGAACAAGAGGGGGCCCAGGACTGAGCCCTGTCTGACACCGCTCGTGACCGGCTTAGAGTCTGGCACCAGCAACTCTAACCCTGTGTGTTCTGTCCTTGAGCCAGTTTGCAACCCATCTTGTGACATATGGGTTTACATCTAAGCTGGTGAGCTTTTCTATGATGCCTGAGTGGGGTATTGTGTCGAACGCTTTTGCTAGGTCAAGGTAGGCTGTGTGAACTGCCTTACCCTCATCAATGGCCTTAGTGGCTGTTTCGAAAAAGTCGACCAAGTTCAAGAGGCAGGATCTGCCCTTGACAAAGCCAAATTGGGTAGGATCCAGTGTCTGTAGGTCCCCAATGTCTTTATTTATGAGTTCCATTATGATCCTCTCCATAGCTTTGCAGACAAGGCTCTGCTTATGGGGCGATAATTTCAGGGTCCAGAAGCACGCCTTTGTGGAGTGGGACCACAGTTGCCGTCGCCATTCTTTGGCACGTGATCCTGTAGTAAGGCTAAGATTAAACAGCAGCCTTATGTGTGGGTTTAGTTCCTCATTGAGTTCGTGTAGCACACATCCGGGGACACCGTCCGGTCCCATTGATGCTGTGCTTTTTGCTTTAGAGAGAGCAGCTCTCACCTGGGCATCTGAGATGTTTGGGAGGCTAGACTCTGGTGAGATAGATATTTCTCCTTTGGGGAGGGAGGGAGAAATTTGCACTGAACCTGTCTGCCAGTATGTTGGCAATGTCTGTGGGTTCAGTGATTTTTTTATCATTTTGGACTAATTCTGAGCATATCTGGGAGTTTCCACCCAGGTTTCTAAGATCAGTACTAGGCTAACTGCCCTTGTGAGCCATTTGAAACCTAGCTATTCCCCCTGTGTGAGAATCATACCCTGCACCTTGTCTTTATAAGGTAAACACCTTAACCATTATGCCACAAATGATCCTTTGTTCCATATGACTTTCTTTTATTACCCTATTGTTCTATTGCCATGAATGTGTTTTCTTCTAAATGACTATAAACTCTGTCTGCATCAATTCAAGTGTATAGTTTATACATCGGCAGATGGCCAGTTTTTGGTCTATAGTTTTTAGGATGGCTTGCAGGTTTGCTCTTAAGTAGGAGTATTGTTTTTCCTGTTGTTGGCCAGGCTGGTGCCTGTTCAGGGTCCGCATATAAATAGCTCTTACTCATGGCTACATCTTCATGTGAAGATGTTAATACTTTTAGTCAGAAGATAAGTACTGCATTTGGGCCTGTAGTTTTCCATTTAGGAGCTTTTCTTAACTTTGTTTCAGCCTCTCTGGCTGTTACTTCATCCCATTTCATATCCTGTACCTTTAAACTTCTTTTTCTTTCTTTTATTTCTTCCATCCATTTATCATCTTTGTTATGTTCCACAGGATCTTCACAAATATTTCTCCTCATGTATCTACTTCTGTTTTTGGTGGTGCTTCAGTTCCTTTTGCCTTGTTTCCCAATTCTGTATAAAACTTTTTTGGGTCATCAGTAAATTGCTTATTTTGTATTTTTCCTTTATATTTATCTGCATATCTTCTACATTTTTTCGATCTGTGCTGATATTTTTTAGTTTATTATTTGCGATAGTGCACAATAGACCCTGATCTATTCTGATATTGTGCATTGCTTTTATCATGTCTATCTTTCGATATATTTTTGCTGATCTGTTCCCTCTTCTACACTCTACTAACAGTGACATTTCTTATCTTAATTGGTTGATAGTTTTCTCTATTCAGTACTTCCATGATGGCATTATATTTCTACCCTTCTTCTCCCTTACTACCCTTTGTTTTTGTGGTAAGACTTTATCTGTTATTAATTTAGCTGCACAGTAATATATCCTATTTACTTCTGTTATATCACATGAATTTTTATGGACAGTCCTAATTATTGTGTTCATTTGTTTTATCAATCTCCTAACTTTTTGACTTTATTTATTTTCTGTAATCTGTTTCTTTCACTGATATTAATATGTCTGTTTATCTCTATTAAATCAAGAAACTCTTCTCTTAGGTCATTTTCCTCTAAACTAAGGCACATTCTTTGTTCTCCCTTTCCTGTGGGTATTCTATAGGTAGTTCCACAGCATCTTCCTGTGCCACATTCTCTTCAGTTTCATCCTGTGTCATCCATTGCTCTTTCATATGGGAACTCACTGGCCTATCACCACACAACACTGGCTGTGTCAGAGTTGCCACAGTTTCCTGTTCCTCCCCATGCTGTGTAACTCCAACTGGATGTTTGCACTGGTTACCTATGGAAAGCTCCAAAGTATCTTCATCTTGCAACTGATCAGATGTTTCCAGCTCCACTGGTTTAGCTTTAATGTGGGGATCCATTGCTCTATCCTTCTGTGATGTTTTCTAAGTTAGATTTTCTACACTAAATCCTTCACTTCACAGGTAATCCATAACCTCAGTTTCTATTTCTTTAACTTCTCCATTACTAATCCTCTTTTCTGCTTTTCCTCTTTGTCTCCTTATTTTTTGTATTATAAAGTTTTCCATGTATGGATGCCTTTGCCTGTATTTCTCTTAAAATATCTTTGGTGCTGCTCTTTTTGTTTTGATTATTTTTGCTTTTTCCTTTGCATAGACATTGTTGCACCATATTAAATCTGTTTTTCTTTCCCATGTCCATATTTCTTCTTCAGAAGTGTCCTGATCCTCCTGTTTCTCCTTACTTTGGGGACTTGTTGTTCCATCATGTTGTGATGTAACCCGTGTTAAACTTTCTACACTAAATCTTTCACTTCGCAAGTGGCCCAGAACTTCAACTTCTATTTTTTAATTCTACTTTACTAATCTTCTGTTCTACATTCCCTCTTTGTGATATTATTACCCTAGTAAACACCACCCCCAATACCAGCCAAACATCTATATCATATAAACAAATTTCTTTCTATTCTATCAATACTCGAAGTGTTCTGAACAAACTAAGCCAGTTTCATGCTTGGGTATCCCATCATACCCCTAAAGTTATCTCTGTAACTGAAACTTGGCTTAAACCCCAAAATCAAGATAAAAATATTCTCCCTCCAGGTTACAGCATATTTCGCCAAGACCACTTAAAAAAAAAGGTGGAGGTGTTGCCATACATTACTCAAATAACCTCACTCTCTCCCATCCTAAGCAACCAGTCCCCTCCTTTACACCTGCAGAGATATTGGTAGCAAACCTAAAACTTAATGACTATACTATCATAACAGTAGTAGCCATATACATACCACCAGGTGACAGCATTCTCCTACTGGAAAATATACTTTCATATCTCTCCCAAAATATCCCTAACGAAACCATCCTTCTTGGTGACATAAACATTAATTGGCTGAACCTCTGCAATCCAAACTCTCCCCAGCATATAAATCTCTACGGATTTACACAACTAATCTCTAAACCTACCCATAGAAATAACTATCATTCCTCTAGCTCCCTGATAGACTGGATACTGGTTTCTAATCCCAACAAATACCATAATCCAGAAACACTACCAGACTCCCTGAGTGACCACTCTCCTATAAAATTGCTCAGATATACAACTCATCTCTCTGAACCACATTGTCTTATCACCTGTCACAAACTTTCCAATTTTAACCCTGATATGTTTAATACCCTACTCTCTAGAATTAACTGGAACTTCCTTAAAGAGCTCCCACTACATGATGCAGTAAAAACCGTCAACTCAACTTTCACTGGAATCTTAAATTCTCTAGCTCCATCCAGAAAGGTATGGACAAAAACAAAAATCTCACTCGATATAAACACACCCATACCCTTATGAAAACCAGAGATAGGGCTTGGAAATTATGGAGACATTCCAAACTTCCAGCAGATTTGCAAAAGTATAAAGAACTTAGAAATCTAACAAAAAAACTCATCTACAAAGTCAAAAAATATTTCTACTATAACTGCCCTAACAACTTTAAAATCTAATCCAAAGAAATTCTGGAATGCTATAAACCAGATCCTACATCCTGGCAACACAACCTCACCAAACCCTTGTCCTGACAAGTCTCCTGAAGAAACTGCTAACACATTTAACGCATATTTCATTGAATCCATTTCCAAACTATTTAAGCCCAACTCCTCTAACAGTAACACTTCTAACCTCCATGTACCACCCCCAACTACTAACACTGAAAACTTTTTACTTTCAAACCTGTTCCCACCAACTACATCAAAACTCTAATCTCTAAGCTCAAACCATGCTCAGTATCTGCAGACAATATCCCTTCATATTTTCTCCAAATTGCTGCAAACTCCCTTGCCATACATGTATCTATCCTAATAAATCGCCCCATCTCTGAATCTAAAGTTCTATCTGTCTGGAAACAATTCTACACTTTCCCTATATACAAAGGAGGTAACTCCACAGAAATCTCTAATTTCAGACCAATTGCTATCCTCTCCCCTCTCTCAAAACTCCTGGAGAAATGCATACATAAGCTAGTTATGGATTATCTCTCACAGGGTAATTTGCTCACCCCCTACACAGCATTGTTTCCATCCTAAGCATAGCACTAGCACTGCCCTACTATCCTTCCTCAGCACTGTATCTCTAGCCAAGGATAACCATAATCTCATATCTTGCCTATTCCTTGACCTATCAAAGGCTTTTGATACTGTCTCTCACTCTTTGCTACAAAACAAACTCACAGAGCTCAACTTCTCCCCAGCACTATCTCTTGGTTTTCTAGCTACCTCACTGATAGGCAGCAATCAGTGAGATGGGACTCTACATTATCTACCCCCCTTCCAGTAAGAACAGGTGTCCCCCAAGGATCCATACTAGGACCTTTACGTTTTAATATTTTTACCAACTCACTTCACTCCTCTTGTCCTCAGTCTGTCATTGTCCAATATGCAGATGACTCCACAGTCGTCACTATTGCTAACTCACCCTCTGAACTCCTAACTACTACCCAGACATCATTTAACTCTGTAGAGACATGGCTTACATATAACCAACTAATCCTCAACCCTAAAAAAAGCAACCACATTAAACCTACTTTCTCCATCACATCCCAAAACAATACCCCATAGAAGTTGAATCTAGCACAAAGCTACTCGGCATTACCATTGATGATCAACTCAAATTTGATCTACACATTAAGAATTGCATCAGAAAAACACACCAGAAACCAAGACTTCTGTACAGGAATAACAAATTCCTCACCGCTGAATCTAGGGTTACTCTCTCTCATGCCTACCTACTGCCAAGCTTAACCTACTGTTCCCAAATACTAACACGTCTAAACTCATCCCTGCTTACCAAACTAGAATCAACCTATCACATGATAGCCAGATTTGTAGCTCAACATGCATATAAATCCCACCACTGTCTTTCCCTAAAATACCTGAACTGGCTCGAATTTCCACACCTGTTACCCCAAACTCAGCTCCAGCTCATGCATACTATCCTAAAGCAGCCCACATTTTGCCCAGCACTATCATCCCTCATCTCCTTCTACTCCCCTATCAGACAAGTTCAAAGTACAAACCAAGATCTATTAACTGTATATAAATCCAATTCCAAGACAGGGTGCAACATATACAGCTACCACCCCATCCATTGCATGGAACAAACTCCCACTAGAAATAAGGAACCTCACACACCCTAAACAATTTAAACTAGCCACCAAAGACAACTTCAAAAAACTCTGGACATGCCACTGCATTAATCCTCCCTGCCCATAACCAACCAAACTAGTCCTGTTTCCCTAATCACATTCTGTTTCCCTCTACACAACTCACAAACCTTTCTTTATTCTTCTTATTTAACTCTAGACTGCCTAATTTTTTACAAACTTTAACATTTTTTGTTTCCTATGATGAAATTGTTATTCTACTTAAATTTATATTATTGTATAATTCTAGCAGCTATTGAATGTGATTTGTAATTAATTGAATATTACTCTAGCAATTCTTGTATGTTCCGGAGCTTTTCTCTCTGGGCCTCCACTGAAAAAGGGCATTAGCTCAGTCGGACACTCCCGGTCAACAAATGTAAAATAAATAATAAATAAATAAAAATTGTGAAATTTTCCATACCTGGATGTCTTTGCATGTATTGCTCTTTGAATATCTTTAGGGGTGCTTTTTTGTGTTGATTAGTTTGGGTTTCTCCTTTGAATAAATATTGCACCAGATCAGCTCACTCTTTCCTATGTCCAGATTTCTTTTTTATACCTTTCAAAAGTCTCTACAGTTTGTTCTTTATATTTTCACACTTCCTCAGTTGCTTCTTTTGCCAAACTAACCAAGATTTCTTGGTCTATATAATATTTTTCATAAATCTGTTGTATTAATGAACACATTTTTTTATTTGAAGCTTCTGACAGTTTTCTTGTGGAAGTATTTTTCTTTCCTCTAATTTCTCTGTTAATCCTTTCGTCTATCTTCTGTCTGGAAATTCTGGGCTTCTTGCATAATAGTAATAATACATAATTTTCTTCTTATCCTCAATAGTCCACTCTATCGTCTTTATGGCTCTTCTTTGGCCTATCAGGTTTTGTGATTTTTGTGGACTGTTACTTCCTTCTACAATAGAGGGACCATCCTCCCCCTGGGCCTGGCCTAGCCCTATTGTATGAATGTTTCTGTGTTTTGAGGATTCTACACTGTCATTGTTTCTAGTCATGGCACCAGTGCACCTACCAGGATTGTGCATTTTTTTATCCTGGGTCTTATGCACCTAGCTATCTTTTTTTATTTTTTAATCTACTTTGATCCATGATATATGTTATATAAATACAGTCTATATATCAGCATTGCCCTTGGTGATAATTTATAAAAAACAGAGTCCACCTCATGAAGGTATTCACCAAGACTTGAGAATTAATTCATTTTCAGCAATACTACTCTCTTTTGCTTGCTGACTTATCATCTCTCCATTCGGACCCCTACACACCTGGCTGGGTGAATGTTTCTATGATACCCAAGTGGGGGATTGTGTCAAAGACTTTGGCTAGGGCCATATAGGTGGCATGTACTGTCTTTCCTTCATCCAGGGCTTTGGTGACTTTTTCGAAGAAGTCTACCAGCTTCAATAAGCATGATCTACCCTTAACAAAGCCAGACTGGGTTGGGTCTAGAGTTTGAAGGTCATGTATGTCCTTGTTGATAAGGTCCATGATGATCCTTTCCATGGCCTTGCAGATGAGGCTGGTTAGACTTATGGGTCTATAGTTCCCAGGGTCGGTTGATGGCCCCCTTTATGCATGGGGATTGCTGTTGCTGTTCTCCATTCTGCTGATACAAAGCCAGTTTTCAGGCTATGGTTAAAGAGAATAGCAAGTGGGTCAGCTAAGTCCTGTTTTAGATTGCTTAGTAAGCAACCTGGGATGTTATCTGGTCCCACTGAGGCTGTGTTTTTGGCCATGGAGAGTGCAGATACGACTTGATCTCTAGAGATACTGGGTAGAGAACTGGTGTCAGGTATGCTTTGAGATATGGCTGGTGGGAATGGGGGGGGTGAAGTTTGTGCCAAATTTGTCAGCTAGCAGGTTGACAATATCCTCCAGTATAGTGTGAGTGGTACCATCTACTACCAATTCAGCACATAGCTGGACACACCCTTTTAGATATTGGATATAGTTAAAGAATGCCTTATGATTGTCCTTGGCTAGGGATGCTATTTTAGCTTCATAATTAGCTTTAGAAGATGTTACAAGACTTCTGATTTGCTTGTTCATTCTAGGGAGGGAATTCTTTCTCTGCAGAAGCAGTTGCATCTTGTTCTTGGACATCAGTTTCTTCCTTTCGTTATACAATCATTTATACTAGATGTCCACCAAGGTAACTTGTTTTTTTTTTAGGAGGGCTTGGTTTTAATCCAGTCAGGCACAGCAGAGTCTGTACAATTAAACAAAATGGCTGTCCACAGAGACTCAGACCTTTTACGATATTGTCTACATTGGCTCAGGATACCCAAGTCAATCAGGCTGGCCAGAGAAATGGTGGGAAAGTGACCACCCATAATGGCAGGTTTATACCGTAGTACTGTTGGGAGTGGGTAAGTTAGATCAGTTTATGATGTAGGAATCACAGGGGGGCTTATTCTGTTGATGGTTTAGGGTGAAGGGCTGTGGCGATGCTGCTCAGTGTGCAGCTGAGTTACCCGCAGAGTAACAGGGTACTTGGGAGGGTTCTACCGACTGACGTCTAGGGAAAATTTAAGTTTCCAGGCATTTGCATCTATACAGGGCAGTGCTAATCCCTGTTGTATGATGGGCAGCTACAAATGCGAGGGTTAAATGCAAGTGAAATTCTGAGGTTTTAAGACAAACTGCTAATGAGAAAGCCATAGCCTGAGCCTTTCTCCAGCAATCTTGAACTCAGATAGAGCCTGAGCTGCACACTTCTGCCACAAGGGTGCAGGGAGGCCCTCTTAATGTAAGATGGCTGGCTTAGAGCACAGTGATAACAAACAGTCTAGATTCAGCAGAAGTCTGAATCTAGCCTTTGCTATATAAGGCAGTAGTACAGAATTTCAAAGTGCAGAAAAAATACAATTAGCAAAAATGAAGCAGCAATTCAAATAAATACAGTTAACAAAGTGCAATACAAACTTTAAGTACACATTCTTTTAATCTGGGCTCTATCATATGGGGTTTACTTTTTAATTTGTCACTGTATGTATTTCTGAGGGGAACGGATGTGCCTATGCAGCTATTTACATGTGCATAGAAATAGGCAGCGAAGGATTCCACATAAGCACTAGGGTCATGAAGATGGAAGGGGTTTTGAATTTGGCCAGGTCATCACTCAAGTTTATTAGCTTAGCCTTTGCATAATCTCTGAATACCAAGGTACTAGAAGATGCTTCAGGCTTCAGTCTTATGTAAATGTGATTGACCTGTGCTATGATTTGACCAGTGAGGAAGTTACACTTGGTAGGAAGCAAAGCTGCCCCGAATTGGTAAGGACCATGTCTAGGATTTTGGCTAAGGTGTGGGCTAACTGGTCCAGGGAGTCGGTATTGCTGAAGTCCAGAAATCTCTGGGCATACTTGCTTGAGGATGTGCATGTTTCCCAGTCTATGGAGAGGAAGTGGAAGTATTCTAGGAGAATGGTGTTTCACTTAATTCACTTAATACATGTAGAATCCATACTAGTGATGTAGCAGGGGGAGACATGGGGGGGGGGGTCATATAGATAGTTATGATATGGTAATGGAGTTTATTAATATTAAGTGGTTATGCAGGAGTTCCAAGTCATTCTCTTGTCTAATGAGTCAAGAGATAGAGTGTTTTTTTTAAGAATATAGAGAAACCTCTGCTTTTAGTGCCTTTGTCTAATATGGTAGACCTGAATTTGTGATAGACATTGAAACCCTGCAGTAATATAATGCTTTCAATGGTGCTGAAGCAGGTCTTTGTGATGACACACATATCAATGTTTTCTAGGGTAAGGAGTGCTTGTAGAAAGTAGATTTTTTATTAAGGCTTGTAGCACTGAGTAACAATGCTTTAACGTTTTCTGGATTCTGTTTACTTATACTGGAAGTTTTAGAAGATTGGCATTGCCTAAAAAAGGGTACTATGGGGGTGGACAAGGAATTAGCCAATTATACAAAAGCCTTGGGATGAGATTTTCAGGTCATCCTTGACAAAGCATCACCCATCTCTTTCCAGGTGTGTGTGTGTGTGTGTGTGTGTGTGTGTGTGTGTGTGTGTGTGTGTGTGTGTGTGTGTGTGTGTGTGTGTGTGTGTGTGTGTGTGTGTGTGTGTGTGTGTGTGTGTGTTTCATCAAAAGTACAAAGTGTTGAAACCACAAAATGTTGAAACTAGTTTTATGCAGGGCAGCAACACCCCCACCCCCTGTTATTTATATATACCATCTCCAGGATCACACAACAGTGAGGAAGGACAAATACATTTTCAACATTTTGTGGTTTCAACATTTTCACATTTTGCACTTCAAGCATTTTGTACTTTCAATAAAAGACAGTGGAACCATGTATAGATAGATAGATAATTAGTTAGACAGCTATGAGTCCCTCTAAGTTTGACTAATGATACTTTGGTAGACATTTGTTCAATCAACACAATCTGATAAACTAAAAAGATGGTCGTGAGATCAACAATCCTTGAGTAGGGAAATATACCCTTTTTCCCAGGAATTGTGCGATCTCAGAGTTAGAATATATAGTTATCAGGGGATTTGGAGGGTGCAGCTCCCCACATGGGGGTGCAGGAGAGGCTGTTAGCAGAGGATGTAGAGGGTGTAGCTCCCCACATGGGGGTGCAGGAGAGACTTGCTCCTCTGTAAGAAATGATGCTATCTTTGTTTTCTTTTTTGTTTTTCTGCATTTTTTTAAGTTTTGCATGCAGCAAGATTAATTCTGGGAGTATGCATTGTAGCATATCGATATGCATAATGTCAATCAATTTGATTCAACACAATGCATGTCAACATAAGTATTCAACTCATTTATGTAGATCCAGTTATATATACATAGATAGACAAGAATATGGATTTATCATGTATGCATCTATATATTTATAGTTTCATAGATTCATACTAAGCTAACTGCCCTTGTGAGCCATTTTAAGCCTAGCCAATTATCGCTTGTGAGACTCAAACCCTGAACCTTGTGTTTGTAAGGCAAACACGCTAAATGCTAGGTTCATATTAGCCTTAGATACATATTCTAAGAGTTTTCATTCATTTATTTACACTTGATTGACTGAGGTATTCCCATCAGGCCAATGACCTCTTTTCAGGGGAGACCCAATGTGTATTAATTCTGACTAAGGGAAATTTGACCATGTTATCAGGGAACTTTTCCTACTGTTTTTGATAAGTGCCACAGAATCCTTAACATGTACCAGTTCAGGCAGTTTGGGCCACAGCTTAACATCTCATCCGAAGGATAGTACACTTAGGAGTAAAGCAACCCCCTCCCGATGCCGTACCACACTTCTGAAATGTCCAGATTTTTACAGAATGTACACATTTTTGCCTCATATTTTTGGTCTGTTCCTCATAAAATTTGTAGTTTTCTGGCAAATTACTGAAGAAATTGCAAGCTAGTATACACCCTATTATTCAAGGAACTTTTTAAGTTTATAATAACAATATTTAAAATGTGTCCATAGTGTTGGGCCTTTGTCCTCCCATAATTTTAAGCTTTGTCCAGTTTTCTTGTACTAAGAATTTCAGAGGTATGTACTGCAATTCAGTGTCAGTATTTGAAAATGAATCTACCCCTTTTGTGGGAACAGAACCCACAGCCTTCTGCATAAAAAGGTGATTGTTCTACTTGTAGAGCTACTGTAACTGCTGATCATCACTCTCTTCATTTAGTCCAGGGAGGTCTATTTTACGTTATTTACACCCACATGTACTATGACTGTGTCATATGTGTACTTGTGAAATACTTTTGACCATGCTTAAATTCTTCCTAAAAAAAGCTACTCCTATCTTGTCTCCTCCAGTTGTCTATTTCAACTTCCTGAAAAAAATCTTCTTTTGTCAGCTTATCTTTATCTTCTTCTTTCAGTTCTGTTTCTTGTAATAAAAGAACATGACCATAATCTCTTTTAACTGTACTAAACATCATTTTCGTTTTAAAAGGTATGAAATACCACCTACATTTTGAGAAATGAAAAAGAGGTTTGTATTTTTTATTTAATTGCCTAAAACAGTTCGCCTTATCTGTATTCCACTTGTTTGAGGCAATTATCCTAATCTATCTGTCTGAAATTTTCAGAACAATCAAAAATAGTTATAAAAAATAAGGTGGATGCCCCTACCCCACTCCCAATTCCCACCCACCCCCTCTTACCCTTCTATTATACTTCCTACACACAGATATTACACTCCTATTCCCTAACCTTCCCAAACAACCTTACTACTATCATACAAACACTCCTGTTTCTTTTTCATAATTCCCAACTTCCATTTAATCTTTTAGCACCATTCCCAACTGTCTTTCTCCATCTCATACTACTTTGCATTATGTACATTTATGGTCACACCCCTCCCTAACAACACATGTCTATTATGCATTGTATATTCTACTTTTCCCATATAAACCCTTACTCTTTCCTATATTACCTACATTCTCAAACTATAGCCTTTTAAACCCCTTTATTCCTTATATTCCAGAGAAGATACTAGGACAACCTAACTCTCTTAATTCATAGAAAATGCTTCTTTCCTACTTATCCTCTATCAGCTTTCAAACTCCACCACCAGGAAATATCCTTCTACCCTGCAACTTCTTTTTCCTATATTGATCCCTGCTTCCTCACTACATGCCCAACATAATATACAGCTCCCTTTCCTCAATCATGCTTCTCCTCAGCTTCTCTGCTACTGAGCCATCTTTCATCCTACCATGACTCTTTAATAGCTCTCATCATTTCTCCAACTCTGTCCAAACCACCTATCCACACTTCCTGCCTATACTCTCCAAACTTCGCATCAAACCTATTTAATAATACCCCTCATATTTACTCCAAATATAGACTGATTAATTCTATTTAAATTCAAACCAAAACAAAATCAGGTGGGAAAATACTCTCCAAAAAACAAATATCAGTAATTCCCCCCATACACTGAAATCCTTCTAGGAGGAGACATCCACCCTAATCCTGGACCCCACCTATCACAATGAATATCAAAACAATTATTTTCCATACTCTACTCTAACCCCCACAACGGTCAGCCTCCAACCCCAGTAATCTACCTTTTGCTGCCATAAATGTTAGAAACATAAGCAATAAAACTGCTGAACTACCTGCCTGGATTATCCAACATAAACCTGATATTCTTAATATAACTGAAACTTGGCTTAAACCCAGCATAAACTACTCTGAAATGGCACCCCCAGCTATAATATCATCCATAATGACCATATGAAGAGGAGAGGTGATGGTATTGCCTTAGTATTTACCAATAACTACCACATTTCTCTCAACAACAAACCAATACCAAAATTCAATTCAGCAGAGCTTCTTATAACTTTCCTGAAATTAAGCAGTTATAAACAAATATGTATTACTGTTCTTTACATCCCTCCTGGCAGCAATACAACTATATTGGGAGATATCCTACATTAGATATCCATAACAATTCCACAAGAAATAATACTACTAGTTGTTGTGAATGTCAGTTGGCTGGACATAAAGTCTAACTCTCCTACATCTAGCGTGAACTTATTTGGTTTCACACAACTAATAGCCCCACACATTATAGCAAAACATCAAATTCTCTTTTAGACTGGATCCTAATACCGGACCCTATCAAATACACCAACTCAGGTTCAATGTCTGACTGTCTCATCTCCCAGTCTATACAACCAGGCATCTCACACATCCAGTTAAACAGCATGCTTATAAAACAGCATGCAGCCTTTCCAAGCTTAACCTAGAAATATTCACTACTAACCTATCAGCTATTAATTGAAACTTCCTAAAATTCCTCCCCTTAGATGATGCTGTAAATGAATTCAGTGCAACTTTCCAGAATATCCTAAAGAGCCTTGCACCTCCTGGAAGGAAGAGACTAAACAAATAATGCAATTTGTCTATCCAAAAAGAGTAGAATACTAATGCAGGATAGATAAAAAGCATGGAGGGAATGGCAAAAATATAAAACACCACGATAGCTTGAAAATTTCAGAATGCTTCGTAATCATACTAAAAAGCAAATAAATGAAGACAAAAAAACTAAACAATAATAACTTTCAGAATAATAGTAAACACAACCCCAAAACAATTCCAGATGGCCATTAAAGAAATATTGCATTCTGGCTATAATTTCAACCCTAACCCTTTTCCCAAAAAGGTATCACTCAAAACCGCAATAACTTCAACTCATATTTCATAGATAGTACAGCAACTCTAACTAAAGATTACCAAACATCTAATCCTAACCCTACTCAGAATCCACATATCAGAACATCCACTTTCACCTTCGAACCTGTGCCCACATCCTATATAAAACTACTCTTCAACAAACTCAAACCGTGCTTTGCATCAGCTGATGACCTTCCACAGGAGTACCTTAAAATAGCAGCCAGTAGCATTGCCTGCTCTGTTTTAGTCGTTATAAATAGGTCAGTCCAGGAATTCCACATTCCCTCTCTCTGGAAAAAGTCACACATTATTCCCCTACTTAAAGGATGAGATTCAACAGACATTACTAACTTAAGCCCTATAGCAATCTTATCCCCCTTTCCAAAATACTTGAAATGCATACATAAAGAATTGCTCAACTATCTCTTGCAGGAAAAACTCCTATCCCCCACACAACATGGCCTCCATCCTTCCATAGTATTAACACTGCACTTTCAACCTATATAGATACCATTAATAAAGCTAGAGATAACGGCAAACTAGTCTCCTCCTTATTTCTAGACTTGTCTAAAGCCTTCGACACAGTTTGTCACAACAAACTTCTACTTCAAATGTCCTCACTAGATCTATCTCAGCCCACCACCTACCTGTCTAATAGGTATCAGTCAGTAAAATGTCACTCCACCCTCTCTCCATACCTCCCAGTCACCGCCAAGACTCTATCAGTAGCCCCTCTTCTTTAAGATTCTCACCGCCAACCTCCACACATCCACACAGCAGGCCTCCCTAATATAATACACAGATGACTCACTCCACATTCATTTGCATATCTGACAACATGGCACTCCTCCAAAAAGCTTACACAGCCACTGAAACATTGTTTTTTAACTCAAAACTAATGTGCAACCCTAAAAAAACAAACCTAGAGATGTTTCTCCCCTCTTAAAGGAACAGCATTTAAATGGGTAACTGTGACTAACACAGGCAAAATGTTGCATCTTAAAAATAAATACTTCAATTGTTTGCTTATGGGGTATATGTCTGTATTCACATATTTCACACAAATTATCTCCTCCCTCCTCAGCTTTGGCCATTTTGGTCTTTAAAACATACAATCAAGGCTGCTGAATATCAGTTAGTTAAGATGTGTGTGTGTGTTCCTTGAATGACAATGCATGTATGTATTTTTATGTATTTATTTATTTGTGTTTGTTGAGAGGAGACCTGGGGAGAAAAGCTTATTGTATAGGTTCATAGGCGATTACTAGGCTAACAGCTCAAGAGCCCTAACAAGCCTAGCCTTTATTAGCTGGGTTTTACCTGATTTTTGATCCCTAAGAGCTAGAGGATGGCTTAGGTTTGTGCCTATCCCTTTGAGTATTTTACAGACTGTCCCTGTCTGTAACGGATATGGGCACCACCGCAGGAATGAATTTACGATTCCCCATCCATTGATCCAAACTGCATTTGAAAATGGTCAGGGAAGGGTTCTACTTTATGTGAATAAAAAGCCTGTCTCAGAGAAGGGGTTATCTCCGAGAAACATATATGTCTAAGTAAAATGAAGAAAACCACGACCACTATGGCTTAAAACACATTTAATACACAACAAGTAAAACTAGAATCGATTCTACAAGGCCTAAAACATGACAAATAAAACAGAAATTGGTAAGTGCTTTCATGGTATTTGCACAGCTTCATCAGACCAAGGATAATAATGCTCAGAGCTTTAAATACAGAAATCTAGCCAATGAAAGTAAGACAAAATCAACAAATATACCAATAATGGTAGGAGAATCGGAATATACATACTCATAAAACCAAACTGAAAAAATCTTTCAAGCCAATCAAATAAACTGAAAAGCTCTTTCGAGCCAATTAAATAAATACAGGAAGTTCTACAGCTCTGAAGCTGAGCCAATAATGACAGGAGAATATGAATATACATACTTATAAGAACGAATTGGAAGGATCTGATTCAGCCAACCAAATTCTTACAAAAAGCTCTCCAACTCTAAAGTCAAACCAATGAAAAGAGAATAAAATACACTACTACTGCGCATATTGCCTAAACTGCCTGGTATGAAAAACAAAGTGCAAGAGTACTTGCAGCAAATCTATCTGAAACAATCCAATCAGAATACTATAACTCTCTCAACCTATCGAATGCTACAATTACTTCATTCAAAAAATATCCAATCAAATAATGCACAAACTAAAAGAACATGAGATATATACTCTTACAGCAAGACAAATCCTAAAAATTAAATCTAATGTCTTGAAGTGTATTTGGTTTTAATGAAGATGGATACACCTCCACCTTTGGTTCCTTCATGCTCATTTTGAAGTCTGAATATGTGGAAGGCATTGTAGCCTTGCACATGTGGGGTGCTTTCAGTGGCCTTGAACCACGTCTCGGTAACTGCACAGACATCAGCATCCTCCAAGGTGAGGAGTGCTTCCAGGGAGTACAGTTTCATGGTTAAACTCCTAGCATTAAGCAGCATAACCCTGAGTTTGTCTCAATTAGATTATTTTATGTTGGAAAATTTGTTGTTTTGACATTACCTAAAAAAGGAACTATGGGGTGGCAAGGGCCTTGCCAGTATCAGAAACCCTAGGTTGGACAGATGCAGGCCACCTCTAGCAAAGCAGCAAGGTCTGTCTACCATATCCTCCCAGGCTGACAAATACTGGATCCACCTGGACTGACACCAGAAGTTGAGACAATTGTTGAAGTCAATCATTTTTTGTTTATATTGTGGCATCATTCTGAGTGAGGGTATGACGCTGCTTAGGGCTAGGGACATACCTGTCTAGGACACATAGTCAGAGAGTTCCATCATGTATCTCTTCATATATTCCAGAGAGGTATGTCTGACGTCATTCACTCTAACATGGACTATGACAGAGTCGTAACGGTATTTGTTGAGTGACTTGAGTGCATGTGTGATCTGATGGATCCTGGCACCTGATAGGCAGCTGACCATGACCTTCTCCTTGTCCAGTCTGGTGAGAGGGACATCTGTGTGTCTGACTATGGAGTCGCCTATGACAAAGACATTTGTGTGTGTGTGTGTGTGTGTGTGTGTGTGTGTGTGTGTGTGTGTGTGTGTGTGTGTGTGTGTGTGTGTGTGTGTGTGTGCGTGTGCATGTGTGTTGATATATGTAGTGGTTTCTGTTCTTTTGATAGGCTTTTAATGAGTATTTCCACATATGTGAGTTTATGTGTTGTGACCTTATTTTGTGAGAGAGGTGAGCTTTGCATGAGAAGCGAAGCGTGTGTACTGACAACCTGTTTGATATCTAGTTTGTTTTTATGTGAGAGAATTGACTCCAGTTCCACAGTGAATTTGCATCTCTTAGGTAGAGTATTAGTTTGCATTAAGAGTAAATGGATGTCAGTATACATGAAGCAATTGCTACATTGCCTGAAGATGCCCATATCAATCCAGCTGGCAGGAGAAAAGATGGGAAACTGCCTGTCCATTGTTGCCGGATTTTTTCTGAATGTAGTATTTGAGAAGGAAGTGGGCTAGCTGGACTTAATCACAAAAAGCAAAAATGAAGCAGTAATTCAGTTAAATACAGTTAACAAAGTGCAGTATTGGCTTAAAATACACTTATTGTTCAGTTTTTTTTTCCAGTGGATGCCTTGGATTTCAGTGAAGATGCACTCCAGACCTCTAGCTAAAGTTTCCAAACGTTGAGCAGCCCTGTTAAACTGAGAGCAAACCCCTGCAAACATGAGGATTTTATATATATATATATATATATATATATATATATATATATATATATATATATAGGCAAATTTAAACAGTTTTAACACAACTACCATTGGGAAAGCCCCAAACTTGAGTCTTTCTCTAGCAATCCCCAACTCAGATGGGTTATGAGTTACACTCTTCTGCCACAAGGGTGCAGGGAGGCCATCTTAATGACAGATGGCTGGTTAAAGAGCACAGTGATACCAAGCAGTCAAGATTCAGCAGGTCTGAATCTAGCCTGTGCTATGTAAAGCAAGGAAACAAAAAGAAAAAGGGAGAGTCCCTTAAAGGTCAAAGTGAGAGTGTTTAATAGGACACTATAGATGACCTGTAGTAGTACCACCCTCTGCATAAACTGGCAGCTGTTCACGCAGCTGTGAATAGTGGGAGACTATGAAGAGGTTTGCTTATATGCAAGTACTGGGAACTTCATTTATGTCATGTGCAAACAGAAGCCTTTTATACCAGCAGGATGAAAGACTTTCATAAAGTTAAACCCTCAGACCAATCAGATAAATACACAATAAGCTATCAACCAGTAGTTCCCACCTTGGATGGGTTGAATTTAGCTCTCTGCTCACACCAGAGTGCAAAAGAACCCTCCCAATGTAAAACAAACTGGCCTTGAGCTCAAGTGCAGTAACAAATGCTTTAGAACAGAAGTAAGAATTCTTGCAAAATCAGGACTCCCTGGAAATAAGTTCATTAACCCTAAGAAATGTTCACAACAAACAAACACTTTGCAAAGCTTAGACATATATTGCCAGACTCATGAAAACTTTGGCAAACTCAAAACAGCTTTTGCAGAATACTGTTAAAACAACCTAAGAGCAGTACAGTAAAACAGGAAGGAACTCTGCTTTACATTGATGGGGAGCCTGTTCCCAAGATGGGGTAGTCTCTGGGAGACATAACTGTCTCTCCTGCATGTCCTATTTATATCACAGGCAAGGTTTAAGTCTTTAGAATGGGTAATTCTGATTATGTTTGTTTTGCAGATATGTAGGAGGTTCATCAGAGTGGGGTCTGACAATACCTTGTATGCCAGGCATAGGTCAACCCTCAACAGCCTGTAGGATATAGAATACAGGGATAGGGCCTTGAGGTGGTCTGCATAGGACATGTTACTTATGCCCGGTATTCTTTTAGTGAACAACCTCTGTGGATGTTCCAATTGTTGGATATGCCTGGTTAGGTATACTCAGAAGGGGGCATTGTACTCGATAGGTCTGATGAATGCTGAATACAGTGGAAGAATGACTTCCTTGGACCTGGATGCCATATCTTTGTTTATAAGTTGTGCAACATAGAATGATCCCTAACTACTGTTGACACATAATGGTCAAAGGCTATGTTACTGTCTATGTGTGTCCCCAAATCCCTGGCTACTGGGTCAGCTCTTGACATTGGCCTTGCCTTCAGAGAAGTAAATGCCAAAAAGTAGTTGTCCCAGAAATGGTCCCTGAGGAACTGTGCTTGTTACTGGCCTCTTTGTAGAGGTGGACTCCCCAATTCTAACTTCCTGGGTCCTATCTTGTGAGCCAGTTGGCTATCCACTGGGTTACATAACGGTTTGTACCTAACCTTCAGAATGTGTTAACAATGCCTAAGTGGGGTATTGTATCAAATGCCTTGGCCAGGTCAAGGTAGGCAGTGTGAACCATTTTCCCCTCATCCATTGCTTTGGTGACCTTCTCTTGACAAAACCAAATTGGGCTAGGTCTAGTGTCTGGAGGTTTACAAAGTTATTATTGATTATTTCCATGATAACTCTTTCCATGGCTTTACATATAAGACTAGTGAGACTTATGGGTCTGTGGTTTCCAGGGTCTGTAGATGGCTCACCCTTGTGCAGAGGATTGACTGTTGCTGTTCTCCATTCATGAGGCATGAAGCCTGTTTGGAGGCTACAGTTAAAAAGCAATTCCAGAGGGCCTAATAGGTCATGTTTCATGCTATTTAGAAGGCATCCTGGGATATTGTTTGGGCCCATTGACGCAGTGTTCTTGGTCTTAGAGAGAGCATTAAGGACCTGTTCCCTAGTGATAGCAGGGGAGGTATATTTGATGGTATTTCCTGAGGGCATGGTTGAAAGAGAGGTAGGGGTAAAGTTGGAGCTGAATTTGTCAGCCTTTAGATTTGCTATATTTTTTGGGTCAGTATAGGTGGCTCAATTAACAATGAACTCTGCACACAATTGTGTATTGCCTTTGAGGCTGCAGACATAGCTAAAGAATGACTTGTGGTCGTTCCTGGCCTGGGAAGCCAAATTTACCTCAAGTTTGGCTTTGGTAGACTTTATTTGTCCTCTGAGTTGTTTGTTTAATTTGATGAGAGTGCTTTTATCCTGATGGGTGCTGCACCTCCTAATTTTTGCCATGCTTTTCCTTCTTCTGTTATACACCCTCTTGATTTTATGATTCCACCAGGTTGGCTTGTTGTTTTAAGTGAATTCTGTACATCTTCCTGGTGGGTACAGTTGCCTTTATGCAGCTATTAACATGCTTCTATATAGTTTCTGTGAGCAGTTCTGCAGGGCAGCAGTGTTCTCATGGTTTATGGGGCTTGAAGTTTCGCCAGGTTATCACTTATTAGCAGGGAGCTAGCCTTAGAATAGTTCCTGAATATTCCAGGGTTAACTGGGGTTCCAGGTTTTATTTTTACTTCAAAGCAGACAGGGTGTGCAACACGCTCCCATATTAGTGAGGACCAGATAAAATATGGTTGCACTCCTGGTTGGTGTATTGACAATCTGGTCCAAGGATTTTCTGTTTACAAAATCCATGAATCTCTGTGGCTGTATGTTTGGTGTCATATAGGATTCCCAGTTAACAGTGGGGTAATTAAAGTCACCCATGAATATGGACTTAGGTTGGATAGTGAGTGTTTACAATAAGTTTAAATACATGGTATGGGTTTCCTGGGTTATTGAGGGGGACCTATAGCATGCAAGGAAATGGTATTGGATTTTACCTGTGGTGATTTAAAATGGAGAAGCTCAAGTGCATTGTCCTGTTTGACCAGACTTGAGGTATATTTATTTTTTATGTAAATCGAGACACCTCCACCTTTAGTCCCTCTCTGTATAGTAGCTGGTCTAAATGTGTGGAAGTCATTATAACCTTGTACTGTTGGTGTGCTCTCTGTGGCTTTAAAACATGTCTCAGTGACCGCACAGACATCAGCATTCTCTAGGGTAGAGAGCTTCTAGGAAGTGGAGTGTTCTGTTTAGACTCCTAGCTTTAGATTTTTCTTGGTTTTGATTTGCTATGTCACTATTGGGGAACAAATGGATATGCACAGTAGTAGAAAGTAAGGTGGGAGATGAACAGTTCCAGTTCAGATCAGGATGCAGCCCAACTGTCCCAATGTTTGCAATGACACAGATAGTTGAGAAGAAGCTAGAAATGATTAAGGAGTCCAACTGGGCATTCCTAGACTTGGAGAAAACATATAATAAAGTTTCAAGAAAGCTAATTTAGGCAGTCTTGAGATGGTTCGAAGTTCCAGAAACATTGTTAGAAACAGAGTAGACCATGTACAAGGACCCAATAAATTACGTCCTAAATAGTGTTCAGACTCACAGAGGGGTGCCAGTGGGAGAGAGTGTACATCAGGGTTCAGCTTTGACCCTACTGCTGTTCATACTGGTGATGGACTACATTATCAAACAGGTCAGCAAGGACAGCTCAACAAAGCTTTTGTATCCAGGTGATGTGGCATTACAAACAGGCTCTGAACAAGAACTTCAGTAGATGATAAGGGAATATAATGCAAACCTGAAGGCACACAGGATGAAACTGAGTACAGTTTAATGAGATAATAATAATTATAATAAAAATAATAATAATAAGATAGTTGTATTGGCAGCAACTGGGAAAAATCAGAAGATGCTGAGAATACCATGGCCTAAATGGACAGACTCAAAGCCCTGTCACTATACTCAGTATCCTACAGACTACTAAGAGGTGACCTGTGTCTGGCATACAAGGCATCCTCCGACCCAGTACTGATGGATTTACTGTACATTAGTAAGTCAAATGGCATCAGACATACTCAGTCTAGGGATCTAAACCTCTTCTGCAACATCTCTCAGAAGATACTACTGCTCTGGAACATTCTCCACAGCCACATAAAACAAAGTTCATCCCTGTCCATATTCAAACACAGCTTGGATCTATGGATAGGAAAAAAAATTACTCCCGGACTGCCCTTGTAGCAGTAATGGACAGAGGCAGCTCCTAAATGTTTTATCCCATGCATGAGTCCCCTCAAATTATCTATGGTATGCCAGTTATTCTAATTATCGACCATGAGACAGGTAAGGCCAATATCTAATCAAATTGGATGGATTAATTTGAGCACATAAAAGAGAAATTGGCTAGGCTTAAACTGGGCTGCAAGGGCAGGTAGCCTAGTAGTTACCTGCGAACCTATAAACCTATAATTGAGATAGAAGAGAAAATAGTGGAACAGGTTAGCAGCTTCGGTATCTGGGAGGGGTGGTTGAGGAGAAGGGAAGTATGAATGAAGAGGCCAAAGCTAGAATCAGAGGGGCTGCAGCCAACTGTCAGAATGTCTGGGAAGTGTGTGACAGAAGAATACTAAAGAAGCTTAAAAGTAAATTCTGCAAAACAGTGGTGCGACCAGTCCTACTGTATGGTACAGAAACCTGGGCAGTGAAGGCAGAGCAGTTGAGGAAGCTAGAAGTAATCAAGGTGAACTGCCTGAGATGTGTGCTAGGTTGCACAATGTGGGACAGATTTTATAGGTTCATCGGTTCATGGGTAGGTACTAGACTATCAGCCCTGGGGTCTATAGCTAAAAACGTTCCATGGCTTTCGCCACCCAAGAAAGTTATTTTCCTGCGCCCCTGTCTAACAGAGTTACATAAGTGATCCCGGGGTGAATTTCCTATTTCCCATCCAATTGTCAAGATTTTTCTTAAAGAGGGTAATGAGGAACTTTGATTGACATGAATGGGTAGTCTGTTCCAAAGCAAGGGAAGTCTCTGGGACAGGAATCTATCCCTCCAGCATGTTCTGTTTATTGTAGTGGCAAGGTTTAGGTCCCTGGAGCATGTGGCTAGGAGGGATTGGGGGTTTCTTTAACTGTAGCAGGTCCAGCAGATCTGGGTTTGACATAGCTTTGTATATTAGGCAGTGATCACCTCTGAGTAGGCGATAAGCGACGGAGTAGAGCTGGAGTTTTTTTAGACGGTCTGCATATGGCATCTGTCTGAGGCTGGTAATCCTCTTAGTGAGGTATTTCTGTGGCCTTTCTAGTTGTTGTAGATGTCTTGCGAGGTACATGCCAAATAGGGCATTGTACTGTATAATGGGTCTGATGAGGGATGAGTAGAGAGGAACAATTACCTCTTTTTTTCTGGAGGTGAACCCCTTTGTGATGATGTGCCACGTAGAAGGATTTCCTGACTACTATGGTGATGTGATTATCAAAGGAGAGACTACTGTCCATCTGTGTCCCAAGGTCTCTTATCACACTTTCGGTGTTTAGTAAGCTACCACCTATGTGGCAGTTCATGGGTACAGTGCTTTTCCCAAAGGGGATGACAATGCACTTCTTGGCATTGAGCTTGAGGCCATGACTTTGTCACCAAGCATCCATCTCAGTGAGGCCCCTTTGTAGAATGTCCACATCATTAGGCGATTCTATTATGGCACCTAGTTTGCAGTTGTCTGTGAACTTTGTTAATCAAAGACCTGCTGTATTAGCCTGGACTTCTGAGTAGTAGATGCCAAACAGGAGAGGACCCAGGACTGAGCCCTGTGGTACTCCACTTGTCAATGTTCTGAAGTTGGATTTGGAGTTGGCTACTATCACTGTGTGGATTTTATCAGTGAGCCAGTTGGCCACCCATCTTGTTACACAGGGATTTATGCCCAGTCTAGTGAGTTTATCTATATTTCCAGAGTGGGGGATGGTGTCGAAAGCCTTGGCGAGGTCAAGATAGGCTGTGTGCACCACCTTACCCTCATCCATGGCTCTGGTGACTGCTTCAAAGAAGTTAATCAGGTTTAGGAGACATGACCTACATTTTATAAACCCAAACTGAGTGGGATCCAGAGTTTGGAGGTTACCTATGTCCTTGTTTATAAGCTCCAAGATAATACGTTTCATGGCCTTGCAGACCAGGCTCATCAGGTTAATGGGGCAGTAGTTCCCAGGGTCCATGATGCCACCCCCTTTATGGAGTGGGATAACCGTCACTGTGCACTATTCAGTAGGTACAATGCCTGAACTGAGGCTATGATTGAACATGGTACTTAGGTGGGGTGCCAGTCTGTTCTGTAGTTTGTGCAGAAAGCAGCCTGGAATGTTGTCAGGTCCCATGGATGCTGTGTTCTTAGCTTTGGAGAGTGCAATCTTTACCTGTGCAGCCATGATTACAGGGGCTTTGCATTCTTCTGGTATAGTAATGGGCCCTTTGGGGGGTGAGGGGGTGTGACATTTGCACTGAACCTATGTGTAGCTCAGAGCAGATCTGAGTGTGGCCATCGAGATTCTTGACATAGCTGTAGAATGCTTTGTGGTTGTCATTAGAATCACTGGTGATTTTATTTTCGTAACTAGCTTTGGAGGATTTTATGAGGGATCTCAGTTTCTTATTGAGGCTTTCCAGGGAGTTCCTGCAATCATGGGATTTTACTTTTTTTTGCAACAGCTTCTTCCTTTTGTTGTAAAGTTTGTTTATGGCAGGGGACCACCAGATTGGCTTCCTTTTTTTGGAGGCTAGCGTCTTGGTTCTGTTGGGGATGGCATAATCCATGCACTCGTGTTTGTGCTTATACAGTGCATTTGTATAGGATTCAGCAGTCGTACCTCTATTTTCTGTCTGTATGGGTGTCGTAAAGCTTGCCACTTCTGTCTTAAGAAGCATAATGTTGGCTTTGGAAAAGTTTTTTTACAGTGGTTTCCTTAATGGGCGGGGGGGATATTGATGTCTAGGGTGAATACCTTGTGGTCGGATCTGACCAGCGAGGAGTTGACCTCTGGTGTGGAACATCAGTTGCCCATATTGGTAATGACCAGGTCCAGGATATTGCTGCCCCTGGTGGGGGTATGGACAAGCTGATCCAGGGCACTGGAATTTATGAATTCCAGAAAGCATTGAGCAAATGAGTTAGTACATGGGTAGTTTTCCCAGTTGATGATGGGGTGGTTGAAATCGCCCATTATTAGGGTATTGGGCTGTACTTTAATATTACCCAGTATATCAAGAAACGTGGAGTGGGCATCCTGGGGCATGGCGGGAGATCTGTAACAAGCTACAGCCTGGATTGCAGTCTTGCACAGTGCTAGTTGAACTTGGATAATTTCAGATACATTATGTTGAGCAACTAGCCTGGAGGAGTGGATATCCTTAATGAATATGGACACGCCTCCTCCTTTAGTGTTTTGGTCCAGGTTAGGTGGCCGAAAGGTGTGGTATGAGTTATAGCCTGGTTATGCTGGGGTGCTCTCTGGAGCCTTGAACCAGGTCTCCATCACTGCACAGATGATTATTGATTGATTGACCTTTGTTTACTGGGAAAGTCCATCTGGGCACAGGTGCCCTTTTTCAGTGGAGCCCATGGGAGGAAAACTGCAAGTCAGATGAAGAAATGAGGACATCAGATCAGAAGCCCAAATACCTTCAGTTGCAGAGATGGTCAAACAGAACACATTACAGTGGTTCAGACATGTGCAGAAAAGCAAAAGACAATCTGATGAAGAAGACTTGGGACAGACAGGGATAAGGCATGAGGAAGCAATGGTGTTCAGCAAAGAGATGGATGGCTTGTGTAAGACAAGACCTGTGACAATCAGGCATAACTGTTGAAGAAGGTAGGAGAGTCGCATTGAAACAAGAGAGATGGCAACAGTTAATGTAAACCCTGACCCCCGCGTAGAAAAGAAAGGAAAAACAAGAGGATGATGATGATGGTGATGACAGAAACAGCAGCATTGTTGTAAGGGCTAGAGGGCATGACTACAAAGGATTCTTTCTTAGAAAAATTAGGAAATTGCTTATTTCACTTTCAAAATCTGATAAAAAACAAATTGAAATGATCCAAAATATGTATGCACTTCTTTTGATTTTAGATAGAGTTCATTGAATTTCTGACTCACCAAACATCCATAATCAAAACTTAGCAGCAGACATAATCCTCACATAAAGAGATAGCCTGTAACAATGCTTTGTGTGTGTGTGTGTGTGTGTGTGTGTGTGTGTGTGTGTGTGTGTGTGTGTGTGTGTGTGTGTGTGTGTGTGTGTGTGTGTGTGTGTGTGTGTGTTCTAGCATTTCAATTAGAATTAGCTTCACAATTCAATCTGTAAGCAAGAGACTTAGGGCTTCAAGTTCAGCACAAATAATTTTATTTTCTGATTTCAAAATGAACTAAAATCTGTTTCATTCAGCCAACATAGAATGTCATTTAAAATTAACACAATTATAAGGACATAAAACAAAATGTAATTCTTAAATCTTTAGTCCAACCACTTAACAGTTGTTAAATAAAACATTACTTTATCTACTAAGTAGTCGACAAGGATATTTGGGACTGATAATCTTCTGTCTCTTTCTCCCGTTCTCTCTCTCTGTCCCTGCAGTATATTTATTATTTATCTGGCTATTTATTTATTAACATTTGATTGCTGGGAAAGTCCAACTAGGTGACCATTTTAAGTGGAGGACCATGGAGAAATGCTCCAAAGTATTACAAAAGCATTTTAAAAACAATAATTTACAATCTTCAAAAATAATACAAAAAAGTCTACAGTTTAAATAATTATACCATATTAGACATAATGTGACAACACTAGTTAAAACAGATGTAACTTAAATGACAATGATATAATATTTAGAGAAATTCCATCCAGTTTAGAGAAATTAAAGTTAAGTTAGTGTAATACAAACAGGAATCGCATTCTGAAGTGAGAGAAGAAAACAGGGTTATGGGATATTTCGATAGAGAGTCAAGGGAGAGAAATTGATAGAAGTTAGGAAGTGAGTGAAGAAGGGAGAGTAAGGAGATGTGAGGTATGCATAGGTACTTGTTCATATTTAGAGATATAATTTATCCTGGGGATGAGCAAGAACAGAGACTGATTTTGGCTAGGAAGTCTTTCAGAATGGTTTTAACGGACTGGAGGAAGGGTATTAACCTGATGGATACAGGTAAGGCGTTCCAGGCCTTATTAACCTGGTATGAGTTCAGACTATTGTAAGCAGATTTGATAGATTTCCAGACAGAGTGAAGTTTTTGTTTATTGGATTGTAATGACTGAGTGGAAACATAGTTGTATAGAATGGTATTTAGTGCTGGACAAGCAGATGGATGCTGGATAATTTTATAGGTTGTAAAAAGATGTGTATATGTCAGTTGATGGGGTATTCTTAACCAATTTCTATACAGTGGTGGATTCTGAATTACATATTTTTAGCCACTTTACTATAGCATTGTTCAAGTATTGCTTTTTGTGACGCCGTGACACCTGGTGGTTACTAAGAATGGGATCACCATAAAGTAATGAGTGCAGAATAAGTAATGGCAAGTGTAGTTTTAGTTGCATTGATGAGAAAGTTTTTGGTTCTATAAAGCATCCCTAGTTGGTGATTTTTTTATGCAATTTTGTTTATGCAGGTCAAATTTAAGATTATTATCTACTATCATCCGTAGCATTTCAGTACGTTTGCAGTACTTACATTGGAAAACATACCTCCCAACCTGCTGTCATTGAAAATCTAGACAAAGGCAACTAAAAAGTAGGTGCATCTGGCTACAACCCAGACACTTAGCTAGCTTAAAATTTGCATAATGACTAGCATAACCCCTCCTATTTTCAATAGGATTGTGGGATAAAACACACCCAGAAACACAAGTCTAAAATATTGAGTGTGACACAATCAAGGGATGAAATATGAATCACAGTTAGATATACTACTTAATTTACTGGAGATAACACAAACCCACATAGATCTAGGCATGGTGAACTACATGATGAGGCGCATTCCACTCATACTGGGATTTTTCTGTGACCCCCTAGTTTAAGCATCTGCTGTCACAGCTGAAAAGGGTCTTTCGACCAGCCCACTCACCTGGTTATCAAATAGTAAATAAAAATTAAAAAGTAAAATAGTGACAAGTGATGACCATGATGTGGTCAAAATATAAAGTACAGCCAAGAGAAAGGCAATCTTTAGAGGAATATGAAGGATTCTTAAAGGTAGCACCAAGGTGACATAGGGTTCCTTAAATCTCAATTCATCCAAATGTGAAAGAATGAAAATTGAGTTGATTGTTGGTCAAGAAGTCAGTCAGTACCTGCTACATTGACTCAAACCACAAGAAACAATCAAATAGGAGCAGCCAGACAGGTGATTTTGAATCTGAGCTCTGTACCTGTTAATCTAGAATATTAATTATTCCAGAAACCTAGAGAAAAAGACAGAGAATAAACATTTGGTAACTGGATTCTCTGTACATCTACAGGGGAAATTGGGGAAATATCAGACAAAGAGGTATGTGGTAAAAGAGGAAAATAAATTGTGTAGATGTGACAGGGTAAGGTGTTGCTTGGAAAATGAAGGTGGTCAGGAGAAGTGAAAAAAAAAGAAATCTGAGACAAACTACACATAGAGAGCAGGAGTGCAGATCTCTGAGGATTTTCTACAAGTAAACTATTGTTTTTTAAGGCTAAAAGTTCAAAACTGATTAAGTAACCAATGGACCTCAAATAGATTCTGCAGCAGTGAAGTTAACATTCATGCAAAATATGGCTCCTGTTTTCAGTTCAGATTTAATAGCACATTAAATGTTGACAGTGGTTTCTGCAGAGAGAGGGCTCACTCCAGCTAGCATTAAATTGTTTTCTCCTTATAGTATCACGATTAATTTTACTGGATCCCAGGCAACACCCTCCCTCCAATTTCTCAGTATCTTTCTATGGCCCAGCCAGTTGTGTTAGGACATAGGGATGAAGCCCTGACTATGGCCCAGCTGATAGGTGTTTGATTACCATTTCAGGTGCTTCTAGAACTACCAGAAGGAAGATGAAGAAGAAGGCACTGGCTGCTCACCTCTTATGGGGGGGGGGGGTATGGGGATGTGCAGGGAGCATGGCTGCTTCACAAGACCTGGTGATGATAATGGGGTCATGTTAGCAAAGTCACTGCAGTGGTAAGTGGGCATGCATTGTGGGATGTGTCACCATGTGGGTGGGAATGTTTCCCTTTACATTGTCATTGGATGCTCACCTAGGTGACATCACACATAATATCAATGGGAAGTAAGATTTTAAAAGAAAAACTCTTTAAGTGACAGAAAGTTGGCTCCTCATTTGGTCTTGTCTCGCTCATGGTGTGATAGGTTGCACACCTTGGCATACCTTTCAGTTATGAAAATTTTTGCCTCATATTTTTGGTCTTTTCCTCTTACATTTGTAGTTTTCTGACAATTCACTGAGGATTAAAGTCACAAAATAATGACAGACATTTGAGTTTCAGACTGCATACCCTTCAGAAAATGCATGATAATACAAAGCCTGTTATTCTATCAACTTCATAAGTTTTTAAGAGCAATATTAAAAGAATTGTTCAGATTTTGGGGTTTTTGTCCCTCCCAAATATTTTTGGCTTTATTCAGAATTCTTCATCTAAGAGGTTGAGAGATATGCCCCTTGGTAACTATACAAGGGGGACTGCAACCACTCTGTAGACTTTTCCAGATGGGAGATTCTCCCAGTGTGGGTAACAGTGGGGTACTGTCACATTTGGGGAGCTGTTGCAGATTGGAATATTTGGGAGTATATTACATAACATTTTAGATTATCAACTTTTGTGAAGTAGTTGTCGAAAAAGGGGAGAGAATAATTATGTGCACATTTGCATGACTTGCTATACAGTTGTTCTATGTAAGATGTGAAATGATTCAGGTCTAGATAGGAACCTTGGTCTCATCACTTGCAGCTATAAGGCTATTTCAAGTATTTTAGTAATTTTATCTGAAGTTTAAAATAACAGCATGCACTGGGTACCCCAAGGATTAATACTTGGTCCCTTCCTCTTTCTCATATTTACCAACAGCCTAAATTCCACCACCCAGCTTGCCACAGTTATCCAATATGCAGATGATTCCTCTCTTATCTGCTAAGCCCCTTCTCCTCAAGAACTGCAACACAAAATGTAAAAATCTTTCCAGGACATTGAAATTAACTCTCCAACCATCAACTCATCCCAAACCCAAACAAGACTAAGTTAGTGGTTTTTACAAACAAGACAGCCAAGCTCAGCTCAGTCCCTCTCTCTATTTACTCCTTTAATGGTACAAAAATTGAACCTACAAATCAGACGAAGCTCCTATGAGTTATTATAGATGATAAACTAAAATTTGATATTCACATCTCCCTAACAATCAAAAAGTCCACACCAAACTTGGAGCTCTTTATAGGGCCAAATCCAGACTAGTCACTGCTAGATCTCACTTACTATCTACCCTCCTCTACTGCTCACATAACTTCACCAACCTACATAAGGCTGACCTTAATAACCTAGAGTCCTGCTAAACAAAATAGCTAAGGTTGCCGCTAATTATCCCCATAAAACTCATCATTGTTCCACCCTTCAACAACTCAACTGGCTGGAACTTTCCAACTGTTAACACCAATTCAAATTACCTTTGCCCATAAAGTCATACACAACCCCAGTAACTGCCCTGCACTCGCAAGCCTGGTCCAACCTAACTCTAACTGCAGGTCCCTTAGGTCTTCTGACAGTCTAATGCTAAACGTTACTCAGTCTCACAACTATCATGGAGACTCCCGCTATTCCTATAAATTAGTTAAGGACTGGAATGCTCTTTCTAAGCACATACAAAATAATCCCAACATGTCTTCATTTAAAAAAAGCCTAAAAGACTATCTTAATAGTTACTGGCTCTGCCCCTGTATTGCTCCTGGCTAGTTTCTTTCTGCTATTACTTTACAACTCCCTCCTCACGTAACGTCTGTTCAGCACCTTTAAGCAGCTAGTGCTCATAACCCTATGTTGTTTTTTTCAAACGGACTTTGCTTATTCTCTGATATAATTTGTTTATCTCTGCATTATACAATACTACATGCTTTCATGTCTAGTTGTTGCTTATGTAATGTTGTTAATTGCATTTTTTGCTAATGTTTGTGTTCATGATTACTTGTTTTTTTCCGTATGTAGCTTTGTTAATTCCATTGTTTTGCTAATATCTGTGTTCATGACTACTTGGTCTCTTAACTAATTGTCACTGTACTGCAACTTTTCTCCCTGGGCCACCACTGAAAATGTGCTGCTTGCCCAGTTGGACACTACCCAGTTAACAAATGTAAACAAATAAAAATAAATAAACTGTTTTCTTTTATAAGGTCCAGGGGTAAGCAGTTCCAATTGCAGAAATAATTTTATTGAACTTTTTAACCAGTAGAGAGGAAGTGCTCTAATATGCATAAGGAAAAGATTGTCCCAAGGTCTGAAGAAGTTGGAAGAAGGAATAGTGTACTTGTTCTGATGAACTATGATGTTTGCGGATGACATTGTGATCTGTAGTGAGAGTAGGGTACAGGTGGAGGAGACCCTGGAGAGGTGGAGATATGCTCTAGAGAGAAGAGGAATGAAGGTCAGCAGGACTAAGACAGAATATATGTGTGTGAATGAGAGGGATGATAGAGGAATGGTGAGGATGCAAGGAGTAGAGGTGGCGAAGGTGGATGAGTTAAAATACTTGGGATCAATAGTTCAGATTAATGGTGAGTGTGGAAGAGAGGTGAAGAAGAGAGTACAGGCAGGGTGGAGTGGGTGAAGAAGAGTGTCAGGAGTGATTTGTGACAGACAGGTACTAGTAAGAGTGAAAGGGAAGGTCTATAAGATGGCAGTGAGACCAGCTTTGTTATATGGGTTGGAGATAGTGGCACTGACGAAAAACAGGAGTCAGAGCTGGAGGTGGCAGAGTTAAAGAAGTTAAAACTTGCATTGCAGGTGACGAGGATGGACGGGATTATGAATGAGTATATTAGAGGGTCAGCTCAGGTTGCATGGTTTGGAGACAAAGCCAGAGAGGCAAGATTGCATTGGTTTGGACATGTGCTGAGGAGGGATGCTGGGTATACTGGGAAAAGGATGCTAAGGATGGAGCTGCCAGGTAAGAGGAAAAGAGGAAGGCCTAAAATAAGGTTAATGGATGTTGTAAGAGAGGACATGCAGGTGGTTGGTGTGACAGAACAAGATGTTGAGGACAGGAAGAAATGGAAACAGATGACCCTCTGTGGTGACCCCTAACAGGAGCAGCCGAAAGAAAAGTTCTGATGCTTTGCTCTTAGAGAGGGGTAGTATGTGTTTGTTCTGGGGGATGAAGTTAATGAATCTACATATGTTGTCAACAAGTGTTTGTGAATTGTGGGTGCTTTGAAAGTGCTACGACTAATAAATGAATGAGGATAATCTTGGTGAGGAATTAGAATATTCATAGCTAGGGCATATCTTTCTTGCTTTCTAAGATGTTTGTAAATTTTGTAGCGTGTTTTCAACTGACAAATAACTTTCACCGTAATTTTATCATCAGGGATTTTTAAAGGTTAGAGCAGGGTGTCACGTGTCAGCCAACGATATTTATACTGCTGGACTAGTGAGATAGTTTTTTCTCAGGGCCAGTGATAAAGAGGAGTTTGCTTTCGGAAAGCTTTTGAGGTGCCAAAACAAATACGGGTGATTTTGGAAGCATTACAGATTAGGCAATCAGTTCTGAGCTACAGACAATCTAGTTTACATGCAGCTTTGGAACGTATAAAGAATAATGTGGGCCTGCCCATGGTGGAGGGGGAGAGATTCCTGGTAATGAAGTTTGGGAATATGGGCTGGTGTCTGTCAGTTATATATTTGATGAAATAAGAATATGTTTTTTGAAGGTTTTGAGGGTAGACAGGTTTGAGGGAGGTGTTTCATTATCTGGGATGTAACTATCAAAATAAGAGATGTTTTTCATTACCTTCAAAAACCTCTTCCTCAGCTGAAAGGCCAAGGAATGTTGTTTTCTTCACAGGTAGTTTGATTTTACTTCTTTAATTAGAAATTTAAAATGTTGACTTAGCTTTAGGAATTCAACTCAATAGTTTTGATGATTTGTTATTTTCCATTTATACCATAGAGAATCACATCTCTTGTATATAAGCGGTAATCCAGGGTCAGTAGTGGACCTTAATCCTTCTTGTGGCAATGGGGTAGAGCTTGTTCAGGATGGTCATTAAGATGGAGCTGAAACCTGACAGGGAACAGGGTATCTCTGTTGTTAAGATCGCTGATAGAAAAGCTGCAGGATTTGGTGTTCAATCCTACCCTATGGTCACTGTGTGAGGAGGGCTTTTCTGTCTCTGTTGTTAAGATCTCTTGTAGAAAAGCTGCAGGATTTGGTGATCAGTCCTTCCCTCTGGTCACTGTGTGAGGAGAGCTTTTGTGTGAAGAAGTATTCTGTCATAACCTTCATGGGCTGTGGTGACTGCAACACCGGGAAAATAAATGCAGACCATTCATGTAGCAAAAATGGAATACAGTGAACTTCAAACGACCAACTGAAATCATTTGCTATAACAAGAGGAGTGCACAGACACATTAAAATTATAATTTGTGCATTTTGGGTATAGTATTGTTTTATTAGGAGTGTGCAGACACATTAAAATTATAATTTGTGCATTTTGGGTATAGTATTGTTTTATTAGGAGTGTGCAGACACATTAAAATTATAATTTGTGCATTTTGGGTATAGTATTGTTTTATTAAGAGTGTGCAGACACATTAAAATTATAAGTTGTGCATTTTGTGTGTAGTATTTTTTTATTACTAGTATCATTTCCATTTTGAAATTAAGTAAGTAAAAAGAGGTGGTGACTAATACTGATGCTATTCTCCACTTATTCCTAGCAATGTGCATCTCTGAGAACAATCTAGAAGTCTGTCTACCACAAACATATGCACAGACTCACACACACATACAATCGAATATACACAATCACATGCACATACATGCACACCCACAGACATACGCACATGCACATGCACATGCACACACACATATACTCACATACATGCAAGCATACAAATACACACACCCACACACGCACATTCACGGACACACACACATGCACATACACAGACACACACATACACACACATATACACATGCACATGCACAGATGCCCCCCCACACACACACACACACACACACACACACACACACACACACACACACACACACACATACACACACATGCACAAACACAAATGCACATGCACAGACAGATGCCACACACACACACACACACACACACACACACACACACACACACACACACACACACCACACACACACACACACACACACACACACACACACACACAGACACACACACTCACATATATGCAAACATACACGCACACACGCACGCACATGCACATCCACAGACACACACATACACATACATATACACATGCACCTGCGCATGCATGCACACACACATGCACATGCACAGACAATACATACACGCACACGCGCACACACACACACACACACACACACACACACACACACACACACACACACACACACACACACACACACACACACACACACACACATTCACAGACACACACACACCTGTACATGCACATACACACACATATACACATGCACCTGCGCACACATGCACACACACATGCACATGCACAGACAACATATATACACACACACACGCGCGCGCGCACTCACACACACACACACACACACACACACACACACACACACACACACACACACACACACACACACACACACTTTAGAACAAATGGACAATGTAATTAGTAGACTCCACGACTGCTTGCGGAATTACATGCTACTCAACACTTCTGTTGACAGGCTAGTCTTCCCCATATCTCCCATCACTTCACTGTAAGAAGAAGAACAGCCTGTTAAGTTGAAGGAGAAAGTCCTGTCAAATTCTACACCTTATCTAGAAGTGTGAAAATCAGAGTCTGATGTCAAATCCTGCTTACACTTGTTAAAAAAAAATGAATTTCTTTAATGACTTCAAAAGCATGTTTGCTGGGTGGAATGGCTGATGCTAGCAGAGCTGAGGGACTGATAATGCTGTGGGAAAGCTGCATGTTTTTCCCCCTTGCCTTTTGATTAACTGCAATGTAATTTTTCAGTCACATTTTTGTGATTCAGCACATTCCAAGAAACAGTTTCAAATCAGACTAAATATTCCCACGGGAAGTCCATTTCTCAGTCATTGTGCTATCTAATGCATATTGTTTGTGCTACAAGCTATACTCCGGTGTGTCCCAGAGTTATTTAAGTTATTCCAGTTCTTTTTTAAACAACAACATGATTTATAGTACAGACTTCAAATACTGCAGGAAGAAGAAACTGGTATCCATGAACAATTTAGTGTTACCTCATGTACTGATATAGTGATTAGAGCAAAGGTCGGATCACGGCACAAGGCTCACGTGTTAACTGAATAACTAATATTCTGATTATACAAATCTTTATTCACTTCTTTAAATACTCCTAAAGGGAAATCCACAAGTTGTGGTGACATTTAAGCACTAATGTCTGCTTCTGCCTATTACACTGTTTGGAGTTTGCTTGGTCTCCCTGTAGATATATGGGTCTTCTCTGTGTGTGTTCCAGCATACTTCCAAAATTATTCTGGTTAATTGGCTACTATAAACCATTCCATGGATGAAACTGCTCTAAAGCAGACTACTTTACTTAACCAGTTAATAAAGGAATAAAATAAAAAAAATAAAAAATGCAGCTGTAATGTTGGTAAATACAATGAAATAGCAAATGTATCAACAGTAAACTTGGTGTCCTGTTAGATAAATGTAAGCAAATGTAAATGTGCAATATATTTCTAATGGTAAATGAGTACAGATATAGTCTATGTATTAGTAAATTATGCTAAATATGATATACTACATTGCTAGATAAAAAATTGATGAACTAAAACCATTTTTTTCTGCTAGCCTGACTTTTTCAGTTCACATTGCAGACTGAGATTATGTCTGCTCTCCATTCTCTGTGACCTTGTGACCCTGCAGATTATTCATGGCTGTTGCAACGGTGTTATGCTGTTCCCAGTTGCATATGAGGGTAAACATGATGGAAGTTTAAGTGACTGTTGCATCCTGGGTGCATGTAACAAAGTAGGCCTGTGATGTTCCACTGCCAGGCAGCACAGGGAACATTTGTTCTATGACCCTACCTAATCAGCACCATTGAGTTGCTCTGCGAACAGTCATGCATTTTTCCATATCTTTTCTACTTCATTTTGACTGTCAGCAATGTGCTGTTTACTTGTTATGTATTTTTCAAATTTGCTGCTGCTCTCCCCTCCCCCAATTTGCAACACTTTCAGAAATATTTAGCTAAAATGTTTCACCCCAATAGTCAGTCCTGTCAAAACTGGTCATGTACTCTGCAAGGTCATACATGAAAACAGACATTGTTTTTCCACTGCATTTACATTCTAAGCAATTAGGAATAATTAAATAAATCATTTGTCTTTCCCATATGCAGAACACCAAGGGCTTCATATGCTACCTGCACAAGAAAAGGATTGTATCACTGGGTAAAGTGGCTTATTGGCATCCCAAATCCATGAAGCCTCATTTATTTTGTTTTTATTTATTTATTTATAGCACTTTGAAACCCAGGTTGGTCACTGCCGAGCACTTAATTTTATTTATTTGTGAAGTAACCAAGTGGAATGATCTAAAAATGAAGCAAACAATGTTTTCTGTTATGTAGACAAAACCCTGTCAAGCCATCCCCCACCAATATGAGACTTACTTACACGTCCAATCTTCAAAAAAAAAACTCAAACAGCACCTTTTAGAAAGAATTGCCATTGTTTCAATAATATTGACATAACTTAAAATACCTTCTACTTGATTCAGACTATCTTATTCCACAGAAATGTTATAGCATGCCTCTGCTTCTCCCATTTCTGCTCCTGCACACCCATTCTCCTGTTGCTCTCGGTCCCCTTCTATTCACTCCCTACCCTCCGCCTGTTCTTCAACCAGTTGTTTATAATCTGAAAACTACAATACAGTACTTCCAGTTTCAGTTACTTTCTTAACTTAAACTTTCTTCTCCCTGCAGATATTAAATCTCACCTCTACTTGGAGTCTTACAAACACTGTAAATCTTCTTCTCCAACATACTTGTGATGATGTGGGGTGTTGCCATCTGTGCCAGGGAGAATAGGGCAGAGCATGTGTAGCATATGCCAGCATAGTTAGCTGGAATTTTGTTAATAATTTTGTGTCATTTGACTATCACACTGACTTGTACAGATGTTGCATTAAAAATGTATCAACAGAGTTATAATAACTGATTAAATGTTTATGTTAAACAAAGAAGTCTGAAAATGAAGAATAGAGTTTATTTGAAATTGTCCTATAATTTTCAAATACTGCAGCAGATTTTAGCAAAGCTCTGAATGTGTATTGTACCAGAGTCAGGTGATCAAATGTGATGTCATTCTATAACCATCACTGAGAGGATGGAACTCATACAGCAGCTTGTTTTGTTTTCTTTGGAACCTGATATAAACATCTATGGCAGTTATCACAGTTCAGTTGAGCTAGTTGAATTCAGTTTTAGTTGGAAGCTCATCATCTTACCTTGTGGAGGTAAGCACCTCGGCATCGTATCTTGCCTTGCTGTATAAATTAAGTTAGCTAGGGAACAGTTATCCTTTAGACAGTCAGGAAATACAGTGAGATTAGTTTAGTAGTGTTTTTCTGCATATGTTTGAATCTGTCCAACTGTGTTCTTTTTATTTCTCCTGTGATTGAAGCTCTGATGTTTGTTGTACTTTGATATTTAGTATTCTCATGTTTTCTATTTTATTATTAAATATTTTTATACCTTTCATTGTGGCTGGTCTTTTATAGAATGCTCTTAACGTCTTGAAAGTACCTGTGCTTATTTTAGTGACACCTTAGCCACTCCGAAAAGCCTGGCTGCTTTGGTTGCACTCTACCATTTATGTTAGTATTGATTTTACTCAGTATAATTGGATACTCTTGTAAGCCTGACAGTGGTTGACTGCTGGCAGTGAGGTTAGCTTGTAGTCTGTGCAGAAGGGGTACAGCCAGTAAATCTGTACCAGCCTTTCCCAGCAGTGTGTATGTGTGTAAAAATCAAATACTAAGGTGTGGGTGTGTCAGCTACTTGGAACTGAGACACAGTGCTCCAAAGTGAGTCTTGTTTGGGATCTGGAGAGACAGAGAATCCAATCCCAGGTCTGGAGCAGGCTCCCTGTGTGCTCTTGGTGGAAATTGTACTCGATGCAGAGAGCTACATTTGAAATACAGTGCAAATCCATTCCTGTTTCTAGTAACCATCTCTCACTGGTGTCAGTGGTGGGAATTGAGGCTCCTTGATTACTGGCCTGGAGTAAAGAGAGGCCATCACAATACTTCTCAAATTAGAATTTTGTTGTCAATAAACTGTTGTTCCATGCCATTTTTTGCACTATATCTACATGGCCCAAAATACCTTCCAATTGCTTTTCACAACTATAGGTGACTGGAAATGCTAATTTAAAAATGTTTAGTCAAAGTCAAATTAAACTTTATTGTCATTCAGAATCATACAAGTGCAAAACCTGAACAAAATTCCATATCTCTGAACTCAAATGTGCAGATATCACATAGACTTAATACGACAAGACATTAATATATAAATAACAACTTTCTCTATACCATAATGTTCTAGCAGATAATCTTAATATTACACATAAATTACACTCACTTTAACATTTATTATACAGTGATCTCTTTGCTTGAGTACTGCACAGTACTGAGGTAAGACATTGCATTAAAGACTTACATTGAGTATTACCCATAATGAGACATTTATCAGTATTGCACTGTGACTGAGTCACAGACTAGCATTAGACATTGCACTATAATGAGACATTTCTCTGGCCTTACTACTGTTCCTGATGACCAGTGAATTGACTCGACTTATTGAGTATTGCCAAAAAAATGGTAGCAGGATCGCAGTCAGCAGCAAACGTTTATTTTAAGCGCATTTCATCAGCTCTAATTACATACTCCAATACCTTCCTTCATTATACCAGCTGCCACCCTTTTCACCAGAAAAAATCTGTAGTTAAGGGACAGCTGGTGAGAGCTTCTAGGATGGTTAGCTTGGATGAAGATTTTCTTATTGAATGCAATGTTATTAAGAACATGTTCCTTCACAGAGGGTACCCTGAATTATTGCTTGACTCACTCATCCAGGAGGTTACAGAAAAAAGGTGTAACAGAGTATATACTCCCCTTTTGAGTGTTAATTCCTTGGTACCTAGTTTGGAGTTGGGCACAGGTCTGGAGGTGAATATTTGTGGTGATGCTAATAAGAATGTGCCTGTTAGTATTGGACAGTCTGAGAACAACTCGCCTGTGAATTTTATAACTACTTTTAGTACATCTAGTAAACAATGTGTATCTATTTTGAGGAAAAACTGGGACCTCTTCAAATTATACCCTAAGATCCACCAAAAATTAGGTGAAGGTCCGAGAGTGATTTATAGGAAAGGGAAGAAGCTTAAATCCCTATTAGAAAAGCACAATGTGGTTGTAGCGAAGCATCCTGTTATGCACAAATGTTTGAATTGCAATTACTGTAGATTTGTGGTTGAAACTAATAAATTCCAGGTTGATGGAATAACATATAATTTGAGGAGTAAATTTGATTGTAACTCAACATTTGTTACATACTTGGCTAGATGTACATCCTGTCCAGCATTCTACGTAGGTAAAACTGAGAGAAGGCTTCGGGACAGGATGTACGAACATTTTTATGCTATTAAAAAGGGCAGACTCGAAAATGCCCTTGCTAAACATATAGAGTGCTACTTGGACCACAGTTTTAAGTTTATGGTTATCGACCAAGTTAAAATTGACCCAAGGGGAGGCCCAAGAAACCTCAAAATTGATGAACTTGAGTCAAAATGGCAAATGAAATTAAATGCTTATAGTCACCCTGGACTAAATGGCTCTTGTTCAATTAGTAGCGTGTTAAAATTAAACAGCCTGAAGAGGTGAGCAAGTATAGGTCCCTAAGCAGTTAAAGAGTATATGTATATACATGATTCACTTATATATATTTAGTATATACATTATGTAATTAGGTTTGTTATTAGATGTATGTTAATATAATTTTTGAAAAAATTTTTACACATGTTCTTTACTAGTTATAGGTGCTATTTGAATGGATGAGTAAACAGCATTAATTAGGATTGTAGCATGTAAGTTTGCTGTTAAAATTATATGTACAAACTTTTTAATTTTTTGTAACATTTTAAAATTTGAGATGTTTTTATAGGGGTTGTTTCTTTAAATGAAGTTGTGCTAATTAAGTGAACTTTGTTATATATATACAGTTTTATGGTCATTGAATGTATTCTGATGAAGTCAGCTTTTTAGAGCTGACGAAAAGCGCTTAAAATAAATGTTTGCTGCTGACTGCAATCCTGCTACCGTTTTTTTGGTTTTTTAGTTGTTTTTAGCCTTTTATGTCATTACTGAGTATTGCACTAGTACTGACTTGAGACAGGCAGTCAAGTTGTTGCACAGTTTAAGATGGTCTTCCACATTGAAGTAATGGCCCAGATGGATGGCACGAAGTGTGATTGTTGCAAGAGTTCAACAGTCTGATGGCCTGCGGAAAGAAGCTGTTTGAATCTTGCCAGATGATAGGTATGCGGACAGTCTATTTATTAGCCTGTTCATTAGGACCTGTATTGTCACTTGATACAACAGCTGGACACTCATAGTCCTTTAAAATAACAACATAAGGAATCACATTCAGATTTGACCTCCTTACAAATATTCTTTAGAGCATGATGAGTATAACCCTAATCTAAAAATAATATCTTCTGATTATCACATTTAGTGTCAAAAACCTTATGATTATTAATCATTCTAGATAAACTGACTCCTTGATTTTAATAACATTTGTCTTAATGTGAAAAGACTATGCACTGCTGGAATGTTTATAATTATTACAAGAAGCAGGCTTGCTCTACAATTTGTGAAAAAAAGAATTATTCCATATATTATCAAATTCACTTGTTCCATTTGTCCTTCTGTTTCTTGCAAAAACTTGTGCTGTCTTACTGAGTTTGTCAGTTGTTCTTCTTACCCTGAACCAGATGTTGAGCAGAGGTTGTGGAAATGACCATTGCATTTGATTGGCTTGTGCTTCTTCACTGTATGCATGGTTACTCCGTTGTTGTAAGTTCTGTTATAAATTGTTGAAGTAACCTCAAATGGAGTCCCAATAAAGCTTCTTATTTCTACCCAATCTCAATTCTACCAGCTCTATCAAAAATCATAGACAAATTACTATACAACCAACTTACATCCTATGTCTAGCAATACCATCTACTCTCACACAAGCAGCTTGGGTTTTGGGTAGAGAGAAGTACAGTGACAGCTTGCTGGATGGTCACAGATGAAATTTTGCTAAACATGGACAAAGGGAACCTCAGTGGTGCTCTGCTTATCAGTCTTATGCAGATTTCATGTGGCAGGCCATTTGATACTAGTTCCATACTTGATCCAAATAGTCAACAGCCCTGGTTCCAAAACATCTTGTCTATGAGACTCAATGGAAAAATTGGTTCAGCCTCATCTGTAGAGGTTCCTATCCAAGCACTTCAAGGCTTGATACTAGCCTCAATTCTCCATTTTTGTAAACAAACTTCCCCTTAATCTTTACACTCTGCCATTAACATTATGTGATGAAATGGTAATCTTTATATCCAACTCCAAACTAGCAGACATAAAAAAAACAACTCCATGCTGACCTTTTGGCACTCAACACTGGACTCAATTTCAATAGTCATTGCGATCCAGTGTCCAAAAACTCCTGTCTGTTTATAAACATAGCAAATCTGCTGGACAGTGTCTGTACTTGTACAAGGTTGCTAATGCCTGGACTTCCTTACCTGTATCTGTCAGGTCTATACCCTCCCTCCCATCTTTTCAAACCACTCTAAAAGACTTTCTAGCCAAAATCTGGCTCTGTTCTTTCTCAAAACCAGGATAACCTATATACTTAATTTCTATTATGGATAATTTGTTATAATTATTTAAACTGCAGATGTTTTGTTTTATTTTTGAAGATTGTAAAATTATTGTTCTTAAAATGTTTTGTAGTAATTTGGAGTTTTTCTCCCTAGGCCTCCACTGAAAATGGCCTTCTACCCAGTCAGACTTTCCTGGTAATCAAATGTCAATAAATAAATAAATAAATAAATAGACTTTTTCATTAATTGATATGAAATTAAATGGGTAATTTTGGCACCCACTAATAACTAGCAATAAAAATAATCCTTAAAATAAACATCAAAAGATCCTTCCTATGTTCAAGTATTTAGTTTTAGGGCTTGATCAAATGTTACATTTTCAACATCGTATTGAAAAAAAAAAAGATAAAAAATCAACTGTTTATTTATTTTTATTTGCTATTTGATAATGGACTAGGTGGAATAATCAATCCAAAGACCCCTTTTCAGCCACAACTTGGGCCCAGATGGGCAAACACAGAAGCAGAGTAAAATAACAGTGTTACAAATATATGAGTATTAGCATATGCAAAATATATATACATTAAGTAGTAGTTTGATTGCATTAAACGCAAATATTTACAGTGAATTGTTCAACTACATAATTATATAAACAAGGAAATATAGGTGAAATAGACAAAATGCGCAACAGGAAGAAATGGGCCAGCAGGAGCAGACAGCAGACATGTTTGCCGGCGTCTATGAAGCATTTACATGCAGGGGCATTATGAAGTTGTCCTGGAAGTACTACTTTGAACTATGTGATGCTTTCTTTACTTCTTACATCAGGAAGATTATTCTACATAATAGGTCCTAGTCTTGAAAAGGCTCTTTTGCCTAAAAATTTTTTAAATGATGGCCTGCCTAAAGAAATGTGTTGGGCTGGAAATTTCTTTCTATCTCCTGTTTTGCACCTAAAAATATCCAAATTCCTCTTCTATCCTGCAAAAGTATTTTGTTTGCATGTTTGGAATATGGTACACCTATAATAGCTAATGCCTCTAAAAACACCTTCACAGCCCTGTGACCCCCCCTCACAAAAATATACAAATTTGTATCAAGAACCCCAAAACAAGAATACCACTGCACCTCCAAAGAAAAACTAACTGAATGTCCATAAAACAGGGATTCAACATTCTACTAGGCTCCCTAATCTAACTTCTACATCCAGACACCCTCACTCCATTATTCTCTCTCTCTCACCTATAACCAACTCCTATATACTCAGGGGACATTCCCTGTCTGGGCCAATAATGCAAAGCTCCAGAACCAAACTTTACTGCAGCAACCACAGCTTATCTCGTCTAGTCTATAAACTGTATCATGAACTTCCCATCAACTTAAATGATATTCCCACATGCACCCCCTTTCAGTCCACAGTTCAAAGCATACCTGAAGAAACAGTAAAAGTGAAAATGCCCCAACCTCAGCAGCCTCTATGCTGGCAATTAGCACAGAGGACTAAGGCTCTGATCAAGGTGTAGTGCCTGTTGACTTGCTGTTCTCTGCCTGACTGGTCTGTTCCATTTAACCTGCTGCATTTATTACTGCTTATTAGTAGCCTGATCAAATTATAACTGTTATTCTGAGCATCTTGGTTTTGATTTAAGCACTTGGGCTTCAAACTAGTTATCTTACATAAGGAAGGTTTGTGGTCTACAGTCTAGTGGCAGGAGAGGTAACTTACACCCTTCTGAGTTGGTAACTGTTGTTGAAGCCTTATTGAGTCCGTTATTCTAGAAGTGTCTTACTTTTGGTTCAAGCACTTGAACTCCGGGACATTTATTTTACATTAAGAAGGTTTGTGGTCTACACTCTTATGGGAGGAGAAGGTAGCCTCCACCCTTCTGAGCTGGCAATTGCTGGTTGAAGGCTTATTGTGCCTGCTATTATAAGTGTCTTTGTTCTGGTTTAAGCACTTGGGCCCCAAACCAGTTTTTTTACATTAGGAAGGTTTGTGCTCCGCACTCTTTTGTCATTACTGTCTAGATGGGTTTTTTTAACTACTAGAGCATCTAGTTTGCTCATAGCTTTGTGTAGCTCATCAAGTTCCTTGTCCTATTGACTTGTTCAATATTTAAGTTTTTCTCTCTCCTTCCTAGTAAATCAGTAGCCATAGATATGCACTTCCGGTCTCTCTCTCTCTCTCACTCTCTCTCTGTGGTCAGTCTGGTTGTTATGGGTATTCTGAGGCATTATAGCAATTGCCTCATGTACACTGACACCCCACTTATTCTTAATAAAACAGATACCGTATGCAAGAGGTGTAAATACACTTTAAGACTGGAGATAAAACTCTCTCATACATCCAAAACCAAACCTATAGAGGTTTACAGTGATACTTGCACCACACCTACTGCACAGGGTAAAGACCCTACACATAAAACTACTTATGCTGAAGCACTTAGCATACTTCTCAACCTCTTAACACAAAAAGTCTGGACATAGTGTGACAGAAAGGGGGGAGCGAAGGGCTAAAATAGGGATAGATATTAAATATTGCTCTTATAAACTTAAAAAGTTCCTAGAATAACAGAATTTGTCTTAGCATGCATTTTTCTGAAGGATATGAAGTCTGAAACACAAATGTATATAATTATTTAGTTACTTCAATCCTCAGATCATCCCAGTGGTCTGCCAGAAAATCACACATTTTAAGAGGAACAGACCAAAAATATGAGGCAAAAATATGGACATTCTGTGAAAAATCTGGACAGTTGGGAGGTATAGCACTTAGAGGTAACCTTCCTAAAACACTATGACCTCCTGCACAATACAATCAAAGAAAGGGTCTTCAGCCACCATGTAAACACTCTGTTAAAACACCACCCACAGCTATACATAGTAACATTGTATCCAATGCCTCGACTGTTAAGTCCTTAAGGCAAACCAGCACACAGCCAAATTTCCTGGTCATTGGTGATTCTATAGTGAGGCACACTGAAGTCCCCCTTACCAGACTGAGTTAGGAGAGAGTCATGGTTATTTGCCTTTCCGGGGCAAGGATCTGTCAAGTCACACAGACATCCAGGCCATTGAACCACAGTTACCAGTATGGCTCTGTCATAGTCTATGTGAGTCTTAATGACCTGAGACGCACCTCCATTGACTATATGAAGTAAGACATGATCGAGCTCACTGATTATGTGTCTCAGGCATGTATGAGCCTACCACAGAGCAGCATACTACCTTCTCCATGGATGATGCCACTTTACCAATAGAAAATTATTGATTTTAAGAATTGGCTTAGCTTTTAGTGTCAGTCAGGGGGGGTGCAATATTTGGTGGCCTGGGAGGACATGGTTGACAGCCCACACTGCTTTGCCATGGATGGTCTGCACTTATCCGCACTAGGCATTCCGATATTGGCAATGACCTTTTCCACCCCCATAGTGCCTTTTTTAGAGAATGCCAAACTGATAAACCTCCTGACTTAACTGAACCTATGAAGGAGTATCTTAGGTTCATAGGTTCATAGGATGATACTAGGCTACTGGCCTAGAGCCCCTTATAAGCCTAGCCAAGAATTTCACCCATGTTCCCTCAAAGTCAGCACCTGTTTCCCCTGTCCAGCAGGAATACAGGTGGGATCCCAGGGGTATAGTTTCTGTTCCCCATCCAGTCGTCCAGGTTCCTCTTAAAGAGGGCTAGAGAGGTACTTTGCTTGACATGGTGAGGGAGTCTATTCCACAGATGGGGGAGTCTTTGGGACACAAATCTATACCGCCAATGAGTTCTGTTAATGTCATAGACCAGGTTAAGGCCTTGCATGCATGTTGCATGAGGGAGTTTGTGTTAACGGATATGCAGCAACTCCATCAAGACTGGGTCTGAAATGGCCTTGTATGCCAGACACGTCACCTCTGAGCAATCTGTATGAGACTAAGCAGAGGGACAGGGCTTTTAGCCTTTCTGTATAGGACAAGTGTTTGAGACCCTGGATTTTCCCGGTCAGGAACCTGTGAGGTCTCTCCAGCTGCTGAATGTGTTTGGTAAGGTACATGTCAAAGGGGGCATTGTACTCAATAATGGGTATGATAAGGGAGGAGTACAGGGATGTTATGACCTCCTTGTTCCTGGATGAAATACCCTTATTTATGAGGTGGGCCATGTAGAAAGCCTTCCGTACAATGGAGGCAATGTGGTGGTCAATCTGAAGGTGGTACTCCTCAGTGCTAAAAGTCTTAACAAGAAACTCCACTCCCTGCAAGCCTTCCTCTCCCTGGAGAGTGTAGGCATGTGTGTAGTTATGGAGACATGGTTTAAAGTCTATATTAAAACCAACCTCACATTCAGAATAGTTAAAGTGTATGACCCACTAGACCTCATACATGTGCAGCTCACCATAAACAGGGTCTCATACCATATCCTTGCAACCTATAGGTCCACCTCCATGTCCCAGGAAACCCATACTACCTATCTCAATGTACTAGAGTCCCTCACCATTCAACCTAATATATTAATGGGGGATCTCAGCTTCTCCTCTATAGATTGGGAATCCTACAGCACTTCTAATTTACAAGCTCTTTGATTCTTAAACATTGTTAATATCAACATCCTTGAACAGCCACTCTACTGGAATCACAATATTAATCAGTTACACGACAAAAGAAAAACATCTTGGCCGAGCACAGGCGGAACAAAGCCATACATACTAAAATCCCCAGACCATTCTAAACAGGCAGCTGAGAGGGTTAGTTTATACTTCAAAGGCTAAATTTGAAGAAAAAACAGCTTCTTGAGCAAAGGACAACCACAAAGCTTTCTACAGCTATGTACGTAACCTTAGAAGAAATACATAACAATGTGCAGAACTTATTGTAAATGGCATCACCCACACTGAACAAGGAGGTAATTGCCAACCTTTTGGTTGACAGGTTCAGCTCAAATGTCTTCCCTCACTCCCCCCAGTAGTCCAAAGGAAATACCACATAACATAATCCCCCCAACCTTTACTAAGGAACAGATCATCAATGCACTTTCCAAGGCCACAAACATGGCATTGATGTGCCCCGATAACATCCTGAGATGTTTAATAAACAGCATCAAACATGACTTCTCTGGTCCACTTAAATCACTTTTCATTTGCAGCCTTCAATCGAGTTTTGTGCCCAAGGAATGGAAGATGGCTACAGTCATTCCCCTGCACAAAGGAGGTCCAACCACTGATCCAGGTACAGGCCCATAAGTCTTACCAGCCTCATATGTAAGGTCATGGAAAGAATTATCATGGATGTGATAAATGAGGATCTAGGTAACCTGCAAATGCTGGACCCATCAGAGTTTAGCTTTGTTAAAGGAAAGTCATGCCTATTAAATTTGGTGGACTTTTCAAGAGGGTCACCGAAGCATTGGATGAAGGTAAGATTGTGCACACAGCTTATCTCAACCTGGCCAAGGCTATTGATACAATACCCCACTAAGGTATTATAGAAAAGTTCACTAATTTAGACATAAATCCTTTTATCACCCACTGGATAGCCAACTGGCTCACTGATAGGACCTGGGAGGTCAAAATAGGTGAGGCCACTTCCATCAAGAGGCCAGTCACTAGTGGAGTTTCCTAGGGCCCAGTACTGGGCTGACTCCTTTTTGGCATCTATTTCTCTGAAATAGAAATAAATGCTGCAGGTTTATGGCTGATTAATTTTGCAGATGATTGCAAGCTAGGGGTTATTATCGACTCCCCTGCAGACACAAACATTCTTCAAGAAGGTCTATCTCTGACAAACAAATGGTGCCAAAGCCATGGTCTTAAACTCAATGCTAAGAAATGCATAATTGTAACCTTTAGGAAGTCAACCATCCTGGCAAATTAATGTTGAAAATACACTCTAAGAGTACACCCAGTGGACAGGGATCTGAGTACGCACGTACAGTGGACCTTCAAACACCATGTGGCCACAGTGGTGATGAAATCCTTTTATACTGTGCAGTCTAGGCATGGCATCTAGGTCCAAAGAGGTCATTATTCTACTGTACTTTGGTTTTATCAGACCAATCATAGAGTACAGTGCTCCCTTTGGTATCTACCTGACCAGGCATATGCAGCAACTAGAGTGACCTCAGAGGTTCCTTACAAAATGAATACAAGGTGTAACAAACCTGCCTTATGCAGAGCAACTTAAAGCCCTTTCCATCTACTCAGTCTCCTATAGATTGCCGAAGGGTGATCTATGCCTGGCTTGCAAGACATCCAGAAACCCCACATTTATAAATCTCCTACATATTCGTAAGTCAAAGAGTACCAGAAATACAACGTCTGGGACTTGAATTTTGTCTATGACTTAAACAGAATATGCTAGAGAGACAGATATGTGTCCCAGAGACTGCCCCTCCTATGGAACAGGCTTCCCATCCATGCGATGCTGAGTTTGTCTATTACCCATTTTAAGCACAACCTAGACCAGTGGATGGGGAACAGGAAATTTACACTGGGCCTGGCACCCAGGGCCCTTATGGACAGAGGTAGCTTATAAATGCCTGGTCCTTAATGTCCTATTTGGATACAGGATGTCATTATTCTTTTAGAAAAACTTGGCTAGGCTTAGAAAGGCCCCTGGGTCATTAGCCTAGAAACAGTCTATGAATCTGTTAATAAGTTGCTTCCTGTAGCCAAAGGTACAGGGTTTGATTCCTTCTACCTGTATTTGCCAACTGAGTAACACTGTGCAACTGACTGAACCAGGCAAAGCTAGGGGGTCACCCCTGCAAAGGCCAGGGGACACTTCTGCCCAATGGGCTTACCTATTCAACAAATGCATAAAATAGTTCAAATATAGACAGAATTTTAAAAGACATTAGATAGATTCCATCAACATACTTCAAACTATTGCAACCATATTTGGCCACCTTCAGCATTGGTGTTTCCTGTCTTGTTCTCTTAACCTTAGTAATCTGGCTTGCCTTGTTCATGTAATTTCAGAAGGTCATCATAATCATTTTAATATGCCTTGTTCACATGCAGGACCTTCTGCTATATTAGCATTTTGTGCCTGATGATCTTTCCCATAGGTTCATAGGTATGTACTAGGCTAGCTGCCTTTGTGGGCCATTTTAAGTCTAGCCAGTTTCCCTTTTGCGGGGAATTTGTGCTCAAAATAACCTATCCCATTTGGTTATAGATTGGCCTTACCTAACCCATGGCCGATAATTATATATTACCCCAATGACAAAAATTGGGATTATATCATAGATAATGTAAGGTCCCTTGTCGTATCCCCAAAGTGTACCAAATATGAGTAGATGGTGATAAATCTGGTAAGAAAACTGTGGCTGTATAAAATATAGGCTCTTTGTTTAAATGCCATTAACCTGGCATCTACGTCTGTAAGTACCTAGTAAGCAAAATGGGCAGACCTATATCCCACTACTGCCACATATTGCAATACTGAAATATATAGGCAATGTTTTCTTTGAAGCATCTTATGCCTGGTGGATTTAATGTTAACATTTATAAACAGTATACTTGAACACAAAGAAATACGTGTAATGAATATTGTTCTTTCTCACTTTTGTCTCAGTATTTGGTTTAATAACTTGTTATGTTTCAGTTATGAAATTTCAAAGAGCACAGTTAACATTTTTGGTTACCTCACTAAAACTCAGTTCAATTTCATTACTACTGATTTTTCTCTGAGAAATATGCATCCATTTCTTGCTAGATAGCATTCAATCATTCAAGCCTATAATGCCTTTTCATACCCATAGCTCCTTACACTATCCAGATCTTTTTTGGTCAGACTTGTTAAATTAAGTAGCTTACCAGCTAATAGTAAGCAGAATTAAAAAGTGCAAGGTGTTATTAATGAAATGACACTATGTGTTAATCTAGGATGTTCTGTTGTAGAGAAAATAAGGGTCTATATTAGAACATTGAAGTTTCAAAACTTCGAATGTTCTAATATCGACCCCTATTCAGCGAAAGCTGAAAACATCGAACATACAGAACAGCAAATTTTTTCCTAGGGAAAAAATTCTCTCTTCCAAAACACATACACACAACACAAGCACACCAAACAAACAGTAATCCACACACATACACCTAAAATCTTACACCTAACCCTACACTAAACTATACACACACCACTAACTATCCACTTACCTTAATCCAAACCCTAACCCTAAGGTCCGTCACTATCGCACACTCACCTCACCTGCACCCTAACCCTAACACACCTACCCTGGCCTAACCTCACATCCACACAATCGCACACTTACCTGACCCACACCCTAACCCTAACTCACCTAACCCGCCCTAACCCTCACGTCCACACAATCGCACACATACCTAACCCGCGCCCTAACCCTAACTCACTTAACCCACCCTAGCCCTCATGTCCACACAATCGCACACATACCTAACCCGCACCTTAACCCTAACTAACCTAGCCCACACTCAGTCGCACACTTACCTGAACCCAACCCGTAACTTTCCACCACAGCACAGAAAATACCAAAGCAACAGAAATGGACAACCAAATTCTTTCCCTAGGAAAAAAATGTGGTTTTCTGTTGCTTCGATATTTTCAGCTTTTGCTGAATAGGGGTCAATATTAGAACATTCGAAGTATTGAAACTTCGATGTTCTAATATAGACCCGAAAATAATCACTGTTTTTCATTTATTATTCATATTTATGTTAATAGTTTTATAACTAACAGCCCTATATGTTATTGAGGGGTAAGGTGTCATATGCCATGAGAGAGTACTGAAAATTAATTGTCAGTGCCCATTTATATCACGCTATATCTAAAGTATTACTAGTTGTTTGTTAGTGATTATGAAAATAAACGATATTTCACTATGTACTTAATACTTCAAGAAAATAAGTGTTTTACAAACTGTTACATCTGGTGAAGCCTTAGCTGTTGCTGAAGAAAACTATCTTTGCTATTTCACTGTAAGCTTACACATCTTGAGAGATATTTATTGTTATTTATAATGCTAATTATATAATTAAGCATATGTTTTCATATTTATGTAAACATCTTAATAAACATACTTTCAGAGAGAAATTTCTTGTGTCTTGAAAGCTTATATCTGGTTAACAAAAATGTTCTGACAATATATGTCTACGTCACATAGTTTCCAAGATAATCTGCTTGTGAAACTTTAGCAAAAAATATAATTTTGGGCTTGTGTGCATTATAATATATTATAGCACTCATGGAAGGACTATGAATGAACTATTAGCATTGCATATAATAATTCTTACTGATAACATTGCTACTTGTACAGCTTTGATATATTTATTGTTCACAAAATATTTTCCTTTGTTTATCTTATTCTTTTTAAGTTTTCAGAAAATTATCTGGAATGCAAGATGTGTGTAGGCTGCTAAAGGTGTGACATTCCTCACCACATAGATGCTAATGGGTTGAGGTTCAACATTAATACGTTGTTAGATGCTAATGGGTTGAGGTTCAACATTAATACGTTGTTACTGCTGGCCAGCATAATATTTGTTTTAATCAAAGATTGTACATATTATATTTACATTATATTTCTCTTTAAATATAATTTGCAGACTGCAGCATTCTGTTTCAGTTTTGTTCAGGCTCACCACTACTGCAGTGCTTGGCTGTAAATAAAATGCATTTTGTTTTTCTTTTATCTACCATTGAAACTTTTTATACAGCACATAAAATTATTCTGGCAAATTCCATCAATATCCTTTCTGTGCGCACTGTCACTGTCTTCTGTCAATATGCTTCCATGTTTCAACAGTCTCTTGTTCTTCACTTGAATTCTGACTGTATGCTGCTTGAAGGCCTTGTTTGCAGCCAGCGTGTTCAGCCTAGAAGAAACAGGAAGCATGTTATCATTTTTTGTTGTTGTTGAGCATGCAAGCAAAGCCTCGCACCCCATATTACTACAATATAACCAAAAAACTATGAAAAGAGGACAAAACTGTTTCATATCTCACTAAGGATAATTAGCATATATAGCTATTGAGAAAGAAAGACAAAAAAGGTGTGTTTAATTGAGTATGTTATTGTGTGGATAGTGGGTGCAGATGGCAGTCTGACAAAGTAAACTTCAGGACAAGGGAAATCATTTATGGTCAAGAAAACTTCTCAATTGGCAATGAAGATTGTTCCACACATCCTCACCTCTTTGTTGAACTCCAGCTTATGGAAAGACATCCTACATTCAATAAGACTTTCAATAAATTCAAAAATCAAAGTGTCTCCAGACACAATCATCTCCAAGGTTGCTACATACTAGGACAAGGGCACAGCCCTGTCCTCAGCAACTTTGTTCAAGAAATCTGCAACTTAGGTTTCCGGGAAAAGCTCATTCAGACAGACTTTGCTGTAGAATAAACTGTTATTGGGAAAGGCACATTTCTTGGTTAGTATTTCTAACATTGATTTCTTTACTATATATTTATTGTAATGTGCTGAAGTCCACTCCCCTGGCAGGGTAAAAATTCTAAAAAATGACAGCAGGAATCAGATCCACGGTTAAAATTTACTGTACTGACTTAGTGCCTCGGCCACAATAGCCTTCAAATAGCCTTTTAGTTGTAATTTTTCTAATGTTGTGAATTTATCTGGATGTGTATTAACTGACGAACAGTATGCTGTTCTCAATCTCGGTCTAAAGTTTGTACCGACTATAGTACCTAGGTTATATGTGATTAAACAAGATATATTTAAATTGATTAGGAAATTACATCTTAGATGTTTTTTTGATGTGCAAGTGGCTAAACATCAAAGGGATACTAATTTTGAAACTGTTAGTCTTGAAACTGATAGTGAATGTGACAGTTTCTTTTCCTGTTTGTCTGGTGATTCTGATGTTAATGCTTCTCCAAATGCATATAGTCTACTTGACACTAGTGTTACTCATTTTCAAAGTAAATTCATTCCCTCTTCTGTGAATAGTACTGTTGGTCATTTTTCTGAAATGTGTAATTTCTCTGTACAGGAACTGGTTGAAGAATACAGTCATACTTTTCCCCAATATAATATGACTAAACATGAATGGCTTGCTCTTAAGAATCTTGAGGATAGGAATGATTTGATCATTAAGCCTTCTGATAAAGGCAACAAAATTGTGGTGCTTCATTACACACAGTATTTCAATATGTGTATGCAACATTTGAATGATAATTTGACTTATGAAATCTATGATGTTAGTATATACTTGAATGCTATGAAAGATTTTTCTGCTTTGATTGAAAAGGGAGTTCGTCTGGGTTATTTTTCCAAGAAGGACTTAGATACTAAATTTAATTTAGATAATTGTAATTTAGCAACTTTTTATTGTCTTCCCAAGCTACATAAGGACAATATTAATCCCCTGGGGCATCCTATTGTGTCTGCTGTTAACTATTTTTTACATAATGTTGGGGTTTTAATACATAACTATTTATTACCCCATGTAGAGAGGTTGGACTCCTATATTAAAGACTCATTTGATTTTCAGGATAAAATATCAGCCACTCATTGAAATCAGAATATGTTTTGGATCATTATTGCTGTATGTAGTTTGTATACTAATATTAGGCACAATGATGGAATAAGAGCCTTACAATATTGTTTGTATGATAGTCCGAGGTCCCATTTTATGGTAGAACTTACTCACTTCTGTTTGCTACATCATTATTTTAGTTTCAATGAAGTTGTTTACCATCAGTTAAGAGGCACATACATGGGGGCACCATTTGCCCCCATGTGTGCAAACCTTTTTATGGCTATGTTTGAGTTGGATTACATATACAAAAATGAGTTTGTACAACAACATGTTTTATTTTATTTCAGACATATTGATGATTTAATTTTTATTTGTGATGGAGGGTTGGATAGAGTATCAGTATTTTTTTCTGAATTGAATAATAATATGTACAATATTAAATTTGATGGTTTACAATGTGGCACAGAGGTTAATTTTTTGGGATGTACATTTATCTGGAATGAGAGATGGCTCCATTGAAACTACAGTTCATTGTAAATCTGAGGATGGCAACCAATATTTATTTGGTACTAGTTGCCATCCAGTTCATACCATCCAATCTTTACCTTATGGGGGATGATTAGATTATTCAAGTTTTGTAATAATAAATTGGACTTACAAAAGCAAATTTGTCAAACTTTGTCTATGTTTTATCATAGAGGTTATAGTGAGGATTTAATCAAGGAGTCTATTAATAAATTAATACAGTCCAACCTCCCGAGATGTAATAATAGTAAAGGATATGCTCATTCTAGTAATAAGAATTATTTTGTTGAGGGTGAAAAAATGTTTTTTGTGACCACATATAATACTTTAAGCACAAAATTTTGGGAATTAGTAAAATATTATTGGAAATTTTTACATAGAGATGAACTCCTGCATAGGATTATTTGTAATACACCCTATGTTGCCTATAAGAGAGGACAGAATTTAGGGGACAAATTAGTTAAAGCTTATTTTATTTTGCCAGTAGCAAGCCCCTCCAGTTCTTTAGTACCTCTGGGTACGACACCTTGTAATAATTGTAACATACGTTGTTAGATAACATTGAGATTTCCTAGGATTAATGGGAAAATATTTATACCGCATAATCTTTTTTCATGTGATACAGCAGGTGTAGTATACTGTTTGAAATGTCCCTGCAACCTTTTCTATATTGACGAAACCAAGAGAAAATTTACAATTAGGTTGCAGGAACACATAAGAGATATTAAGAAACTGGAAAGTCCTGTAGCATTTCATTTTTTGGAAAAACATCATAATGACATTTGTTTATTACAAGCTACAATTCTGGAAGAAGTGTTTTTAAGAAAGATTAATTAAGAATATTTTAGTGTATAAAGAAATGTTTTTATACTGAAGTTCGACACTTTAACACCAAGAGGGTTGAATAGAGAAGTAAATTGGAAAAGTTTGCTTTAAATTTTATTAAGGTGTTTTCTTATGCTTGATTGTCTTAGTAATTGATTGTTGGTGGTGTATAAATAGGGGAATGTGTTTTTTGTAATTTTGTACTCTTTGAAGGCTATTGTGGCCGAGGCGCTAAGTCAGTGTAATAAATTTTAACTGTGGATCTGATTCCTGCTGTCGTTTTTTGGATATTCTCACTTGGTCTGCTGCTGGTTGTTTTTTCAGAGTAAAAATTCTGCCTAGAAAAGAATGCAAAGCTGTATCATTTGGTGAGTCATAGGAATTAGAAAAGGTTAAGTGCCTGTGAAAAATGTGAAACTAAAAATATATTCTTTATTTAAGGAGAAAAAAAACATTTCAAGGTTTTTCTGAGAAAGCTCACTTGAACACATTCTGTTATGGAACAGACTGCTGCATGGGAAAGGCAAATTTATTGGCTGTTTTTCTTTATATTGATTTCTTGTTTGACTGTAGTGTGTATTTTTATTGCAGTATGATACATCCTTTTCCCTTGCACATCAAATGTTCTGTTTAGAAAGCAAAGCTAAAGTTGTGCCTCTTGCTGATCCATGGGCATTAGAAGATTTTTCTCACTCTCCCACCTTGTTCCTGTTGTGTTTTTTAAATGCAATGGCTCTCTAATTTCCACTCCTTGTGTTAATTTGACCAACAAACCTCCTCCCACTCTTCTTTCATTGGCTCTTGGTAGCACACGCCAAAGTATCATTTTGTGAAGACCCTTCCCTTACACTAATTCGATTAATTTAATTTCTCACTGTGCTCCAGAAAGGCAGAACACTTATACTCAGTAGTCACATATAACTACTGGTATAACCAGTTATTTTCAGACAAAAGCTCATCAAAACTGAACCTCCTTATTACTGTAATTAAGTTCGTTATATGCCATGTGTCCTTGACCATCATTGTCCTGCACTGATTTTAGATCTGTACTGCATGTACATTGTATTAGCTGCTGCTATCTGTGCTACTGTTTAACCTGAGAAACACTACCTGTCACCATGGGGCTCCAACATGCTTTAGCCTTGTCTTTACCAACATATTAATTCTTGACTTTCTGAGACAGTGTAGCAACTGCCTCGTGTAAACTGACAAGTCATTTCATCTTGCACTTACTGATTCCACCTGTGAGATGTGCACTTATTTATTGAACCTAGGGCAAGCCTCTCTGTCCCATCCATGGTCAGAAAACACCACATAACAACCCTACATTACTATACTTCCACAGCTGCCCTCCTCCATATGCTGAGGTAGGAAATAAATTTTTGCCTTCCTAGACCTCGTAAATATCTGAACAGCCTACTCAGCCTCATTGGCAAATTACTAACAGCACACCCATGCCTACTCATACTGGAAGTCACCTATACTGCAAGACAGTACCCTTATGACTCTATAAACCTGCAAAACATCCCAGAAATGTCTTAATCATTGGTGACACCATTGTAAGGCTTGCAGACACAACACTCACTAGGTTGGCAAAGGGGAGAGTGACAACTAGCTGCCTGTCTAGTTCTATGATTAAGTATGTCACCAGGCCCTTAGGCACCACTACAAATATGATTATGACTTTGTAGTCTCCCATGCACGGGTGAATGACCTTAAGCATTCCACCCTGGGTGACATGCAGAGTGACACTGTTAAGCTCTCCACTCATGTCTTCAAAAACGGTAAGGCCCTGACACTGAGCAACATTCTATTTTCACCAAGAATTATGCCTAAATTCAAGGGCTAAATGATTCTCTACTAGGTGGTGTCATTTGGGGGGGGCTGCACTATGTGTCTTCATGGGATGGGATGGTCAACAGCCCCCCCCCCGCTTTGCCAGGGATGGTTTGTGCCTTTCACCCTGCAGTTTTCACATACTGGCAACAATGATTGCTACTCTCATGTTACCATATTTAGGCAGAGTCCACCTGATGGACATCCCAACATAGCAAATATCAAACTGGTTAATATCAATGTAACACTGCTTAATGCTAGAAACTTAAATAACAAAATCTATGAACTTGACCCTCCTGACACACAAAGATGTCAGCATTTGCATAATTACAGAAACCTGGATCCAGTGCAGCAACAGCACCCCCTGGATTCTAGGGTACAATGTCTATCCTATATTCAGATCCACTGATAACTGGGCGGATCTATATCTGTTCATAAAATTCTCTCTCATGAGATTCTGCATGATACAACTCTTGAGACGGTTAGAGTCAGAGTTAAATCACATTATAATCTTATTTATTTTATTTTATTTATTTATTTTGCATTTGTTAACCAGAATGGGCCGACTGGACACAGGTCCATTTTCAGCAGAGGCCCGGGGAGAAAAGCTCCACAGTAAGTAAAATTTTACACAATATGTTAAAATACAGTATACAGAGAATTTTCAAGCAATATATTAAAATACAGTATACAGCAGAACATATAACAAGACCTATATATACAGGAAAAAATAAGTTACACATGGTTAATAACAGAATAAGTATACAAATTCAGTCAGCATTAGGAGAATAATCTATTATAGATCCCATCTATGACCCCTTTAGAGCATGCAGAATACCTTAACCAGTTAAAATTTTTAACCATCCAAAACATACCATCTTGATGGGTGAGTTCAACTAACCACATATACATCGGCAAAGATATATTACCAACAATATGCCCAGGGATGTCTGGACTTTATACATGTGACCATATTTTCTCCCTGCCTACCAGAAATGGGAATCTTCTTGACCTCCTCCCAAATATTTCCTAGAATTGTACCACCCCACTTGTTACCCACTTCCTAGTCAAATCTGACCATCTTCATTGTGAGCTTCTCCCTGAAAACCTGATTTATGGCCCCAGGAATTTCTCTGTATTCAAAGATTGCTCCAAAACCAGTTATTTACTATTTACAGATCTTATTGATAATCATAAATGATGCTGCTCAGTGGCAAACCTTATAAATGAGGTTTTGCTGCCTAGTCCTCTGAATTGTGTTCCTCCTTGATAAATGTAGTGTGGAACATGTCCCACTCCAATGTAAGAATGTGAAAAGTAATTTTCTACTGTATTATATTACTATCACTGTGACTATCTTATGGAGAACACTGTATGTGATAACTGTACACTGTATTTGATTACTGTTACACTGTATGTGATTACTGTACACTGTATGTGATTATTGTTACACTGTATGTGATTACTGTTACACTGTATGTGAATATTGTTACACTGTATGTGATTACTGTTACACTGTATGTGACTATTGTTACACTGTATGTGATTACTGTTACACTGTATGTGATTATTGTTACACTGTATGTGATTACTGTACACCATATGTGATTACTGTTACACTGTATGTGATCACTGTTACATTTTATGTGATTATTGTTACACTGTATGTGATTACTGTATACTGTATGTGATTACTGTTACACTGTATGTGATTATTGTTACACTGTATGTGATTACTGTACACTGTATGTGATTACTGTTACACTGTATGTGATTATTGTTACACTGTATGTGATTACTGTATACTGTATGTGATTACTGTTACACTGTATGTGATTACTGTACACTGTATGTGATTACTGTTACACTGTGTGTGATTATTGTTACACTGTATGTGATTACTGTTACACTGTATGTGATTATTGTTACACTGTATGTGATTACTGTACACTGTATGTGATTACTGTTACACTTTATGCAATTATTGTTACATTGTATGTGATTACTGTTACATTTTATATGATTATTGTTACACTGTATGTGATTATTGTACACTGTATGTGATTACTGTTACACTGTATGTGATTATTGTTGCACTGTATGTGATTACTGTACACTGTATATGATTATTGTTACACTGTATGTGATTACTGTTACTCTGTATCTTATTAGCATCACACTTCTTATGCTTCTTTAACTTTTTATACTACACTTTTGGAGTTTTTCCCTTCGGGTCTCCCGTGAAAAAGGGCATCTGCCCAGTCGGACTAACCTGGTCAACAAATGTCAAAATCAATTAATTAATTAATTAATTAATTAATTAATTAATTAAAAAATACCTTGTTATTTACTGTTAGCTATTTCATGTTAGTTCTTTTTAATCTTGTTTCTCCTGTAAGTATTTACAATTGTTATTCACTGTTTTTTTTTTTTTTGTGGGCAGCCACGGTGGTGCAGCAGTTAGCATTGCCACATCACAGCAAGAGGTTCTGCGGTTCAATCCTTGTCTGGGGTGCCTTCTGTGTGGAGTCTGCATGTCCTCCCTGTGGTCACGTGGGTTTCCTCCAGGTGCTACAGTTTCCTCCCAAAGACATGCTGTAGGTGGATTGGACACTCTAAATTGCCCATGTGTGTGCGTGCATGTGTGTGCCTTCTGTGGAAGGTTGGGTGCCAGGCTGGCAATTCAACACCATAAAATTCCACTGCCAATCATGAGCGGACAGGTGATCCACTGTGGCAACCCCTAACCGGGAAAAGCTGATAGAAGAATGTTTTTTTTGTAATGTTGGAGCTTTTCTCCTCGGGTCTCCTCTGAAAAAGGGTCTCTACCCAGTCGGACTAAGTCAGTTAACAAATGCCAAATAAATAAAATAAATAAGTTTAAAATTAAACCCACATGGTAGATCGGCCACATCAACAAAATGTATACGGAAAAAAGACAAAAGGCTCATGAACATCTCTAAAACAGGTATACTTCATCATTATAAAAAGGATTTGGAACTAGTAAATCCCTCAAACTTACCATTCGGAAATGCAAAGCTATCTATGAACTTTGGATTGCAACTAATTCAAAAGAAAACCATAAGTCCTTCTTCAGCCATATTAGGAAGTTTAAAAGTAATCAGCAATTCTGTAATAAACGTATCTCTCACCCTAAAGACATTGTTAATATTCTTGCAGACAAATTTTCTTCCAACTTCACGAGTTCTACACTCTATCTATCCCCCCACCTCCTCTCTCAAAATGACTTTGGTCCAAATTCTTTTAGAATTTTCTTTAAACAAAATTAAAAATACCATTTCCATTTGTCCTGACACTATCACTGGACATCTGCGGAAAAGCATTAAGTCCCATAAAGCAAGACCCCTCCATTAACTTCTTAATCTGGTTCTCTATGAGTTAGGCCTCCAAGATACGGACAGCAGCCATTGTTATGTCCTTGGACAAATGAAGCCCCTCCACTGACTCTAAGAATTACAGGCGCATTAGTCTCATTACTATTATTTGCAATGCTATGGAATGTATTATCAGTAGCGTAGCTAGGGTGGGGCAAGGGGGGGATCTGCCCCAGGTGCAAAGTGTTAGGGGCATGATCAGTCAATCCCAATCACTATTTGATAGAATGCTGGCTTTTAAAAGCTTATGCTGCATTTGACATCAACCCTGAGTGCTGTAACACTCCATGTATGGTCTAAACTGTACCAACTACAGTTGCTACAGTTTAAACATAAAATAAAATATATATATATATATATATATATATATATATATATATATATATATATATATGTGTGTGTGTGTGTATACACTGCGGTGGTGGTGCTGTGGTAGTGTTGTTGCCTCACAGTAAGACGTTGTCCTGTTCGATTCTCAGCTAGAGCGCCTTCTGTGTGGAGACATGCGTGAATGGGCGTACCTTCGTTGAAGGCTGTGCATCAGAGCTGGCAACTCGGCACGTAAAAATCTACTGCCAATCATTAGCGGACCGGAGTTCCGCTGTGGCGACCTATAACTGGGAAAAGCCAAAAGACACAACAACAACAAATATATATATATATATATGTGTGTGTGTGTGTGTGTGTGTGTGTGTGTGTGTGTGTGTGTGTGTATATGTATATATATATAGCTTTCTTAGAAGCTACTACAGAGCTTGTCCATGTTTAGCAAGCTCTCTACTCTATGTGCTTGTCTCTACCATATAAATATGTGTCACTATTGTCTTGTAAAATGTTTTGATCACTAAGCTACTATGTAAATAACTTGTATTCTAGTCTTAAAAATGTACTGTATCTGATGTTACTATTATCTTTAGTGGAGCTTTTCTCCCCGGGCCTCTACTGAAAATGGACATATATTCAGTTGGACTAGCCCAGTCAACAAATGTAAAATAAAATAAAATATATATATATATATATATGTGTGTGTGTGTGTGTGTGTGTGTATATATATATATATATATATATATATATATATATATATATATTTTTTTTTTTTTTTTTTTTTAACTAAAACTTGAGCACTGTGCTCCCTCCACACAGGGCATAAACTGTAGCAACTGTTTGCTACATTTGTAACAAGCAGTTTGATTCAGTTTAAGCAGAACATTTTTTTAATTAAAATATGAGTGCCATAGCACTCCTTGCCAGCAAGGTATAAACTGTAACAACTCATAACACTTTGAAAGTTTTTTTCACTTGTGAAATGTTTACACTGAGGAACTATTAGATAGTTTTTTACTTTGTATGACTGGACAGTACATTTAATGATAGCTGCCACTGAGAGTCTGTGCCAAGTGTGTGTTACCAGATTGCAAACAACAGCACCAGTCCTCAGATATACAAACTAAATGGTTCCTACAACTTCCCCTAAATGCCAGGATAGTCAAACATTATTAGAAACTTCAACTACAGTTATAATGTGTAACGGTAAAATGCAAAATCTTAACTCCCCAAGATTTACAGTCTCGTACTAGTCTCATTAAAGTTCATATGGCCTCATAGGTGATTATCTGCTGCTGGTCATTTCATATAAGTGCAAGATTTTAGTGCCTGTAAGTCAGTGTTTAATAACTGGTCTGATACTGCAGCATAATAGGGATCCTTATAAGATCCTCCAAAACTAGCTACGAAAATAAAATTGCCACTAATTCCAAGGAAAACCACAAAGCATTCTATAGCTATGTCAAGAATCTCAATGGCAACACCCAGATCTGTTCTGAGTTACAGCACAAAGACATGAAAATTACAGAACCAACTGATATTGCCAACATCCTGGCAGATAGGTTCAGTGCTAACTTTACCCCCCCTCACCACCTAAAGGGCCCATATCTATACAGGAAGAATGCAGAGTCCCTGTAATCACAACTACGCAGGTGAAAGCTGCACTCTCTAAAGCCAAAAACACAGCATCCATGGGACCGGACAACATCCCAGGCTGCGTTTTACACGAACTTCAGAATGAACTGGCTCCCACTTAAGCACCATGTTCAATAATAGCCTCGCATCAGGCTTTGTGCCCATTGAATGGCACACAGCAACAGTTATCCCACTCCACAAAGGGGGAGCCACCACTGATCCCGGGAACTATAGACCTATTAGCCTGACGAGCCTGGTCTGCAAAGCCATGGAACGTATCATCATGGAACTCATAAACAAAGACATTGGTAACCTCCAAACTCTGGATCCCACCCAGTTCGGGTTTGTGAAAGGCAGATCATACCTCCTGAACCTGATCGACTTCTTTGAGGCAGTCACCAAAGCCGTAGATGAGGGTAAAGTGGTTCACACAGCCTATCTTGACCTTGCCAAGGCTTTCAACACCATCCCCCATTCTGGAATTATAGCTAAACTCAATAAACTAGGCATAAATCCCTACGTCACAAGATGGTTGGCAACTGGCTCACTGACAGAACCCACACTGTAAAAGCTGCAGACTCCAAATCTGACCTCAAACCAGTGACTAGTGGAGTACCACAGGTTCTGTCCTGGGACCGCTCCTGTTTGGTATCTACTTCTCTGAAGTACAGGCTAACACAGAAGGCCTCTGGCTAACGAAGTTTGCAGATGACTGCAAACTAGGAGCCATAGTCAAGTCCCCAAATGATGTGAACATCCTACAGAAGGGCCTCTCTGAGACAGATGCCTGGTGTCAGAGCCATGGCCTCAAGCTCAATGCCAAAAGTGCAGTGTCATCCCTTTGGTAAAAACTCTGTACCCATGAACTACCACATAGGCAGCAATCTACTTAACACCGAATGCGTGATAAGAGACCTTGGGACCCAGGTGGACAGTAGTCTCTCCTTTGATAGTCACATCGCCACAGTAGTCAGGAAGTCCTTCTACATGGCACACCTCATCATAAAAGGGTTCTCGTCCAGGAAGAAAGAGGTCATCGTTACCCTCTACTCATAACTCATTAGACCCATTATAGAGTACAACGCCCCTTTTGGAATGTACCTCACAAGACATCTGCAGCAGCTGGAAAGGCCACAGAAGTACCTCACAAAGAGGATTACTGGACTCAAACAAATGCCCTACACTGACCGCCTCAAAAAACTCCAGCTTTACTCCATAGCATATCACCTACTCAGAGGTGATCTCTGCCTAACATATAAAGCTATGTCAAACCCAGAGCTGTTGGACATGCTACACCTAAAGAAATCCCAATCCCTCCGAGCTACACGCTCTAGGGACCTAAACCTTGTCACCACAATAAACAGGACATGCTGGAGGGATAGATTCCTATCCCAGAGACTTCACATACTCTGGAACAGGCTACCCATCTATGTCAAGCAAAGTTCTTCATTAGCACTCTTCAAGAAAAATCTTGATGAGTGGATGGGAAATAGGAAATACACCCCGGGGATCACTTCTGTGTCTCTGCTCGTCAGTGGCACAGGAAAATCACTTTCTTGGGTGGCGTAAGCCAGGGAACCTCGTTGGCTAGGCTTGCATAGGCCCTTGGGCCGATAGCCTAGTACCTACCTATGAACCTATGAACCTATGAGTGAGGCAGACTTTTCCATTGCCTATCAGTTATCAGTCTTTTTTCTAGGTACAGTAACCTTAGAGAAAGAATAATGAAATAAGGGGGAGTGCGACATGAAGAAACAAAGCCCCCCACATGGGAGAATAAAACACTTAACTAATGTGTGTCAGGATAAGTATATGTACTGGGAGATAATGTCCTCTCAGGCACTCGCTTATGAGCTGTTGTGGTACGAGCTCAGATATTCAACAGGAAGTAGCAGGTTCAGTCCCCCTTTCCCCACTGCAGCTCACTACCCCACCCATCAAGTGCCCTGGACACTGGGTGTCATAGTGAGTTTTACAGGCAGTTATCAGACTGCAAGTGCATTGTGTGCCTGGTAAGTGACATAGCTACTATAGGTAGGGCTCGACACATTCAGTAGTGGACATGATCTGGAAGTCAGTATTGAGCAGCCGTGAGGCTCAGGGAGGGGTTAAGGATAAAACATAAATATCTCACCTCACTACCGGTGAATGTGTCAGTTAAGTCCCTTGCCTGGGAACAGCTACTGTCTACTCTTAAATGTAAATAGCCCTGGTCTGGGATGGTGAACCTAGAAAATCAGTCCACTGAGACAAAGATATCTTTGGACCTTGTAGCACAGACATAATTCTCTGTAGGCAGAATTAGGCATGGTGACCACACTCCCTTCATGGTTACCTGGATGACAATCTCTCCAGGTGAATAGACAGGAATTAATGGCCAGCAGACACCAGAATAAAAAGTATATAAAAATAAAGGTTAATAAAATAGGAAATCTGGGTGCACTTCTTTGTAGTTCTAAGAATTCATGCATAATCAATTGAATATGCAGGTAATGAGATGTTGTGATACTTAAATGCATCCTTTTTAATGGGTAAGGAATACAAAAGAAACATAACTAATGTTTTTAAAAGTATGTGCCATCCTTCAGGATGTAGCTATTGAAGAAAATCTCATGGATAAATAAGCAATTCACAAGCTATTTTTCAATTAAATCTGTTTTAGTCTAGGTGTATGACCAGAAACTTTCATTTTGTGATCACAACATTTTATTGCTACCCCTGCTCTCTCCCAGTTAAAATAATGTGCAAATATGTGCAAATGTTGCCCCTACACACTTAAAATTCATCATTTTCAGCAATTGCCTCCTGCAGCTGTAATGTGTTTTTAGATAAGTAATCTCTGTATAAGCAAGTTGCATACCTATCCACATTTTTCATAAAGGTACTCAGAAAAAAAAAGCCTCGCACTGTTACTTGTTCTACCAAAATGAATGTTATTTTTAATTGCTTGTAGGGCCACTAGAGGGAGATGTAGGACAAAAAAAATGGGACAAACAACTCCTTGCCTATAAAAGTTCAGCCTGAGGAAGGAATACTTCAGAGGATACACAACAAGAACAAGGCATTTTCAGCTGCAAAAGAATCACAAAGGAAATATTTAACTATATAAAAGATGAAACTCTTTGATAGAAATCAGTAAAGAAAGAGGTCATTGGTCATAGAATTCTGTTCGAGTCATTTCGTGGTCAGTTTAATAAGGCATGTGATAAAAGATGAGAAAGGGAAAAGTCCTACCCTACAGTTTATCTGATGTTGTGGCTGTAAGGTAAGAAAATATGTCTTATTACTGGGCATTGCTGGCTGCTAAGGGTACTGTGTATATATGTAATCATTTAACAATTTGTACATGTAAGAGACACAATATCTCACTTAGCTTTGAAAAGTAAACATTAAAGAAAATGATAACCTCTTTTGTCACAGCAGTCATAACCTATTATTTGTGTCTCACTTTATTACTTTTTACTTCCGCATTTATTTTAGTTATTTATTCATTTACTGACATGATGAAAGCACTGTCAAGTCATTCTGGGCATGACTTGGAGCTTACAATAAAAGCAAACAGTACACGAATATATGACAGTGAAAGTAACTAAGTATTACATTCTTAATACTTCAATGACCAATGAAACATAGAGAAGATGGATGTAGCTGTTCAACGTCAGGTAACAACACTTGTGTCCAGTCAGTATAAATAGGATATCAGTCTCTTCTTTCATTCCTTATTCCACATCTGTATTACCTTTATACAGGACTGCTCCTTTGTATGTTTACCAGCTACCAGCACTAAACGTTCTACAAGGAAACAGCTCCAGTACTTATTAATGCCCACCCCCCAGGCATGTCTAAGGTCAGTTCCCTCTGCTTTCTCCTATTAACCTGGTGAACTTGGGTTTCCTGAGGCAATGCAGTAACTGCCTCATGTACACTGACAACCCTCTCCTCTTACCTCCCAACACTCAGACTTGTGAGAGATGCACTTATATATTCAAATTGGAAGCCACGCACTCTCCAGCCAAGACCGGAATAGCTGGTCAAGAGAAGAAGGTCAACACTTGCACCACACCACATGGAACACATAGCCCTCCAGAACACACACCAGCACTGCCTTCACATAAAAACACAAACTACACACCCACCTTCACAGAGGCTCTCAATAAAATTCTACACAAACAGCAGAGACCTCCAAGGCAGAAACGCACCCAACCACCACAACACATCACTAATGACAAGACACATAACTCTCCTAAACAGTGTGCCACTCAACTAAAGCCCCTAAGGCAAAACAGCATGCCCAACACACTAGTCATAGGTGACTCGATAGTGAGGCACACTGATGTCCCACTCACTAGGTTGAATAAGGAGAAAGTAACAGTCAGCTGCCTGTCAGGCACCAGGATCCACCACATAACACATGCACTCATGTCCCTCAACAACAGGTACAAATATGACTCTGTCATTGTACATGTGGGTGTGAATGACCTGAGACGTACCTCCCTGGACTACATGAAAAGAGACATGGAGGAGCTCTCAGATTATGTAGCCCAGGCGGGCATGACCCTAGTCCTGAGCCTCATCCTACCATCACCCAGAATGATACCACAGTACAAGCAGAAAATGATTGATTTCAACAATTAGCTAAGTTTCTGGTGTCATTCTAAGGGGATCCAGTATCTGTCTGCCTGGGATGACATGATTGACAGACCTCGATGCTTTGCTAGAGATGGCCAGCATCTGTCACCCCTAGGCTTCCAGATACTGGTCAAGGCTCTTGCCACCCCATAGTGCCTTTTTTAGGCAGTGTTCCAAAGACAAAATTACCACCATAACAGCTACAAACAAATGCAATCTGAGAGTCATGCTGCTCAATGCTAGAAGTCTAAATCTCAAAATGCACTCGCTCAAAGCACTCCTTAAAATGGAGGACATCGACATTTGTGCTGTAACAGAGACCTGGTTCAAGGCAGAAGAAAGCACCCCTGTACTACCAGGTTATAACTCATTCAACACTTTTCGGCCCCAGAACTTGGACTGAAGCTCCAAAGGTGGTGGTGTTTCCATATTCATAAAGGATGCGCACACCTCCAGACTGGTAGCACAGCATAACGCATATGAGATACTTCAGGAGCAGCTAACATTGGGTAAGACAGCGATTCAGGTCATAGCCTACTCTAGGTCCCCAACCATGTCCCAAGACTCGCACCCCATGTTCCTAAGCACCCTGGAGAATATTAGGGTCCAACCTAACACTCTCATACTGGGTGACTTCAACTACCCCTCCATTAACTGGGAAAACTACTCATGTACCAGTACACTTGCCCAATGCTTTTTGGAATTCATTAATTCCAATGCTCTGGACCAGCTCGTTCTTACCCCCACTAGAGGTAGCAACATCCCTGACCTGGTCATTACTAACATGGGCGACCATTGCTCTACACCAATAGTCAACTCCTCCCTGGTTAGATCCGATCACAAACTAATCACCTTGGAAATTCACATCCCTCCCACCCCCCACCCCCACAAAGGTAACTACCATGAAAATCTTTTCCAAAGCTAACTTTGAGCTCCTAAAAACAGAGATGGTTAACTTCATGGTACCCATGCAAATGGAGAATAGTTGCTTGACCTATTAGTCTGATGAGCCTGGTCTGCAAGGCCATGGAATGTATCATCATGAAAGTCATAAACAAAGATATTGGTAACCTCCAAACTCTGGATCCCACCCAGTTCGGGTCTGGGAAATGCAGATCATGCCTCCTGAATTGATCGACTTCTTTGAGACAGTCACCAAAGCCATGGATGAGGGTAAGGTGGCTCACACAGCCTATCTTGACCTCACCAAGGCTTTCGACACCATCCCCCATTTTGGAATTATAGCTAAACTCACTAAACAATGTATAAATCCCTACGTCACAAGATGGGTTGCCAACTGGCTCACTGACAGAACCCACACTGTAAAAGTTGCAGAATCCAAATCTGACCTCAAAGCAGTGACAAGTGGAGTACCACAGGGTTCCGTCCTGGGACCTCTCCTGTTTGGTATCTACTTCTCTGAAGTACAGGCTAACACAGAAGGCCTCTGGCTAACAAAGTTTGCAGATGACTGCAAACTAGGAGCCATAGTCAAGTCCCCAAATGATGTGGACATCCTACAGAAGGGCCTCACTGAGACAGATGCCTGGTGTCAGAGCCATGGCCTCAAGCTCAATGCCAAAAAGTGCAGTGTCATCCCCTTTGGTAAAAACTCTGTACCCATGAACTACCACATAGGCAGCAATCTGCTTAACACCGAATGCGTGATAAGACACCTTGGGACCCAGGTGGACAGTAGTCTCTCTTTTGATAGTCACATCGCCACAATAGTCAGGAAGTCCTTCTATGTGGCACACCTCATCATAAAAGGGTTCTCATCCAGGAAAAAAGAGGTCATTGTTCCCCTCGACTCAACACTTATTAGACCCATTATAGAGTACAATGCCCCTTTTGGAATGTACCTCACAAGACATTTGCAGCAGCTGGAAAGGTCACAGAAGTACCTCACAAAGACGATTACTGGCCTCAGACAAATGCCCTACACTGACCGCCTCAAAAAACTCCAGCTTTACTCTGTAGCATATCACCTACTCCAAGGTGATCTTTACCTAACATATAAAGCTATGTCAAAGCCAGAGCTGTTGGATATGCTACACCTAAAGAAATCCCAATCCCTCCAAGCTGCACGCTCTAGGGACCTAAACTTTGCCACCACAATAAAAAGGACACGCTGGAGGGATAGATTCTTGTCCCAGAGACTTCACATACTCTGGAACAAGCTACCCATCTATGTCAAGCAAAGTTCTTCATTAGCACTCTTCAAGAAAAATCTTGATGAGTGGATGGGAAATAGGAAATACACCCCTGGGATCACTTCTGTGTCTCTGCTCGACAGTGGCACAGGAAAATAACTTTCTTGGGTGGCGTAAGCCATGGAACCTTGTTGGCTAGGCTTATGTAGGCCCTTGGGCTGATAGCCTAATACCTACCTATGAACCTATGAACCTATGACCGCCGAATCATACATCAATGCACTGTATGAACATGTACACAAATGCATGGATCTCGCCATATCTAATAGAACTAAGACACTCTCCTCAAAAAAAAAGGAAGCCAATCTGGTGGTCCCCTGCCATAAACAAACTCTACAACAGAAGGAGGAAACTGATGTGGAATAAGGAGAAGTCCCAAGACTGGAAAAACTTCCTTATCAGTCTCAACAAAAGGTTGAGAGCTCTCAGCAAATCCTCTAAAGCTAGCCATGAAAACAGAATTGCAGCAGATAGTAAAGACAACCACAAGGCCTTGTACAGTTATGTAAAGAATCTCCATGGCAATACTAGATTTGCTCTGCACAATGGCACCTCCTATACCGAGCCAACAGATATTGCCGATATACTGGCCAACAGATTCAGTGCTAACCTTACCCTTCCCCCCCCCAAAGGACCAATCACAATACCAGTAGATTGCCAGGCACCCTGTATTACTGCTGCACGGGTTAAAACAGCACCGTCCAAGGCCAAGAATACAGCTTCCATGGGACCTGAAAATATCCCTGGCTGTGTTCTATATGAACTACAGAGTGAACTGGCACCTCACCTGTGTGTCCTGTTCAATCACAGCCTCACCTCAGGCTTTGTCCCTACCAAATGGCACACTGCTACAGTCATCCCTCTCCACAAAGGAGGAGTGACTATAGACCACAGGAATTATCGTCAAATTAGCTTGACGAGTCTGATATGCAAAGCTATGGAACGCATCATCATGGACTTAATAAACAAGGATATAGGGAATCTCCAAACTCTGGATCCTATACAGTTTGGTTTTGTGAAGGGTAGATCATGCCTGCTTAACTTGGTCAACTTCTTTGAGTCAGTCACCAGAGCTATGGATAAAGGCAAGGTGGTTCATACAGCTTACCTTGATCTGGCCAAGGCCTTTGATACCATTCCCCACTCAGGATAATAGAAAAACTCACTAATCTAGACATCAACCCCTATATCACTAGGTGGGTTACAAACTGGCTCACAGATAGAACCCACACTGTGAAAGTAGCTGACTCCAAGTCAGACTGCCGACCAGTCATGAGTGGAGTCCCACAGGGTTGGGTCCTGGGTCCTCTCCTGTTTGATATCTACTTCTCTGAAGTCCAGGCAAGCATGAAGGGACTCTGGCTGACAAAGTTTGCAAACAATTTCAAGTTGGGAGCTATTATTAACTCAGAAATCAACAAAGCCAGCACCAAACCTGATACATTCAATAAATATTTATTGTAGAACAAAAAGATCAAACCGGTTTCGGCACAAAGCCTTCATCAGCGATAATTTAAAGCACAAAATAAGTTTTTAAATATAGTCATTCAATCTCTCTTCCTGTGATGTTATATCCCATCTGGAATTCCACTATAATTTATCATTGAGCCCTGGTGTGAATAATGCACCTAATTTAACAATCCACCTTGTTTCTTTATGGTTGAGTATGGAATGCCAGCCCCTCTTACATTTTCTATCTCCTAGTACTCTTATCTATAGTGGTAAACCTAAATCTAGCAGTGGGATGGGATTAGCAATGCCTATATAAGGCATTTGTGATGTGTTTATTATGAATATCACTCATGTGTTCAGATATTCTTAAACAAAGGGGTCTAGACATCTGTCCTATATAAAAAGAAGGGCAGATACAACTGGCCAAATAGATGACCCAGTCCGATCCACAGTTAGCATAAAAGTCAGTCATATACTTGAGTCATATTCTGTCTAGAGAACTGTTTAGACTTACAAATATGTTGACATGAAGAGCAATGCCCACATGGGAAAGACCCTACTAGTTTTTCCCTTGTAATGGTTAACTTGTCACTAGGATTCCTGTTTGCATAATAGTGTTTGTAACACGAGAAATAGGAACCAAGTGTCTTCCCTCTACGAAAAGAAAACTGACAATGTTCTGGCAAAAATTGACTCAATTCTGCATTAGCCATCAAAATATTCCAATGTTTACTAACCACATTCCTTAACAAATTGACATTTTGGCCATAGGTTGTAATTAATCTCAATGTATTGGATACCTTGTGATCATCCTTCTCCTTATAAGTTAACAGTTGAGCCCTAGGTTCATTGGTTTATAGGTTCATAGGTTCATACTAGGCTATCTGCCCTAGGGCATTTATAAGCCTAGCCAGAGTGTGTTTGGCTTTCGCCACCCATTTTAAATTAATTTTGCTATGCCCTTTTTCGAGGTTAGTATACTGTGCCTCTGTCTAACAGTGACACAGAAGTGATACCCGGGGTAAACCTACGATCTCCCATCCACTCATCAAGATTCCTCTTGAAGAGAGTCAATGAGGGACTCTGCCTAACCTGGACTGGGATTTTATTCCAGAGTGAAGGGAGCCTCTGGGTTATGAATCTGTCCCTCCAGCATGTCCTATTTATTTCAGTGCTGAGGTTCAAGTCTCTAACACGTAGCTCGATGGGATTTGGATTTTCTGAGGTGCAGCATGTCCATTAATTCCGGGTTGGACATGGCTTTATACATCAGGCACAGATCGCCACTGAGCAGGCGGTATGCCACTGAGTAGAGCTGGAGTTTCTTTAACCAGGCAGCATATGGCATCTGTTTGAGCCCTTTGATCCTCTTGGTGAGGTACTTTTGGGGTCTTTCCAGTTGCTGCAGGTGTCTGGTAAGGTACATCCCAAAAGGGGCATTGTACTCAATTATGGGCCTGATGAGGGATGAGTAAAGAGGCACGATGACCTCCCCTGATCTAGATGTGAATCCCTTCATGATTAGGTGGGCTGTATAAAATGTTTTTCTAACCACTTTGGCCACGTGGTTGCCAAATGAGAGATTGCTGTCAACTTGGGTCCCCAGGTCCCTAATTACTTCTTCTGTACTTAATGGATTACCACCTATGTGGTAATTTGTGGGCACTTTGTATTTGCCAAAGGGGATGACTATACACTTTTTGGTGTTTAGCTTGAGGCCATGGCTCTGGCACCAGTTGTCTGTTTCTATGAGGCCCTTTTGGAGGATGCTTGTGTCGGCTGGAGAGTCGATTATGGTGCCCAGTTTGCAGTCATCTGCGAACTTGGTCAGCCACAGTCCTTCCGTGTTGGCCTGTACCTCCGAGAAATATATACCAAACAAAAGAGGTCACAGGACTGAGCCTTGTGGGACGCCACTTGTAACTGGTTTGGAGTCTGACATGGCTCCAGCAATTTTAACCATGTTGGTTCTGTCCTTGAGCCAGTTTGCAACCCATCTAGGGGCATAGGGGTTTATATTTAAGCTGGTGAGCTTATCTATAATGCCCGAGTGGGGTATTTTATCAAAGGCTTTTGCGAGGTCCAGGTAGGGTGTGTGGACCACCTTCCCCTCGTCAATGGCCTTGGTGACTGTTTCAAAAAAATCGACCAGGTTTAAGAGGCAGGATCTGCCCTTAACAAAGCCAAACTGGGTAGGATCCAGTGTCTGTAGGTCCCCAATATCTTTATTTATGAGGTCCATGATGATCCTTTCCACAGCTTTGCAGACCAAGCTAGTCGGGCTTATGGGGCGATAGTTTCCAGGATCCATTGAGGCACCACCTTTGTGTAGTGGGACCACTGTTGCTGTACGCCACTCTTTGGGTACATATCCTGTGGTAAGGCTGAGATTGAACAGTAGCTTTATGTCTGGGTTTAGCTCTTCTTGGAGTTCATGTAGGCCGCAGCCCAGGACACCGTCTGGTCCCATTGATGCTGTGTTTTTTGCTTTGGAGAGGGCGGCTCTTACCTGAGCATCTGAGATGTCAGGGGGGTAGCACTCTGCTGGGATAGATATTTGCCCTTTTGGTGGGGAGGGGGGGGAGAAGTTTACGCTGAACCTGTCAGCTAGGATGTTGGCAATGTCTGTGGGTTCGGTGTATTTTTTGTCATTTTGGACTCATTCTGAGCATATCTGGGAATTCCCACCCAGGTTCCTAACATAACTAAAGAAAGCCTTGTGATTATCCTTAGTGTCCTGTGCAATTTTTCTCTCGAAGCTGGCCTTAGACGATTTTATGAGTGCCCATAGTTTTTTGCTAATACTGATCAGAGATACCTTCTCTTTTTGGGATTTTGCTCTATCATGTAGTAGCTTCCTCCTTCTGTTGTATAGTTTGTTTATGGCTGGGGTCCACCAGACAGGACATCTGCCTTTGGTGGATGGGGTCTTGGTTTTATTTGGGATTGCATGATCCATGCATTCCTGAAGGTGTTCATAGAATGCGTTTATAAAAGATTCTGTGGTCTGGGCCATATTTTCCACAGGCCCAGGGGCTTTGAAGGATTCCACCTCGGTTTTGAGGAGTGTGAAATTTGCTTTAGAGAAGTTTTTCACTGTGGTTTTCTGGGCAGGGGGTGTGGTCGGGATGTGAATATCCAGTGAGATTAGTTTATGGTCTGATCTTACCAGTGAGGGATACACTTCTGGTCTGGAGCATAGAGTCCCCATGTTGGTGATGATCAGGTCCAGTATGTTTTCCCCTCTTGTGGGAGTGGTAACAAGTTGTTCCATAGCATTTGAGTTTATAAATTCTAGGAACCTTTGAGCGGGGTGTTGGAGCTAGAGTAATGCTCCCAGTCTATGTTTGGGTAGTTGAAGTCACCCAATATAATGGTGTTTTGAGAGACCTTCATATTTTCCAGTGTTCTCAGGAAGGCCGAGTGGGGTTCCTGGGTTTGGGAGGGTGGTCTGTAGCAGGCTATAAACTGGAAGGCAGTTTTACCCACTGTTAGTTGCACATGGATAGTCTCTGATGCTTCGTGCTGTGCCACCAACCTGGAGGTGTGGGTATCTTTGACGAATATTGATACTCCCCCTCCTTTTGTGGTTCGGTCCAAGTTTTGGGGCCGAAAAGAATGGTATTGGGTATAACCTGGTAGTGCTGGGGTGCTCTCGGGAGCCTTGAACCAGGTTTCTGTTACTGCACAGATATCGATGTTCTCCATGCTAAGGAGAGTTTCGAAAAGGTGCATCTTGAGGTTTAGACTTCTGGCGTTGAGTAGCATTACTCTTAGTTTCTTATCCCTTGTGATACCTATGGAGGTGGGTTTGTCTTTTGAGCCTTGCCTAAAAAAGGCACAATGGGGGTAGCAAGAGCCTTTGCCAATATCCGAAAGCCCAGGGGTGACAGGTGCAAGCCGTCCCTAGCGAAGCATCGTGGCTTGTCGAGCATGTCATCCCAGGCTGACAGGCATTGGATCCCCTTTGAATGACACCAATACTTAAGCCAATTGTTGAAATTGATCATCTTGTTTAGAAGCTCACTCCTTGGCTGTAACAACATCCCCAACCCTATAACCCCTGTAGAGAAATCTACACATGAGATCCTGCTTGGAGCTGTTGAAATCATCCTCTGCTGAACAGATCCTTCTAATTCTTAAGAATTGGGACTTAGGAATGTTTCGAATCGTGTGTGTGGGGTGAAGACTAGAAGCGTACAATAAGTTATATTGAGGGTATTTTCTATACACCAAGGTTCGCAAGGTGTGGTCACGTTGTCTCACAACCTTGACATCTAAATAATTAATTTCTTCATAACTATAAGAAAAGGAAAATTCAATACCCCATTTGTTATCATTCAAATATTGTCCAAACTCCTGTAGATATTCAATATCCCCACACCACACCAACCAACAGTCATCCAGGAATCTCCTCCATATGTCAATTTCAGGCAAGTAGATGTTATGAGCATCATTATAAATTAGTTCTTCTTCTATGTACCCCATAAAAAGGTCTGCATAAATGAGGGCAAAAGAAGCCCCATAGCTGTCCCCTGGGTTTGCCAATAACAATCCCCTTGAAAATAGAAAACATTTTTGGTTAGGACGTGCTCAGCCATGCAAATAAGGAATGTATTAAATCCAGGTGTGTACAAACCAGCTCTATTTAACCAGTATTCCAAAGCTAGTAACCCTGCCCAGTGTGGTATACTGATATATAGGGATTTCACATCAAGTGTGCACATAAACCAATTGGTAAGTTGGGAATTTGATACAGTTTGTAGAAATTCGGTAGTGTCTTTAATCCTAGCCCGAATAAGTGGTAGCAAAGGTTGCAGATACTGGGTCAAATATGCCGATAATGGTTCAGTCAGTGAACCAATTCCAGAGACTATGGGTCTACCTAGGGGCTTGTCTAAGCTCTTATGGATTTTCAGCAACAGATATAAATACTGTTTGCCAGGATCCCTCACAGTAAGATGTGAACAAATAGTTTTACTGATAATCCCTTCCTTCACTGCTCTCTGTAAGAATGTATCAATTTCTTTCTTAAAATAGGGAGTAGGATCAATGGGCATGTGCATGTAGTGCTGAGCGTTAGTTAACTGTCTATTTCCCTCTGCCCAATAATAATTGGAATCCATGACCACCACTGCCCCTCCCTTATCTGCCAGAAGAATAATGATATCAGAATTAGTACGAAGCTCCTTAAGAGCCCTTTGCTCATTTTGTGAGAGATTATGTCTAAACATTTGAGTAGAACATAGTTTAAAGGGTAGATCCTTGAGGAACACTTGTTGAAAAATCACTACATTTTTATTCATAGGTGGTGTGAGACTGGACTTCTGAAATCTAAATTCTGTAGACATCTGGGAGTCTGACCTGGGACCAAAAAACAGCTTTAGATTAATATTTCTACAAAAGGCTAACACACCTGTGCCAAATACATTTTCATCAACACAAAAACCTGGTACAAAGTTTAATCCTTTATTAAGGAGCTGCCTCTGCTCCATAATTAAAACGTGATGATATATTGTGAATGTTACAATATTCATTGTTTATATGACCAATGAATGGAGAAGTTTCTCTAGTGTGTCTGTTCTGATGCTTCCACCCACCCCTATGTTTGTTTCCTCTAAAGGGTGTTCTTGCCCCCGCTGTTTTTTTTGCTTCAGGTGACTCCCTAACATGAGCACCTTCAGTATCTGTGGCAGAGGATTCATCCCCCAGTAGCTATTATTAACTCTCCAAGTGATATTAACATCCTACAGAAAGGCCTTAATGACACCAATGACTGGTGTCAGAACCATGGCCTTAAACTCAATGCCAAAAAATGTGTCGTCATCCCCCTTGGGAAAAACCCGGTTCCCTGAATTACCACATTGATGGTAGTCCACTGAACACAGAAGGCATTATAAGAGATCTGGGAAAACAGTTTAACAATGACCTCTCTTTTGACCACCACGTTGCCACTGTGGTCAGAAAGTCCTTCTATGTGGCACATCTCATTGCTAAGGGTTTTGCATCCAGGAAGAAAGAGATCATTGTCTCTCTCTATTCTTCCCTCATTAGGCCAATCATTGAGTAGAATGCCCCATTTGGCATATACCTCACTAGACACCTGCAACAACTGGAGAGGCCACAAAAGTACCTCACAAAGAGGATTCTAGGCCTTAAACACATCCTATATGAACAGACTCAAAAAACTCCAACTATTCTCTGTCTCATATCACCTACTTAGAGCCGATTTCTGCTTGACTTACAAAGCCACATCTGACCCAGCTCTGTTAGACATGGTACATCTAAAGAAATCCCAATCCCTCTGCACCACACGCTTCAGAGATCTGAACCTCATTACCACAATCAAAAAAACATGCTGGAGAGACAGGTTCATAACCCAGAGACTGCCCATGCTATGGAATAGACTTTTCATACATGTCAAGCAGAGCACCTCACTGCCCCTCTTCAAGAGAAATTTTGATGAGTGGATGGGAAATAGAAAATTCACCCTGGGGATCACTCCAGTGGCTCTACTCAACAAAGGTACTAGGAACTAAGGTCGGGTGGCACGATACCAGGGTAATCCTATGGGCTAGGCTTGTAAAGGCTCCAGGGCCATTAGCCTAGTACACCCCTATGAGCCTATATATTTATATGTTCCTTACAATGGCAGTGATGGTCAGATGTCAGAAGATGTACTCAATAAGGGATGTAATAACATACAATATGAAATGTACTGTGCTTTGTGAAATTCTAGTAAATGAATTTATGTTTGCAGGGCCATTTGACACACAGCATCTGGTTCTGCAGTTGGACAATGTAACACCTAAAGTAGCCCTTATGTGGAGACTATGTCTTACATTTGGGAAAATGCTGATGAGATTGTTTCCTTTCCTTTTAGCATATACTTGCTGTTGTACCTCTGAGCCCAGTGTAACAGGTAATAGGACAACAAGCTGGAAAGGAATGCCATTAAATGGTTACACTATAAAGTGATTTGATGGACCCCAAATATGTTTATGAGCAGCATCAGTAGACCTAAGTAGCAAGTTATGTTAAATTAAAGCCCCTAAACTGCAGTTCCACTCATGAACGGAAAATGTTCCATAAAGAAGTGTTGCCCTTTCATGTTGTTTTGCCATGTATCTCCTAGATTAATTTCACTAGAACTGCAGGCATTCACAGCTCTGCCTTCCTCTGTCTTATGCAGTAGCATCCAGTGCTAATTAATTAGTATATTTATTTTGTATGTGGGTACGCAGTCCTATTACTAGCACCTGCACTGTATGTCAGATGCCCAGCTCACCAGTGGCTGTATGACTCTGAGAGTGGTAGGTACCCATTGCAGTTCTGTCTATTAGTCAAGCAAAGATGAAGATGAGAGCCTATGTTAACTAAAAAACGATCATGCTTTATACTCTCTGCAACACCATTCCCGGATGGTGCAGTGGTGCGGCAGTGGCATTGTCGCTTCACAGCAAGAGGTTCACCAGTTCAATTCTCGCCTGGGGTGCCTTCTGTGTGGAGTCTGCATGTCCTCCCTGTGTTCGCGTGGGTTTCTTCCGGGTGCTCTGGTTTCCTCTCACATTACAAAGACATGCGTCTGGAGCATTTCTCCCTGGTCCTCTGCTGAAAATTGGCTTTGTTCCAAGTCGGACTTTCCCAGTAAACAAATGTTAAATAAATTCCCTTCACATTAAGGAGGCTGGAGACTTCTTAATCCCCCTGTCTCAGCACCTCTGTCATTTCAGAACACTGGCATAAGCTCAGTCTGCCAGTGCCTTGAACAAAGAACTTTTATTTTTCTGAGACCCAATTAAGTATATCACAGCATGTTCATATCATATTATATCATATCATATCATACATAATAGCATTTTATATTGTCATATTTCATACACTGTAATATAATGAAGATTAGACATGTAGTTCCTTATGGTTTTAAATTATTTTAAGTAATATGTTGATACAGAAACATTTGTTTACTGGGAAAGTCCGACTTGAAACAAAGCAGTGGTGCAGCAGTTAATGCTGTCGCCTCACAGCAAGAGGTTCTCTGGTTCGATTCTCGGCTGGGGTGCCTTCTGTGTGGAGTTTGCATGTTCTCCCTGAGTTCGCGTGGGTTTCCTCCCACATTCTAAAGACATGCTTCTGGAGCATTTCTCCCCGGGCCTCTGCTGAAAACAGGATCTGTGGAACCTAGTCGGACTTTCCCGGTCAACAAATGTTAAATAAAAATAAAATAAATAAAAAATAATGTTTCTCATTGTCATATGGCACACGCCTACAGCAATGATAAAAGAAATTTAAATTAGCAAACATTTTCCATTCAGCCTGTGTTTGTCCTGTATATAGATTTTCAGTTTCTTTCTTGAAAATGTGATTATCCATCTAATGATGTTATCACTTTTGCACTATTTATAATTTTGAATATAACAATGGATATGTTTCTTACAATGGCATCGATGGCCAGATCTCAGAAAATGTACGCAATAAGGGATGTAATAACGTACAATATGAAATATGCTGTGCTTTGTGAAATTCTAGTAAATTAATTTATGTTTGCAGGGTCTTGTGATCTAGAGGTGTTTACTAGGCTAACGACCACAAGAGCCTTTTTAAGCCTTGCCATGCATCCCAAATCTCTGACAAGTTCTGATACCCTTGATAAGTGTAAACAGGAATTGGGAGGTGAAACATTTACAAGCAGGGGTCTGGTAGATGTACCATTTACAGACTGCCTGTGTCCATTAGAGACATGGGTGCAAAACCAGGGATGAATTTCCTGTTCCCCATCCAATTGTCCAAGTTACACTTGAATTGGGTTAGGGAGGAACTCTGCTTCACATGGATGGGTAGCCTGTTCCAGAGTTGGGTAGTCTCTGGAATACATACCTGCCTCTCCAGCAGGTCCTATTTATATTACAGGTAAGATTTAAATCTTTAGAATGGGTAATTCTGGTGCACATCTAATGCAGCCAGACTATGACCGCCATAACCTGAGTTCAAGTACCAGATCAGGCACTGAAGGTCCTGGCATGTGAGGACAGGATAGAACAGCAGATGCCAGCTCACCCATCCTGGTGGAAGGAAGTGGAGGTTTGGGTACTGAGTGTATTTGCAACCAGTAAGTAGATATGTGATGGTGTCAGTACTACATTACAGATTAGGGGTGTGAGCTGGCTGCTACCCCCCCTTTGTCATAGGTATGCAAGGGATCATGCCTGTACAGGGGAGTAAAGTAAGTCCTCATGAGTAATACAAGTTGTTCATGTCAGCCAGCAGATGTGGGAATAAAAGCATAAAAGTAAAATGTCCTCATTTTCTGCAACTGGATGAAGCAGTCATAACATAAGGGTTACAAGGCAGTTTCCCAGCCCAAGACAACTAGGGTCTTGTAATGTAGATGGCTGTGACCTGGGAGGGGACGCAAATATTTAGGCCACTAAGATGAGGCACCCCCACTCCGATATGGCACATGGATGAAAGCTGCAGACATGGGCACAAACTCCTCCGTGGATGCTGGCCGATCCCATCAGTGTTCTGCTTCCATTGGCAGACATATTTGTACAAGGTAATGCAGGACCTAAGACAGTGTGACACAGGGGAGTAGAGCTGATGGTTGGCAGGCATGCAGGGAAAAAGTGTAATGAAAAATTATTTTATACTTAGTTTCATGTGCCACTATTTGTAGTTTTAATAGTGAAATATAATCTATCTCTTTCTGTCAGACTTCTGTTTATTCCATTCCTTACTCTTGTGTCTAACTACTCCATAACCTGCACATGCTTAGACCTTCTTCATTCCTTGTACTATCTCTGCGAATGGCCTCCTTCAGTCATCGTAGATCGTTAGACAGTATCCCTCTCCTTGCTTATCGCACATCTATTTTGAAGTTCTCCTGTCTTCCTTGTAAGCTCACAACGACTATTCCCCTCTTTATCGTTTCCTGCTCCTCCTTTCCGTCACAACAGGCTTTTTTATCTTCATCATCTCCCCGTGCTTCTTGCTTGAGTTCATTAAGTAACGTCCTTGTCTTTTCAGGATAGCCCCCCCCCCCCCACAGATTATTGATAATTTAACTACACAACAAAGCTGCTTCTTAAACTCACTTGCTTCCTGCATCCTAAAATAGCATCTTGAGTTAACTTTTATAACCAAACTCTAGTTAATTTTATACATCAACTTTTGACCCCAGTCATTCGTGATCATTTGCTGTTCTGATTATTGAGTTTTACCCCTGCTTACTATGCTTTTATTTATCTTTGCTTTTTATCTGCATGGGATGCCAGGTCTTTGCCTCCCATGCACAAAGTATGAGCTTTGATTGTGACCTCTGACCAATGCCTGTTTGGAGTTTGCATACTCTCCCTGTGTGTCTCTGTGTGGTTCCTCTCACCTTCGCTTCTGAAAGACATGCTGAGTGTTTCCATCTCAAACTCAACTAAGAATGGAGCTGCTGGCTGCAGCACAGACTGTAGATGGCACCCTAGGGGGAAGAGTTGTATGGACCAACTGCTTTGCACATCTACTGTGGTGTGCAGTATCCTCAAGATAGGAGAATATGGGTCACAGACTGTGTGCCGTGGCAGGGTTAGCCACTCAGTGGTGTAAAAATATGGCTCTATGTGATCCAGTCATGTTGACTAATCTTGCCATAATGGGCATGCATATCTGGTGATAAGTATAATGAGGACCCGGCCTACTCCAACCTACACCAGGGACCCTTGCTAATGGTAGGAGGGGTACATGTGCCCCTACTGGCCAGTGTGCAGCCACCGTAAAGCCCAGAAGTCCTGGCTCAGTAAGCTATTGGCCAGCCATTGTCCAAGTTACCCAGCTTGGGTTATGTGGTGTAGCTCTTTTAAGTGAAAGCTGGATGTAAAACTAGTCAACCTGCCAAACATTAACTAAGAATTGCCACACAGTGTAGGTTCACTGACGAGATGGAGCTTGGAAGTGGATGACATGATGTAAGGAGGAGGTTGGCCATCCTCTATATCCAGGAGACAAGATGGAAGGGCAGAGCAGACAAGCCACTTGGCTTAGGATCCAGATTCTACTTCTCAGAAAGAGGACAGGCTAGAACTGGTGTGGTATTGTGGTGAGGGAGAGGCTTCAGAAGGCAGTGAGGGATGTCAGTAGAATTAGTGATAGACTCAGGGCAATCAGACTCCACCCTAATGATAGGGCAGTATTCATAATCTCAGCCTATACTCCACAACAGGGCTGAGATAGTGAGGAAAAAAGTGCATTGAGACAGCAGTTGCGGGACCTACTAAATAAAGTGGGACAACAGGAATTGGTGTTGATAATGGGTGACCTGCGTACCTCTCATCTGTACAGATTTTTGCAGAATGTCCAGACTTTTACCTCATATTTTTGGTCCATTTCTCATAAACTGTGGTTTACTGGAAAATCATTAAAGATTGAAGTAAAAAAATAATGACAGACATTTGAGTTTCAGACTTCACACCCTTCAGAAAATTCATACTAATGTAACACCAGTTATTCTATCAATTTTCTAAGTTTGTAAGAGCAATATTTAAAAATTATCCCTATTTTTGGGCCTTTTCCCCACAATTATTTATGTTTTGTTCAGATTTCTTGTTCTAAGAAGTTGAGAGGTATGGAGACCTTAATATACATATCAGGACAGACAGAACAGGATATGAGGACTGCCTGGGTTCACATGACTGAGGCAACAGGAATAACGAAGGAGAGGCCATTCTAAGCTTCTGTCTGGTAAATGGCTTGATGGTAGACAAGAAATAGTTCAGAGAGAAAAACAGTCACAAGATCACATGCAAAAGTGGCCAACATGCAACTCGGGTAATCTTTCTTCTAATAAGGAAAGGGCACTGGGGGTAGAATTACTGATTGCAAAGTCATCTTCAGTGAAACAGTCGGCCCACAGCATAAACCACTGGTTGCCACAATCAACAGCAAACAGTGATCAGAGAAGGCTCTAAGGTCAACAGAGACCAGGCTGAAGACCTGGAAGTTGAATGGAGAGAAAGCACAACAGTTCAAGGAATTACTCAGAGCTCTAGCACCTCAGGAAGAAGAGGAAATAGGTGAAGCTGAAGAATATCAGCACCTCAAAACAGCATGTGTAAGGGCTACAGAACAAGTATGTGACTGAGCCAGGTGTGGATATAGGGTACATAAGGAAAGCTGGTGGTGGAGTGTAGAACTCCAGGAAGTCATCAAAAGAAAGAAGGAATACAGGAAAAAAGTAAGAGATAAAAAAGACATACCAGGCTAGGAAAAAATACCGGTTGACTAACAAAAAGGCTAAAAGTGGAGTTACAATACCAAAGAACAAGGCATACAGGTACTCTACCAACTTCTGAAAAGTGATTAAGTGGATGGCACAAAGAACCTCTATCAGGTTGCAAGGCAAAGACAGAAAGATAAAAAGATAGTCAAGTATCACCAGTCCACAGGACATCAAAGGCAGATGGAAGGAGTATTTCCAGCAGCGTTTGAATGATGAGAATCCCACAGAAACTGTACTGCCGCAGACACAGCCTATGATGAGAGAAGAAGAGGATACCACCCTAAGAGCAGTAAGAACAGCACTAAGGAAAATGAAGTCAGGGAAAGTAGCAGGCTCAAATGAGGTCATAGCAGATATGACCAAGATCCTAAGTGAGATAGAGGAGAAATGGTCCCTGAGGGTACTCATAGTAGTGTGAAGAGAAATGTGTATCCATGATGACTGGAGAATAAGCATACTAGTGCCAGTGTACAAGAACAAAGGGGACATCCACAGCTGTGAGCAGTACAGAGGCATCAAATTCCTGTCACTTTGCATGAAAATTCTGAACAGGATGACTGATAAATAGATACGCAGAGTAGCAGAAAGTAAGATGGAAGATGAGTAGTTCGGATTCAGGTCATGATGCAGTACAACTGACCCAATGTTTGCAGTGAGACAGATAGTTGAGAAGAAGCTAGAGATGAGAAGAGTTCAACTGGGCATTCCTAGACATGGAGAAAGTATATTACGAGGTCCAAAGAAAGCTGAATTGGGCCATCTTGCGATAGTTCAAAGTCCCATAATCATTGGTAGAATTAGTGCAGGCTCTGTACAAGGACCCAATGACTCAAGTACAAACAGTGTCCAGTCTCATAGATGGATCCCAGTGAGATTGGGTGTGTACATCAGGGTTCAGTTCTGATCCCACTGCTGTTTATACTGAGGATGGACTATGTTAGCAAACAGGTTGGAGGGGACAGATCAACAAAGTTGTTGAATGCAGACAATGTGGCATTACAGGCAGACTCTGAGCAAGAACTTCATTAAAGGATAGGGGAATGGAATGCAAAACTGAAGCCACATGGGATGAAACTTAGTACAGATAAGACAGTTGTAATGGCAGCAAATGGGGGAAATCAGAAGAAGCTGAGAATAGAGATAGAAGGGAAGATAGTGGAGCAGATTAGCAGCTGCAAGTATCTGGGAGGGAAGATTGAAAACACGTTAACAGCTTCAAGTATCTGGGAGGGGTGATCGAGGACAAGGGAAGTCTGAATGAGGAGGTCAAAGCTAGAATCAAAGGGACTGCAGCCAACTGGCACAGAGTGTCAGGGATAGTGTGCAACAGAAGAATTCCGAAGAAGCTGAAACATAAGCTGTACAAAACAGTGATGTGACCAGTACTACTGTATGGTACAGAGACCTAGGTAGTAAAGGCAAAGCAGTTGAGGAAGCTAAGTTGTGATGGGGATGAAGTGTCTGAGACAGGTGGTAGGGTGCACACTGTGGGACAGAAGATGAAATGAGGATAAAGCCAAAGTAGCTCCAGATGCAGAAAAGGCGAAAGAGAACAGATTGCAGTGGCTTGGGCACATGTGCAGAAAAGCAGAACAGAATCTGGTAAAGAAGATTTGGGACAGATAGGAAGAAGCCAAGAGGAAATGAGGGCATCCAGCAAAGAATTGAATGGATTGTGTGAGAGGAGATCTGCAACACTCAAACAGGAGTGTTGAAGAAGGCAGGACAGTGACACTGAATAGGGAGAGATGGTGACAAGTGACATGACACCTTACCCCCATGTACAAAATAGGGAGAAAAGGGCACTGATGATGATGATGATTTTTGTCTGTATAGCCTGATCATGGACTAATGGTTCCTTAGGCAGAGTACTGAATCCCCCCTCACAGCACACAATACCACCACCCATCCCCTCCTCCCGCAGCCACTTCCATTGTCCCGTTACTTGGCTATTTCTCCCCAGTTACCATAAACACTGTCAGTTTACACACTATTTTCTTCTTCACGTCTGCAATGATTACAGATACTTGGATTTAATTTAAAAACTTTTATTTCAAATTTTATAGCACAAAAAAAGACACCCATTTTCTAAACAAAACAGTACAGTCTTACAATGAAGACAGACTTGGCCTAAACAGCAGTACGTTTTTCTCCCCTTTAAACTCGCATTCATTGAAACTGATTTGAAACCCCTCATTCATAGAAAATGCATCCGTCCAGTACAGATTAATTTAGCTTTGGGCTGTTGCCTGTTTTCAAACCATAGGCACCTTGCACACATTTTAAGGACCGTGCATACATGTATGTGTTCTTTAGTTCACCTTCCTGATTGTATTAAATTATAATTCTTATATAATACAGCACAGCACCACTTGTTAAAGTGTGTTGCAAATGTGTAGTTTTAAACATTTTCCAGTAAGCAATGAAACAAAACATATGAACCTATAATAACAAAACTATCCATCTCAGAACATTTCAACCATAAAAGGCCACTCAAACTTTTGTCATTACAGTCCGCCATTATCAGTCAATATACACAATCTCTGCAGAAGTAAGTCATCTGAATAATTCCACATTCAAAAGATCTGTAACTAAGGAATAGGTTGCTGTTGGCAAGTAACTTTGCATTTCAGTACTTCAACTACAAATTCAGTGTCTGCTGCCTTTGAAGAGTAAATTATGTATGTTAAATTAACAAAATAAATAAAATGGTATGTTGGTAAAATTACAACAGGGAATGGCTGTCAAGCTGGCAACATGTTCATAGTCACTAGGATCTTATCCAAGAAAGGACCCACTCAGGAGTACACCACACCCATCCCCCATCATGCTGTACAGAAAGGTCAACAATTAATTTACTTGCTGTGGGAAGAGAACCACAACCTTCTGCACCAAAAAGAAGTGTGCTACCTGTTGCACCACTAACACTTAACAATCCAGCTTTGCAGCATTATGCATGACATTGACAGATAGTAATCCTCATAGATTAACAAAACAAAAAATAAAATGAGAGACCTGTCAGTTGGTGTGGAGGTTTAAGGCAGTTGCCTTCCCTTAGTTATCAAGGTTCAGGGTTTGACTTTGAGTAGAATCACTTAACTAGACAGAGAAGAATCACTTTACTAGACAGTGTCTTTAAATGGGGCATTAAACACACACACACACACACACACACACACACACACACACACACACACACACACACACACACACATACACACACACACACACACACATATATACACACACACACACACACACACACACACACACACACACACACACACACACACACACACACACACACATACACACACACACACACACACACACACACACACACACACACACACACACACACACACACACACACACACACACACACACACACACACAGACACACACACACACACACACATACACACACACACACACACACACACACACACACACACACACACACACACACACACACACACACACACACACACACCATAAAAGGAAGAGCCGTACTGTGCACTCACTGGTGCCACGTAGTGGTCTTGTTTAGTCTGTATCCCCAGCTTCCCACACAGGTTGAAATGATATTAGGGTGATGTCCTAACAAGGAGATTTCTGGGGCTTGAAGTCAGAAGTCACGAGGTAAGAAAGTTCTCCTGAAGCATCTGAATGCTGTGTTTCAGAAATATTCTGCAGGTTTTTTTTACTTAACAATTTTTTAATTTATTTTTATAGCAAACGTGGGGCCCTGAGCCAACATTGGCCCTAGACACCTCTCTAGGTTGCCTAGTGCTGGATCTGGCACTGTTGTCTGTATTTAACACTAAATAAGTGCAACCATTTTACTTCACTCTTGTCTTCTGTCTCATTCTTTGAAATGTATTCATTCATAATTTCCACACAAAAACATTAAATATTTTAACAAAAAGTATGAGAAGAACATTAGGGTAACATCTGCACCTGCAACAATTCCAAACATATTTGTCTTCGGTTATGTGTTAAAAATCTTACCTTTGGCACCATTTGTTATGATCCAAAACTTCACTCTATCCAGCATTTGATCATTACTTGTTCTCATTTAAAATACATTTTAAATTAATTTGTTATTGTTCATTACCATTAACTCACTTTAATTATTTACTTAAATTTTTGTTTGATAGTTAACCAGGTAAACCCTCGGGCAAAAGTGCCTTTTACCAGGGGGGGCCTGCAGTATTCAGTGGGTAAATTACTTGTTTAGTCACGCAGTCTGTAATTAGTAACTGACCCATGACTACATAATGAAACTCATTTACAGCTCATAACCTTAATGCTTTGTACTACGTCCTTGTACTGTTGCAAAATGTTTAATAATGTTCTTTTTCTTTTATGATTACTACTTGTAAGGTATACTGATTAATAACATAGGTAAATATAGTTTTCTAAAAAAATTCCCTGTTTGTACACCATTGCAGTATTCAACCATTAATATATGTTTAGTTGAATTTCGTAATTACTGCCTTTTACAAATGTTTGCCCACTTACTCGTTCAGTTTTATATTCATTAAAGTCAGTTGCCTGTGACCTAAAATCATACTACGTAAGTTATTTTGAAATATAAATGTTTCCAGACCTAATTTTGTTGTGTGTAGTCAGTGTCAGTACTTTTTCATCACTATTTTACTTATATAATTACATAGCTCATTGGTTCAGTTGTGTAGCTTACAACTAACTGGTCTTCAATAAACTTGACCTATAACCCCATGTTGATATATGTTCTGTTTCCCATTTGCAGATCAGCATTATTTTTAAAGGAAGTTAATTACTAACTTTGATTGTAAAAGTAACCTTATTCCACAATTGTAGAAGGTATTGCCTAACATGGCTGTCATTTGTTATATTATTGAGATGTATTTTTAATAGAAGGTCCTCAAGCTGGTGTTACCAATATTAGCAGTGTATTTCAGGCAAATACTTTCAATAGAATCAGATCAGACATTGCTTTACAAACCAGAAAGAGAGCACCTTTAAGTAACCTATAACAAACAGAATATAATTACAACTCTTGAAGTCTTTCTAAATAGTTCAAGTTTTCCAACCCTTTGATTTTTTTTTTGTTTTCAGTAAGGAGTCATTGTAACTTTTCAAATCCTATCAGGTAGCATGTTTGAAGAATATTATAGCATGCAGCATTGTATTCAGTAAAAGGTAAGGTTATTGAGGTATAAAGTGGTAAATGTTTGGAAGAATGGTCAGAAGTATTCTTCTATGCCTCCACAAATGTATCCATAGTGCAAACGGCATGAGATTCTTCTTTTTTCATATTTCCAAACTATCTTAAATATATTTTCATTTTCTATACATATATATGGGTCCACTTTCAAATTTCGAAAATTAAAAACTTCGAACCTCTAAATACCGAAGCTCAGAGGATCAAAGTTTTGGAATCTCAAAACCTGTCAATGGAGATCGCCGTACAGTGCGCAACGGGAACTTTACCATTCTCTTCACTGTAGTGTGATCTCAGTGTTGGTATATTTAAGTAGCAGGGAGTGAGGGGGGGCTTGCCCCCTGTAAAAACACGAGTTCTGAACTTTTATTGTTTTACATTGTTTTTTTTTTTCAAGTTTCTAGATTCCAAAACTTTGATCCTCTGAGCTTTGGTATTTAGAGGTTCAAAGTTTTGGATTTTTGAAATTTGAAAGTACCGTGCAATTGTACGGCTAAGAAGTATTCAAACAACAGATGTTCGAATACTTCATATTTTGACAGGTTACGTGAGCGAACGGTATTATTGCGAATGGACTGTGCATTCGCAATTATAACATTTGCTCATGTAAAGGGATAGCGATACAGTGCGGTTAGGGAAATACATCTCTTTCCTCACTGTAGTGCGATCTCGGAGTTGGAATATTAAGTTAGGGGGTGTGTGGGGGATGCAGCCCCCACAGGGGGGTGCAGGGGGGCTTGCCCCCCTGCATAAATGTGATTTTAGGCTAGTTAGGGAGTTAAGGGAAGGGTGGGATTGCTGTTAAGTGTCATGTCGTGAGCGACATTTTCGACATTAACAGCTGTTTTCCAACATTAGGAATGTACAGAATTGTGTACTTTTGGCGAAACACTTCACTAATAAGTACACTTTTTTTTTCGAAATAATGATAGTAAACCTATATATATATATATATATATATATATATATATATATATATATATATATAAATATATATTTGAGGGTGTTTCTCTGTACTTGTAGCATTCTTAAATCAAATATCATAGCTTGTGCTGCTGTGGTGTTCCATATTGAGGCCTTTTGCTTTTCTGCAGACAACAGGGTGTTCAGGTAAAAAATACAGGTAATAATACCTGCATAATATTCTGTTAATTTCCGCACATGACTTATGCTGAAGGTTTAGTGTCTTACAATTTCTCTAGTTGCAGTTGTAGTTTCAGGAGTTACCTTTTACGTTTTTTTTACATCTGATGTAATGGGAACCCCAGGGTATTTCAGAGACTAGAAACAAAGATGTCTGAGCCCTCTGACACATAATTGCATCACCCTTTAACACTACCACAACTATCCAACCACACTGTGCTAAATGCTGAAAAAGAATGTGTGCTGTATTCTGTTTCATGCTTTAGAATGTGATCTTTACCCTGACTAGGAGGACCTTCTCTAATGTGTCCATTTTTTTTTTTTAATCATACGTTCCCATCATCATGATAACATCTTGAAAACATTGCATGAGAGGGATTCCTTCATTCCTTTAGAGTTCTCTGTCTATTGCAAGATGATGAAGATAACGATGGTGATGATGATGATGAAGATGATGGTACACTGAGTAAGAATGTTACGTACCTCACCTCTGCTCTCAGGCAAGACAGCTATACATCTGTCTTAACCCTTCCCTCTGCCATATAAAGCTCCAACTCTGCTCCAGGGACACCAGTTGCACTGTATATTTCCTGACCATCCCCAAACATAAGGCAACAAACAGTTGGTGACTTTACCTTATTTCCCCAGCTAACCCTGTGGCTTCCATTCATTAGCAGCACAGCTCTGCACACCCAATTCTATGCCAGCAGATCAGCAGTATTGGTCTTACGAGTTAAACAGATTCCTGGGGGGGGGTCCTCCTTATCCACTTATCCTCACAAAAAAATGCCCACCCTTTTGATTTGTGTGCAGTAAATCAATAACTACATGTGAGTCAGAATGTGTCCAGCTGCAAACTCTAACCAAAGGAGCACACATAAAGAAGGCTGAGGGTACATGCTGACATTTATTATTCAGATATGTGCAGCCGCAACATACCGAATCCTTACAGAAACAAAGAGTAGCTACAAATAGGTATGAGTCAAATAAACAAATAATACTTTCACAGCTCATACTATTATTTATAATATTTGATTAGATAAAGTACTAATTTTCAAAATAACAATCTAACATAGCAGAAAACTACTGACTGATATAAGCTAAGTATAGTAAAACACTGTGTGTGTGTGAGCGCACTCACGTTAACGTGTCTGTCTGTGCTTGTGTATATTTATAATAAAGTAACAATTTGCATTATTAGGTCTAAACATGGCCCATTCTAACAAAATGAGTTAGAAAGCAGTGAGTATGGAAGCTGCACTGACCCCCAGCACAAGCAAATTTGCTGATGCTTGTTTATTACAGATCTGTACAAGACCTGGGGGGGGGACCCTTGGGAAACATGGAACGCAGTCCCACCTAAAGTATTTCAATGTTTACCCTCAAGTATTGACTTAGCTTGCAAGGCTTGGAAAAATTTGTTGACACCTCTATCCCTTGCTTAGCACAACTCAGAGCACCTTTTAGGTAGTAACTCCATTAGTATAAAACATGAACAGGTCAGTGGATCATGACTGGATATTTCATTCATAAAAGATAGACCACTTTTTTATAAACACCACTCCACTTAAAGGTGGGAATCCATTACTCTAGCCCTTATATTAGATGTATATAAAGTGTGGTTATATCAGAATATTTCAGTCTTTGCAGTTTATTTTCATTGTTTACATTGCACAGTTAAAGGGCAATTTTTGATTAGACTATTAGCACAATCTATTAGTTGTTCTGTTTGAAAAAATCCAAAGGAATGTAACTTCCACACCCACTATATACATGTGTCGTGTACCTTTGGAATGCACTGATGGATAAGCTTGTTTGCTTTGCAAATTACTTGTCAGTTTACAATTCAAATTTTAGCTATCTCTGGATCATAGTTTACTCTGCAGATTTTTAGTTCTGTATAAGGAAGTAATAGTACCACTCTACTAGCTGTTGCAGAAAACATTGTTATTTATAGTCTGTAGTCCTTGCTTTGTCTTTGACATTAGACGATGAATTTTGGTTGTAGCATAGCCCCAACCAGTATCAGGCAAGTTATTTCAAAGCTAAAGAGAAGTTTCATACCTTCACATACACAACACACTTTGTATGCAACTTTGGTTGGAGCTTTGTAAATTTATAATATTTTTTAATGTAGTTGCTTATTTTATTTTATTTATATTTTTATTTATTAACGTAGTAAGTGACTGTTCCACTGGGGACCTCGTTAGTTATGACCCTGTCTGAAGGTATAACTCATCACAGCATGCAAAATATTCTGAATAAGTGTCATAAAAAGGAATATTTATTCATTTTCAATACCCACTTTATGTTATTCAGGCTTGCAGGGACCCAAAGTCTATCCTGGCAATTAATGGGTGTACATTAGAAAACAGTCCTGGATGGTGTGTTAGTCCAACCCCTGACTATATGCACAGTTGGAAACGTTTGCACATATACCTATGGACAGCTGGCATGTTGCCAGCTCACCTACCCACTTATCTTTATATGCTAGTAGAATTTGGAGTCCCTTGTGAAAAACAAACATACAATGGAAATACATGCAGATGCCATAATGAAGGCACTCCAGCCAGAAACTGTGAACAGCTAATGCCATTCACTGTATGTTGTGCCACCCAAGAAATAACATGCCAAGTAAATCTTTTACAGCAGTTTTCAACAATTACGGGTTTTAGAAACAAAAGAGGAATCACTTGATTACAGAGCTAATACTACACCTAGTAACAAACAGAGTTTGAACAGCTTAATAATCTAATTTAATAAAGCAAGAACTGCAATTAAATATAAAACCTGAAACATTTATCCATGTAACAATAGCCCAATTAAGAATAAAAAAAAACAGACACCAAAGATGTAACTATAATATACAAAATATATGCTACATCCCCGTCCCCCCCGTGAAGTAATACCTTCAAAATGTGCACTGCATAAGATGCAAAATAGTTAAAGAAATAGTGAAAAAGAGCTACATGGGAAAAGCACAGTGTATGTACTTATTTTAAATAGAACTCAAGGTGATAATTTCAAGTTTGGAATTAGTAGGTGTTATCAGAATAATGTTATAGAAGGTGTTTATACAATCTCTAAATACAGAACACTGGGTGACTTTAGAGCTTGTTCATTGAAAGAAATGCATTATAGTGCCCTTTGAAAAAGTGTCCGCCCAAGCTATTTACTTTGATAAAACATCCCTAAGAATTGACTCAATAGTTAAGGATCTGGGATCATATGTAGACAGTAATCTGACATTCGACCAACACATGACCAAAATAGTAAGAAAATGATGCTTTGTTACCCAACTCACAGATTCATAGATTGTTACTAGGCTAACGACTTGGGAGGTGAGCCTTTCTAAGCCTAGCCAAGTTTTCTCACAGGAATAATGACATCCTATATCCAAATAGGACATTGAGGGCCATGCATTTATAAGTAAGCTACCTCTGTCCATAAGGGACATGGGTGCCAGGCCCAGTTTAAATTTTCCATTTCCCATGCACTGGTCTAGGTTATGCTTAAATTGGGTAATAGACAAACTCAGCTTCACATGGATGGGCAGCCTGTTCTGGGATGTTGGTATTAACAAAGCTTAGGAATCCCTCAGCTTATAAATTAAAAGTGGTGAAGCATTCGCAATTTATACAGGGGTAGTTAAGATCCCCCCATGAAGATCATAAGCAAGGGTATGGCATCCAGGTCCAAGAAAGTAATAGTACCACTCTACTCAGCCCTTATCTGACCCATCATTGTGTACACTGTCCCCTTTGGCATGTACTTAAGCAGGAACTTGTAACAGATGGAATGCCCTTAAAGGGTCTTTACCAGGAGAATCCAAGGTGTGAACACCCTGTCCTACTCAGATTGCCTTAAGGTCCTATCTCTGTACTCAGTCTCCTACAGGTTACTGAGAGGCAATCTATCCCTAGCATATAAGGCATCCTCGGATCCAGCTCTGATGGATCTCTTGCACAACCACAAGACAAACAACACCAGAAACACTAGCTCCAAGGACCTGAACTTTGTAACATAAACAAGGCTTTCTGGAGGCACCAATATGTGTCTCAAAGGATCCCAGTGCTGTGGAATAAGCTCCCCATCTCATGAAGCAGAGTTTGTCACTGACCCTATTCAAAAGAAACCTTGATCATTGGATGGGAAGTTGCAGATCCCCCCCAAGCCTGAGCCCCATGTCTCTGATGGACAGAGGTCAACAGTAAGTAAATTAATCCCCAATTTATTCCCCCCCCCCACTCATACACATAACACTTAGCTACATCTTTAGTAATATACCCCACCATATAAGTGTTCAAGGAAGTCAGGGACAAAACTGGGTTGGATTGCACAGCTAGGCTTGTAAAGGCCCTGGCGGTACTTAGCCTAGTATGAACCTATGAACCCATGAAAGACATTTGTACGTATTAACATTGAAGTTTCGTCCTAGAGACTCCAATATTGTGAATAAAACGTTATGTCATATAAGAGGTTTGTCCAAATGGAACTGGTAAAATTCAATTTACCTGTGGCTTATAAAAAAGGAGTGGCATAAAGGTTAAGTTCTTTACCTCACAGATACAAGACAGAGAGTATGATTCTGACTTCTGGTTATGGGCTAGGTTTGTTCTGCAGACTGATAGCCTAGTGTTAACCTGTAAAAATCTCTATTTAAATTACATTTATCATAGAGTAGCACAGGCAATTGGGATTATAGATAATAAATAGTTTAATTGAAGAAATTTATACAAATGAATGAAAAGTGTTGTAAACTTGGGCTCTGGGATGTTTTGGCTAGAAAACAGTTGAGTATGTTTGCTGAGGACTAATGCAAATAGCAACCCAAATGTTTGGTCAAGTGCCCAGTGCATGAGAATTGTACTACAATTGTATATGTTTGGTTTTGCACCTAATAAAACTTGATTTTGATTTATAAAAGAAGTACACTACATATATCATATACAAGGAACAACGATTTAAAAGGGTCAGGTAACAAAATGACAAAACGGAAGAAAGGAAAGAAGGATGACATAAAAGTGTGGAGTTGATGAAAAGCAGAAAAGACAGAAAATGCAGAAATAAAAACAAAAAAACATAAGCATATTAGGGAAAAAGAAGATGCCTGATGAAGGTCGTATTTGATACAAAAGAGAACAATGACCGTCTTAAACAAAGGAAAGGAGACATGGACAAAGTAGCATATAGACTTTCCCAGTTAACAAATGCAATAAATAAATAAGTAAACAAATACTACACAGCAGAGTGGGGACAAGACAGAAACAGTACATATAACAAAATAATGACATACAGTAAATAACATTACAAGACTCAGGCAAATTCTTTCTGCTATAAAAGTCAGCAGGATGTCTCTAGAGTCAACAAGACAAAAATAAAGAGTAAAAGAAAAATGTAACTTGAGGCAACATTCATCCTTCCACAACCCATTTTACCATTTTTGCATATGGGGTCAAGGTATCACTTCAACAGTGAGAATCATCTAGAACCAATAGTCACATGGTTGGTTGGCTAAACTAGACAGAAATACTGACGTAAACAACAAATACTGCCACAGCAGTCAAAGCGGTAATGACACAAACACAGATGTCCTCAGTAAGGATTTGGACAACAATCCCGACTACAGGGGGACATGACATAACATACAAGGAACAACGATTTAACATTCCTAAAGTTGAGTATACAAACCTTGACTGGTCATGAGCCCAACTTCATAATGCGGATTTAAAAAACAAAGAAAAAAAGCAGGTTTTGTAGGTGGAAATCTCCCTACCCCCTGTCATTATCTGTATTAACTCCAAAGTTGCCTTCCTAATGGAAAATTATATGTCTTTTTTCTAATGTTGTACAATTTCAAAGTTACATTATTCTGCAAGATTTGAAATGTCATCGTAAAGAAGTCCATAAATGAAAGGTTAACTTTCAAATACTCACCTTTACAAATGGCCATAATATTATACATGTTTTGACCACCATCATGACAGCTGATTTGCTGGTATTTGGTATTCTTCCCAATTTTTCAAGTCTTCCTAACTAGTGAAGCCATCTGGACTACAGGCTACGAGTCCACAGAATATCTAGTAGTGTGGAAATGGAGAGAGGGATTATAGGGTAGTAGGCAAGAACAAGCTGAGATACTCACAGGGTCATATATGCTTCTCAGAAAAGACTTTTACCCTTATGCTCCCTACTCGTGTAATATGCTGAGTGATACTGGCAGGTGGGTGTGCACACACAGCTGTCCGAAAGGTGTAGTCAGGGGGCTGTCGAAAGTGCCAGCTTATAGAAGGCAAACAAGATGAGGGCTTCTAAACTGACAAACATCTTTCTTTTCTTTTCTTTTAAAGGCAACTCCAGGTTTTAAGCTTGCTACATAATAACTTGTGCCAACTTGAAAAAGTTTACAGGCTGTTACTGAATGATGTCAGATGTGATCACTTACAGAAAGGGGGGCACCAACCATGTGTGTTATCTGGGGCAACAAAGTCTGTTGTCTGCAGCTCTCCATGCACAAAGGCATCATTGAGGAGATCGTCCCCCTAAATGGTAACACATCCCCCATGTAACCCTGCTTATCTCATCCCCCTAAATGGTGACACATCCCACAGATAACCCTGCTTATCTCATCCCACCTAAATGGTGACACATCCCTCGGGTAACCCTGCTTATCTCATCCCACCTAAATGGTGACAAATCCCTCAGGTAACCCTGCTTATCTCATCCCCTAAATGGCAACACATCCCTCAGGTAACCCTGCTTATGTCATCCCCCTAAATGGTAACACATCCCTCACGTAACCCTGCTTATCTCATCACACCTAAATGGTGACACATCCCTCAGATAACCCTGCTTATCTCATCCCACCTAAATGGTGACACATCCCTCAGGTAACCCTGCTTATCTCATCCCCCTTAATGGTGACACATCCCTTAGATAACCCTGCTTATCTCATCCCCCTAAATGGTGACACATCCCTCAGGTAACCCCGCTTATCTCATCCCCCTAAATGGTGACACATCCCTCAGATAACCCTACTTATCTCATCCCACCTAAATGGTGACACATCCCTCAGGTAACCCTGCTTATCTCATCCCCCTTAATGGTGACACATCCCTTAGATAACCCTGCTTATATCATCCCCCTAAATGGTAACACATCCCCTCACGTAACCCTGCTTATCTCATCCCACCTAAATGGTGACACATCCCTCATGTAACCCTGCTTATCTCATCCCCCTAAATGGTGACATATCCCTCAGGTAACCCTGCTTATGTCATCCCCCTAAATGGTAACACATCCCTCATGTAACCCTGCTTATCTCATCCCACCTAAATGGTGACACATCCCTCAGATAACCCTGCTTATCTCATCCCACCTAAATGGTGACACATCCCTCACGTAACCCTGCTTATCTCATCCCACCTAAAAGGTGACACATCCCTCACGTAACCCTGCTTATCTCATCCCCCTAAAGGGTAACACATCCCTCAAGTAACCCTGCTTATGTCATCCCCCTAAATGGTAACACATCCCTCATGTAACCCTGCTTATGTCATCCCCCTAAATGGTGACACATCCCTCATGTAACCCTGCTTATGTCATCCCTCTAAATGGTGACAAATCCCTCAGGTAACCCTGCTTATGTCATCCCCCTAAATGGTGACACATCCCTCAGGTAACCCTGCATATTTCATCCCCCTAAATGGTGACACATCCCTTAGGTAACCCTTCTTATCTCATCCCACCTAAATGGTGACACATCCCTCATGTAACCCACTTATGTCCTCCCATCTAAATGGTGACAAATCCGTCAGATAACCCTACTTATCTCATCCCACCTAAATGGTGACACATCCCACAGATAACCCTACTTATCTCATCCCACCTAAATGGTGAGACATCCCCTCAGGTAACCCTGCTTATCTCGTCCTGCCTAAATGGTGACACATCCCTCACGTAACCCTGCTTATCTCATACCCCTAAATGGTAACACATCCCTCAGGTAACCCTGCTTATGTCATCCCCCTAAATGGTAACACATCCCTCAGGTAACCCTGCTTATGTCATCCCCCTAAATGGTGACACATCCCTCAGGTAACCCTGCTTATGTTATCCCCCTAAATGGTGACACATCCCTCATGTAACCCTGCTTATGTCATCCCCCTAAATGGTGACAAATCCCTCAGGTAACCCTGCTTATGTCATCCCCCTAAATGGTGACACATCCCTCAGGTAACCCTACATATTTCATCCCCCTAAATGGTGACACATCCCTTAGGTAACCCTTCTTATCTCATCCCAGCTAAATGGTGCCACATCCCTCAGGTAACCCTGCTTATGTCATCCCCTGAAATGGTAACACATCCCTCACATAACCCTGCTTATGTTATCCCCCTAAATGATAACACATCCCTCAGCTAACCCTGCTTATGTCATCCCCCTAAATGGTAACACATCCCTCAGATAACTCTGCTTATGTCATCCCACCTACATGGTGACACATCCCTCAGGTAACCCTGCTTATTTCATCCCCTTAAATGGTGACACATCCCTTAGGTAACCCTTCTTATCTCATCCCACCTAAATGGTGACACATCCCTCACGTAAACCACTTATGTCATCCCACCTAAATGGTGACAAATCCCTCAGGTAACCCTGCTTATCTCATCCCACCTAAATGGTGACACATCCCTCAGATAACCCTGCTTATCTCATCCCACCTAAATGGTGACATATCCCCTCAGGTAACCCTGCTTATCTCATCCCACCTAAATGGTGCCACATCCCTCACATAACCCTGCTTATCTCATACCCTTAAATGGTGACAAATCCTTCAGGTAAACCTGCTTATGTCATCCCCCTAAATGGTAACACATCCCTTAGGTAACCCTTCTTATCTCATCCCACCTAAATGGTGACACATCCCTCAGGTAACCCTGCTTATCTCATCCCCTGAAATGGTAACACATCCCTCACATAACCCTGCTTATGTCATCCCCCTAAATGATAACACATCCCTCAGGTAACCCTGCTTATGTCATCCCCCTAAATGGTAACACATCCCTCAGATAACTCTGCTCATGTCATCCCACCTAAATGGTGACACATCCCTCAGGGAACCCTGTGTATTTCATCCCCCTAAATGGTGACACATCCCTTAGGTAGCCCTTCTTATCTCATCCCACCTAAATGGTGACACATCCCTCATGTAACCCACTTATGTCATCCCACCTAAATGGTGACAAATCCCTCAGGTAACCCTGCTTATCTCATCACACCTAAATGGTGACACATCCCCTCATGTAACCCTGCTTATCTCATCCCACATAAATGGTGACACATCCCTCATGTAACCCTGCTTATCTCATACCCCTAAATGGTAACACATCCCTCAGGTAACCCTGCTTATGTCATCCCCCTAAATGGTAACACATCCCTCAGGTAACCCTGCTTATGCCATCCCCCTAAATGGTAACACATCCCTCATGTAATCCTGCTTATGTCATCCCCCTAAATGATGACAAATTCCTCAGGTAAACCTGCTTATGTCATCCCCCTAAATGGCGACACATCCCTCAGGTAACCCTGAATATTTCATCCCCCTAAATGGTGACATATCCCTTAGGTAACCCTTCTTATCTCATCCCACCTAAATGGTGACACGTCCCTCATGTAACCCACTTATGTCATCCCACCTAAATGGTGACAAATCCCTCAGGTAACTCTGCTTATCTCATCCCCTAAATGGTAACATATCCCTCACATAACTCTGCTTATTTCATCCCCCTAAATGGTGACACATCCCTTAGGTAACCCTTCTTGTCTCACCCCACCTAAATGGTGACACATCCCTCAGGTAACCCTGCTTATGTCATCCCCCTAAATGGTAACACATCCCTCATGTAACCCGCTTATGTCATCACACCTAAATGGTGACTCATCCCTCAGGTAACCCTGCTTATGTCATCCCCCTAAATGGTGACATATCCCTCAGATAACCCTGCTTATGTCATCCCCCTAAATGGTAACACATCCCTCACGTAACCTTGCTTATTTCATCCCCATAAATGGTGACACATCCCTTAGATAACCCTTCTTATCTCATCCCACCTAAATGGTGACACATCCCTCACATAACCCATTTATGTCATCACACCTAAATAGTGACACATCCTTCAGGTAATCCTGCTTATGTCATCCCCCTAAATGGTGACACATCCCTCAGATAACCCTGCTGATGTCATCCCCCTAAATAGTAACACATCCCTCAGATAACCCTGCTTATTTCATCCCACCTAAATGGTGACACATCCCTTAGGTAACCCTTCTTATCTCATCCCACCTAAATGGTGACACATCCCTCACATAACCTGTTTATATCATCCCACCTAAATGGTGACACATCCCTCAGGTAACCCTGCTTATCTCATTCCCTGAAATGGTAGCACATCCCTCACATAACCCTGCTTATCTCATCCCCCTAAATGGTGACACATCCCTCAGGTAACCCTGCTTATCTCATCCCACCTAAATGGTGACACATCCCTCAGATAACCCTGCTTATCTCATCCCACCTAAATGGTGACACATCCCTCAGATAACCCTGCTTATCTCATCTCACCTAAATGGTGACACATCCCTCAGGTAACCCTGCTTATCTCATCCCTCTAAATGGTAACACATCCCTCACGTAACCCTGCTTATCCCATCCTTCTAAATGGTGACACATCCCTCAGATAATCCTGCTTATCTCATCCCACCTAAATGGTGACACATCCCTCAGGTAACCCTGCTTATCTCATCCCACCTAAATGGTGACACATCCCTCATGCAACCCTGCTTATCTCATCCCACCTAAATGGTAACACATCCCTCAGATAACCCTGCTTATTTCATCCCACCTAAATGGTGACACATCACACACATCCCTCACATAACCTGTTTATATCATCCCACCTAAATGGTGACACATCCCTCAGGTAACCCTGCTTATCTCATTCCCTGAAATGGTAACACATCCCTCACATAACCCTGCTTATCTCATCCCCCTAAATGGTGACACATCCCTCAGGTAACCCTGCTTATCTCATCCCACCTAAATGGTGACACATCCCTCAGATAACCCTGCTTATCTCATCCCACCTAAATGGTGACACATCCCTCAGGTAACCCTGCTTATCTCATCCCTCTAAATGGTAACACATCCATCCTTCTAAATGGTGACGCATCCCTCAGATAATCCTGCTTATCTCATCCCACCTAAATGGTGACACATCCCTCAGGTAACCCTGCTTATCTCATCCCACCTAAATGGTGACACATCCCTCATGTAACCCTGCTTATCTCATCCCACCTAAATGATGACACATCCCTCAGGTAACCCTGCTTATCTCATCCCCCTAAATGGTGACACATCCCTCAGGTAACCCTGCTTATCTCATACCCCTAAATGGTGACACATTCCCTCATGTAACCCTGCTTAACGCATCCCACCTAAATGGTGACACATCCCTCAGGTAACCCTGCTTATCTCATCCCACCTAAATGGTGACACATCCCTCAGGTAACCCTGCTTATCTCATCCCACCTAAATGGTGACACATCCCTCAGGTAACCCTTCTTATCTCATACCCCTAAATGGTGACACATTCCCTCATGTAACCCTGCTTAACGCATCCCACCTAAATGGTGACACATCCCTCAGGTAACCCTGTTTATCTCATCCCACCTAAATGGTGACACATCCCTCAGGTAACCCTGCTTATCTCATCCACCTAAATGGTGACACATCCCTCAGATAACCCTGCTTATCTCATCCCACCTAAATGGTGACACATCCCTCATGCAACCCTGCTTATCTCATCCCACCTAAATGGTGACACATCCCTCAGATAACCCTGCTTATCGCATCCCACCTAAATGGTGACACATCCCTCAGGTAACCCTGCTTATCTCATACCCCTAAATGGTGACACATCCCTCAGGTAACCTTGCTTATCTCATCCTACCTAAATGGTGACACATCCCTCAGGTAACCCTGCTTATCTCATCCCACCTAAATGGTGACACATCCCTCAGGTAACCCTGCTTATCTCATCCCTTGCTGATGCTTTCTTATCACTGGCCTCAATCTCCACCAGCTGTTTTAATTTAGGTACACATGTACAAGCCAGCAAACTCCCACATCCTTACCCCCGAGACATATAAACAGGCAGATTCATCATCATTCCCTTCCTGCCCAAAATCAGCTCCTCAAACACCTGGGTCACTGTGGAACCTGGGTCATCAGGATCACAATCAGGGCTTCTGCACCATGGACACACACATATGTGGCACAGTTGCTTCATAACAGCTGTTTTAATCAGTTCTCGTTGCTTAGACTGTGTTTCTAAAAGGTGTTTTTCCAGCCCAGCTCCACTTCTTTGTCCTTGCTGTGTTGTTAAATTTGTTGGCTCTTAATCTGTTAATCCTCTATGCAAATTAAATCTCAGCACCTTCTCTGCCCTTCAGCTCATTCATAGCTATTAGCTGCTCGTTTCAAGGCCATGTCATTTAATGTAGTGTCTTCCTGCTTGCTGTATACATGAATAAAAACTATGGAAAGGAATGAAAGCAAGTAAACAGGCAACATTATTCACAGAGCGTATATTATATTTTAATTGTGTTATAGAAAATGGCTAAAAATAGTACAGCAAACAAAATGCTTAGTCAGCACTAAAATTAAAGGAAATAAATACAAAGACCGTCTCATGGGTCCGAAGAGATGAGAAGTGTTGAGACGGCTCAGGTGCTCCAAGTGCAAGCTAGTAGTGAGTTAGGGTGCTGTGGGGGATGCAGAGCATGCAGTTCAAACAGAATGTTGGGAGTGAAGGTAGTACAGCTCGGGGTGGGGAGTAGTACAGCTCGGGGTGGGGAGTAGTACAGCTCGGGGTGGGGAGTAGTACAGCTCGGGGAGGGGAGTAGTACAGCTCAGGGTGGGGAGTAGTACAGCTCGGGGTGGGGAGTAGTACAGCTCGGGGAGGGGAGTAGTACAGCTCGGGGTGGGGAGTAGTACAGCTCGGGGTGGGGAGTAGTACAGCTCGGGGAGGGGAGTAGTACAGCTCGGGGTGGGGAGTAGTACAGCTCGGGGAGAGGAGTAGTACAACTCAGGGAGGGGAGTAGTACAGCTCGGGGTGAGGAATAGTAGAGCTCAGGGTGGGGAGTAGTACAGCTCGGGGAGGGGAGTAGTACAGCTCGGGGTGGGGAGTAGTACAGCTCGGGGTGGGGAGTAGTACAGCTCGGGGTGGGGAGTAGTACAGCTCGGGGTGGGGAGTAGTACAGTTCAGGGAGGTAACAGGGATGAGAGTCTGTATTGATTAGCTGCAGGATGACAGGGACTGAAACATCTGGATGTGGGCAGATGCATGGGACCTGAGCAGATGTACTGAGAGGAGAAAGGAGAAGTAAAAGGGAGTGAAGGAAGGAAAGAAAGGACACCAAGAGGTTATGGCTAGAGGAGGAAAAAACTATCAAGGTCTGAGTAAGTGACACAAGAGAAACTAGGAAGGATTAGATCAGAAATGTAGAGGAGAGAAAATTAGGAGTTATAAGAGAGAACAGAGAGAGAGAGGACAAAGGAGGTAGTCGAGGTCTAAAGGAGACAAACGATGCAACAAAGAGAAAAAGACAAATGAAAAGGAAAGCACGGAAGGTCATCCAGGAGACTCCGAAGGGAAGAGCTTGTTCAGAAGAAGCAGGAAAAATGCTGGAAATAAATGAAATAGCCTGCCAGGCAGAAGGGTAAGTGCAAGAACAAAAGGTGCAGGTGCAGCAGGAACACAGGAGTGGGGGGATTTCTGCTGATACGTGACTTGATCACCAGGAATATGAGGTGGGCAGGTAAAAGGGAGACAGCTGGTCAGGAGATATAGTTATACCATGCCTGACACTGACCATGATGAGCCTGGAAATGAGAAGGCTACTCATGTTAGCCACATGAAGCTTGAGTAGTACATGGAAGCACCACTGAGATATGGTTCAACTGACTGAGTCACTTTTCAATGAGCCAAAACTGGACAACCAAGTTATATGAGTGGAAACATGCCTAAAAGTGTTTATGTAAGGTGCAGAGACCCTAAAACTTCCCCATGAAAAGCTCTTTTTCCCCTTTACTCCCTGTAATTTAAATGACAGAGTTGTGGACCCAAATACTGTGAGAAATGTTTGAGATTTGAATCGCACAGCTGCTCTCATGTTATGGCTAAGAGGGGTTATTGTACCCAAATCGATATTACTGCCACCCAGATTTGTAGATAAGAGGGTGAGTGTTCTTAACAGCTTATTGCAAATGCTCACTACTGCCTTGGGTTAAAGCCAGCACCTGCCACACCCAAATAAGCTGTACACTGAACAAGGATATAGTCACTGCCTCCCCAAGATTTCACCCAACTTAGTGTGTGGCCAGTGCCTTTTAATGACAACTTCACAATAGTACCTGACATTTAACCGGAATGCTTTTCTTAAGCATGCACCCTCACAATACTTCCTAGGAGGGGCTACTGATACCTTTTCCATGACACTACCCCTTACTTCTATTCACTGTACACTGACACCAATCAGACTGCAAATCCAATACAAAAACCTACATTAACAATCAATCTTTGTATATATTCCTCCCCTTCCCAAACAGCTTCTGCCAAACACCCAGCTAGTGCACCCCTCCAGTGTTCCTTGACAGGTATCCCACACTTAACCCTTCACTGGATGGACCTCTGACTCCACAGGAAGGTAATTTCTTGGCGAAGCATGGTTAGGCCTGGAAAGTGAGGTATCCTAAGAAGAGTTGCAAATGTGGAGCTGGGAGCTTTCATTTGTGTCAGACATGATCCCTAGGAAAGCAGTTAGTGCAGTAAATGAGTACATCATTGCTGTCCCTTTGTCTTAACCTGAGATGTCCACAATGGTGTTGGGCCTCCACCAGTGGTTTCTCAGACATCATATTTTTGTCAAATAAAAAACAGTGGTGCAGCAGTTAACATTGTCACCTCACAGCAAGAGGTTCTCTGGTTCGATTCTCAGCTGGAGTGCCTTCTGTGCAGAGTCTGCATGCCCTCCGTATGTTCTCATGGGTTTCCTCCCACATTCCAAAGACATGCATCTGGAGTGTTTCTCCCTAGTCCTCTGCTGAAAATAGGCTCTATCCTAGTCAGACTTTCCCAATCAACAAATGTTAAATAAATAAATAAAATAAATAAATAATAGTCCCAGACAAACAAAAATGGATAAATATGTTCTAATGCAGTACACTTTTCAGTGGTTGGACAGATTTTTTTAAAGTCCAAATAACAGTCCCAAACAACAAGAAGGAAAAAGTACACAAGTAGCTTTAATGCACTATACTTTATGGAGGTTAGAAATATTTCAGATATAAAAAAAGTCTTTTCTTTTGAAAAAAGCTATTGAATGTTCAGGTAGTTCTGTTTTACAATGATGTAATGCAATTTCTGAAGGTGCCAGTGAGTAAATCACTATAAACAGTTTCATATTATTAAAAGAAAACTGTTCTATACTCTGCATATCTAATGAAATACACAGGGATTTTTATTTTAAAATTCAAGAAAAGACAATGTCATCTGACAACCTCATACTTAATATAGCTTGATTTGAGGACGTAAAACGTGAGCATCTCTAGATCATAAAAAACTATCAATGGGCACCAATTTGTAGTTCTGAGCACATCCAATAATAGTTCAATGAAAAGTGAAACAGTCTCTCACATGTTGCCCCAATGACATGGTATGTAGAACTATGGAATATGTAAATTGCGAAGCTGCCTAAGTGATTGGGAGAGATCTCGTAATGTTCCACATGGTTTAACATCTCTTCTGGTCACTCCATTTGCCATGATTAAGTTTAGAATTATAAAGCTGGCAAACTGGTAAATAAGCAGAAGCAGAAGAAAACTGGAAAATGCCAATAAAAACAATTGTTTATTGCAAGACAAAGCTTTCAGGTAAAAAAACTCTTCATCAGTGTATGGTTTTTACCTGAAAGCTTTGTCATGCAATAAACAAGTTGTTTTTATTAGCGTTATCCAGTTTTCTTCTGCTTCTGCTTGAGTTTTACTATGTGGACTGAGATGTTACTCTATATTTTGTTTATCATGTTAAACTGGTAAATAACAAATCATTAAAGTGGTGAGCAGACGATGGTCTAGTAAAAAGTGCAGAATAAGTAGAGTGGTGACTTTGGAAGGCAAGCTGGAGAATGAAATTGAACGTGAAGCTATGACCTGAGTTACAAATGGTAACGATCCTAAAATAAGTTTTAACTAAAAAGATGGTTGATTCACAGAGTAAGGGATTTTGCATTGTTTTTGGCATCTTTCAGGATTAATAGTTGGATATGCAAAAAGGCAGGAAGCAAATGAAATGGTCATCTGTGACTTGTTTATATGATGAATGTGATGTTGCAGCTATAGGAACTAGCTGGGGAAAAATACCAAGTAAAGTAGACGAGACTGTTTATTAAACAACAATTTGCTTTTATGGAAGTTGGAGTAAGAAGAATTTTGAGATTGTCTGATGTGTTAGAATGAGAAGAAAATACAAACTGCCTGGATTTGGTTAAAACAAAGGTGGTGCTCTGGAAATGATTCATGAAGAAGTCGTCGGCTATAAATGGAGCTAATTGGCTGCCTTTAATTTTTATTGAACAAAAATATAGCAACCCTAGATTTATATTTTGGATTAGTTTACAGCAGACCATGAAAAGAAACAAATACTGCGGCAGTTTTGCCAAATGGAAAAAAGATGTACAGTACAAAGGATAACGTTTTCTATAGAACATGACTTTTCTGAAATCATGTTCTTATAGAAATGACAATTCATCGGGTGATTAAGACATGCAGATGATGGAAACATTAAATGTTTTTAGACCATCATAAATTATCATATATGTTTCTTTTTTCTTTCTATTTCCACATATTGTGCTGTCTGTCCTCTCACCACCCTCATCACTAGATAATATACTTCTCTCTTTCTCTTCAGCCACTGTGTTAATATAACTTCTTTTTTCCACACCAATTTTCCTTTCTATATTTTAACTTTTTATTACCTTTAACATCTAATACCTTTATGCCTTAATATCCCCTTAATTTTCTTTTCCTATTTACTGCTGCAATTCTACCTCCCTCCTTCTTCTTTCAAACCTGTACAGTTCAATTGCTCCTATCTACACTATCAATTCAATTGGGTGGCGCTGTGGTGCAGCGGTTAATATTGTCACCTCACAGCAAGAGGTTCTCTGGCTTGATTCTCAGCTTGGGTGCCTTCTGTGCAGAGTCTGTATGTTCTCCCTCTGTTTGCATGGGTTTCCTCTCACATTCCAAAAACATGCATCTGAAGTCTTTCTCCCCGAGGCTCCACTGAAAATAGGCTCTGTCCTAGTCGGACTTTCCTGGTTAACAAATGTTAAATCAACAAATAAATTCAAAACTTCTTCTGAACATACCTTTTTAAATCATATGATAATTTTGACACCTTATGCTTAGTATATGTATTATATGTATATAGTAACTGCATCTGTTGTTGACATATGTATATGTATATGTATATAGTAACACTGTCAATTTTATCAATTACTTTTGTTAAAATTATTTAATGCCTTAACTATGTATATATTTTAGTAGTGGAGCTTTTCTCCATGGGCCTCCACTGAAAATGGGTTCCTGAACCAGTGGACTTTCCCAGTCAACAAATGTCAGTAAATAAATATAGATTGATTTTCCTTGATGTTTTAGAAGTGCATTTTGTTAGACAGGTTGCAAGTGTTTACTAATATCAAATCAGTGTTGGCTAAATTGATTGTCCTCCTAAGTGCGAGATACTGATGATGAAGAACTGGAACATCCTAGTCTGGTTTCTTCATCGGCAGGTCATGCCTACTAAACCTGGTGGATTTCTTTGAGGAGGTTACTAGAGACATGGATGAGGGCAAAATGGAGCATACTGCCTACCTCAACTTGGCAAAGGCACTGAACAAAACATCTCACTCAAGTTTTATAGATAAACTGCAGGAGGTCACTTGCTCCAGGGATATTAATCTAGCCTTTGACATGAACAGGTCACGCTGGAGAGATAGATACATCTCCCAGAGACTGCCACTTATCTGGAATAAGCATCCAGTTATTGTGAAACGGAGCCTATCCATGACCTTCTTAAAATGCAACCTAGATCAATGGATGGATGACTGCATATTTACTCTTGCGGTGGTGCCCATGTCCCTCCTGGAGAAAGGAAATCAGCATTAACTACCATAGAGCCTTACCTCTGAGAACTTTACTCACCTAACCACTGACAACTGGGGCAACTTGGGATAAATATAGCTAGGCTTGTAATGGCTCTAGGTCCATTAGCCTCGTAACCTCCTAAGAACCTATGAACCCAAATTTGGGCATAAATCCCTATGTCACCTACTGGGTAGCCAAGTGTCTCATGGATAGGACGCATGAAGTTAGGGTGGGGAAATACAACTCCACCAAGAGGCCTGTTACTTACATTGTCCTCAGGGTTCAGTACATGGACATCTTCTGTTTGGAATATACTCCTCTAAAGTCAAGGCAAATGTAGAGGGCCTTTGGCTGACCAACTTTGCTGATGACTGCAAGAGGGGCTCAATAACTGAATCCCCCAAAGAGGTAGATATCCTCCAGGAGGATCTGACACAGACAAATAATTAGAATCAAAACTGTGGCCTAAAACTCAATGCAAAAAAATGCATAATTATATCATTTGGGAAGACAAGCACCCCTGCAAACTAAAACATCAGTAAAACCCCCTTAAGAGAAGATCCAGTGGTAAGGGGACATGGAGGCTCAGGCTGACAGTAGCCTGAACTTTGATCACCATGTATCCATAGTGATGAGAAAATCCTTCTATGTGGTACATGTTATAAATAAGGGCATGAGATTCATATTCAAGGAGATCGTAGTCCCACTATACTCAGCCCTTATTAGACCAATAATCGAGTACGATGCACCTTTTGGCAAGTACCTGACCAGGCGTTTGCAACATGTGGAGTGACCACAGAAGTTCCTCACTAAAGTAATACAGGGTATAAATAACATGTCCTATGCAGACTACCTCAAAGCCCTTTCCCTGTACTCGGTCGCCTACAGACTACTAAGGGAAGATCTATGTCTAACCTACAAGGTAGTCTCTGATCCAGCCCTGACGGATCTGCTATATATTCATAAAACAAAAAGCACTAGAACTATTCGAGGTAGGGATCTAAACCTCATCTGTGACATGACCAAAACATGCTGGAGGGACAGGTATGTGTTTCAGAGATTACCCCTTCTCTGGAACAGACTTCCCATTCATGTGAAGCAAAGCTCTTCTCTATGCCTATTCAAACACAGTTTGTTCATATAAATGGAAATCACAAATTCACCCCTGACTTGTTGCCTGTGTCCCTTACGGACAGGGGCAGCTTGTAGATGCCCTAAGGCACCTGCATATGTCAAAGTCATTTTAGTCCAATGGCATTAATGACTGGGAAAACATTGGCATAAATCATCCCAAAGGTTCCTGGAGTTCATAAACTCAAATGCCATGGGGAAATTAGTCACCATCACCTACAGGAATGCATGGATCAGGCAATCCCGTGGTGGACCCCAGCCATAAACAAGCCTACAACAAAAGGAGGAAGAGCTACTACAAGATAGAGCAAAACTTAAAAGGTAAGACACCTTTGATCATTATAAGTAAAAAAAGAAGCTCTCATAAAAATCATCCAAGGCAATTTTTGAGAGAAAAAATCTAAGGAGACAAAAAAGACAATCATAAGGCTCTTTTTAGTTATGTTAGAAACCTGGGAGGAAACCAGATATGTTCAGAATTAGTTCAAATGATGTGAAAATTTGAACCTACTGACATTGACAACATAACATACTGGCTGACAGAGCAAACTTCCCCTCCCCCCCCCCAGAGAGATAAGATATCTATGAGGGAGGTAGCCCCCAAACATCTCTAACGCCCAGGTGAGAACTGCATAGGGAACTTGCAGACTTTGGACAAAGCCTGTCACAAGTGGTGTGAGGGTTATGGCTGACAAAAGTTGCAGATGACTGCAAACTGCCATAGTCGAAACAAACAACACACACATCTTTCATATCTTCTCAAGGGTCTCACAGACTGGTGCCAGAACCCAGATTTGATGAACATGCTTCACCTCAAAAATCGCTGAGGGACAGATTCATCACCCAGAGACTCCCTTGCTTAGCCTAGTATGAACCTATGAACCTATGAACCTAAATGGCTAGGCTTAAAAAGGTTATAGAGCAGTTAGCTCAGTAACCTCCTATTATCCTGTGATATTATGCCTTTACCACTGGTAAATTCTTCAGACTTTGTGGTAGAGGGGTATAAATGAGAGAAATAGACTGAAAAGAATGAAAAGGAAAACAAAATGTGTTCATTTGGTAGTAGACAATGGCCAGAAAGGACAGTTGTCTCATCTTCTATAACAATGCAGAAGTTTGGTTGCCATTGAATATACATTCAAAGTGAAATATGTACACACACACACACACACACACACACACACACACACATTAAGAAATACAAAAATGAGTAACACTCAAAAAATATATTTAAGGATATTTATTAGCATTAAGCCTTAAAATAAGCAGCATATAATTTAATCTGTAAACAAAAAATCAAACCAGTTTTGCCCATTGGTGTCACCAGTGCAATACAATCAAACCCTTCCCAGAGCAAAGTGCATGCTTAAATACAGATGCATTTAAAGGGAGATCACATTAAATATATAAATTCCTAGAAAATATATACAATTCGACACAGCCGTCAACATCAATAAAATTCAGTCCATTAAAACAAATTTGACTTTAAATACATACTCATACACAACCACATGTATAAATATAAATACATAAACATAAGTACACACATAAATACATAAAACATATTATTGAAATATTTATCTTTCATAAATATTAAAAAAAAACAATATTTTTCAAAAATATTAATTTAATCCAGGTTTATAAATAGCCCCTAGATTAATAATCCAAATGTTTTCCTTCCTATTTAAAAGTTCTTGTTTAAATTCAGGAGACAAACCACCTCCAACGACAAAGTCAATACCTATAAAAATAAAATGTGCAGTTGCATGCTCTAACTTGAATGTAAATAAAGCACTTCTATTGCATTTATATTTTATATCACTTAAATGTACCTCTGTATGCTGTTTCCAAGGTCTAGATGTCTGCCAGTATAAAATGCTCCACATTGGCACACTACCATATAGAAAACCCATTCAGAATTGCATGCAATTAAATATCTAATGGTATAAATTCTTGGTGTATTAACAGAAGTAAAAGATTTAGGGGGGATTCAGTAAGGCCTACACAATAATTTTGACCGTGTAAATGTTGCGGCGAGGGGTGTACACGGCCACAAAAAGTTTTAGATTCAATAAACTCCACGTAGAGGTGCACATTCACACACAAACACTGAAACTTCTGTGGCATGCAGATTTGAACATAAGTAGTTAACTGTATGCTAATGAAGGAAATGAACATGGTGAAGCAATTCAACAAGCTGTAAAGTAACTGTGTAGACTCCGTGCAGGTGTTGGCCGTGTATGCGAAAGTTTACCGAATACAGGGGTCTACATGGAAACTAGAGCAAGTAATTTTTCATCCATTTGTACAGAACAGACCCTAACATATAACCCCACACACATTATGACATTCCCAGACATGTTGGATGCTAGAAAATTGTGTTAAAAATAGCTTTTCACCCCCACTCCCAAATGAACAATGTAATCGTAACAAGTGTAGACAGCTAAAAGTGTAAACCCCATGAAATATAGAATCCCAAACCTGAATTCCTGTGTGCACATATATACATCTGAGTAATACCCTCCCTTAACTGTACAACACTGGAATGCCCTTCAGTTTCCCTGCCTTCATGGTTACCAACTGTGTAGATTCAGGGCTGTTGACATGGTGAAGCTGCAATGAGGTCAAAACTCATTTGAACTCCTGAATCCCAAACACTTGCATCCAAGTAGGGATGTTCACTTTGTGTACGCACTTCCACAGTGTTCATGTTGAATGCATGGCAACAGTGAATGATGACATCAGGGATGTGTGTCAGGTTACACTTGCAGAGGTGTACATGTAGGTCTGTGAAGTGTAAAAGTGTATGCAAGCAGTGCACAATTCACAAGTTCTGTGTCATCCTCTTTATTGTTTGTTAAAATGTATCATATCTGTCAAAATTAATTTAAAACGTATTTTTTTGATTTTCATCCTTGTCTGCACGATGCGGAACTTTGAACAACCACAGGAAATGGAGGAATGAATGGGAGGTTTCTCAATGTATGCCATATAACTATTCTTGTGGCAGCATATGTATGTCTAAGGCTAGAGTATAGAAGGTCATGGGTTCTACTACAGGGTCTGCAACCTTCTCTCTACCTTTTGAACTGCATGTTTGAGTGATATAACAGGCATGGACAAAAGTAATAAGTTCCCCTTATTTCAGTGTCAGTGCTCTCAGCATCGGTATACGCAGCGGGGCACAGGTGAGCATCGTGCACCAATGGGCACTAACAGAGTTCATATATTCAGTAAAGTAGTAGATGTTTTTCATAGCTGCTAATTACAGCATAAGCAGCTGGTTTCAGTACAGTGGAGCTATTCAACAAGCTCTAAAGCATCCATCTAGCCTACATTCTGTTTTTTCTGCATACTTCCATCCCATGGGAGTAGACACAAGGAAATTCTAGGCCTGAAATAAAATTGTCTCAACTGCTGCATTAGCAAGGTAAGTCCTGAACCTAGAATGTATTCTGTAATAATATTATGGCATATCCTTGTATATCTTAACTTTGTGCAGTAATGAAGTAAATAGTGGTGGATGTATCCAGAAAGTACCTTAACATGCAACAGTAGAAACTTATTTTGCTCATATGTGTCCATTACGAAGGTTTTCTTTCTTATTCCTCTCCTTTTTCATTGCCCTTTTTGTGTGCTGCACCGCACAGGGAAAATAGCATAAGTGGGTAATGGCTGTGTTTATCGGGTTTGCGAGAAGCACTGCAGACCACCTATGAAGCAGACGGCCAAAAATAGTAACTGGATACATTTAATTAATGCCCTTGGCCGTCATGAAAACCCAGCCTGGAGTACAGATGGTACTGGCTTCTAGTATAGAGTGTGCAATCTTTGTTTTACTGTGGTGACATTGCAGTTTACAACAATGAAGTGCAACATGCACAAATGTTTCCTCAACATTCTTGTCTCAACAGGTGTAAGTGTAGAACTGGCATACACATGTTCCTGGGTAATAATACACTATATGCCATATAGTATTATTTTTACTGACATTGGCAATACTGCCCAGGTTTGTGCACTGCTTACCAATGCCCAAAACAGGCGTAAATCGCATGGGTGTACACTTTGTTAATCATCATGCAAATCCACTGCTCACTGCTCTATTGAGCTATATATATGATGCTTTTTTATTGGTGTCTACTGTACATTTCCTCTGTATGACCTAAAACTATATGTGGAAACATTGAAAATTCAGGGCACATTCTCAGTATATGTCATATATTCACAATACATACATGTGTTGTCCCCCCAAGCAATAAAACCCTGGAGGCTCAGTATTTTTTGCACACACATATATCAACCATACTACAAAGTTGAATGTACAATGCTGTGTTCTCCCTCATGGACAGGGCCAGTTGGTGGTGCTGGCAACCTTGCTCTGCTAAAGTCAAACATCCAACTATGATCAATAAGGATACTTCTGTTTTTACACAGGTAGGCTTCTACACACCTAGGACACACTCTACAGTTAGGCTACTGGCCTCATATGAACCTATGAATTTATGTGCCTATGCAGGCCTCCCAACCTGTTGTTCCCAACATGACCTGCTGATGTCATCTACCATAAGTTAACCTGCAGCCATGTAAAAGTCAGACTTGTGTCATGGAGCTTGCATAAAGTACTGAGTTCTGTAGTCTGTATACTTAGGAAGGGGTTCTGTTCTCACTGCAGTCAAGTGTGTGTGTGTGTGTGTGTGTGTGTGTGTGTGTGTGTGTGTGTGTGTGTGTGTGTGTGTCCAGCCAGAAGAGTAACTGTGTATCCTGCAGTTATTGCCCCAATCCCACACATTGACAGTATTTTGATACTTGCATGTGCCTACACATCCATTTAAGACAGGTCTCCCACCTTCTTCTCTTCAACATGCACTGCTGATGTTATCCACTATAAGTGAGCCTACAGACATGTAAATGTCAGATTGTGCTGTGGTGCTTGTGTAGAGTACTGTGTTCTATAGTCTGTGCACTTAGGTAAGGGTTCTGTTCTCAATGCAGTCAACTGCATGTGTGTGTGTGTGTGTGTGTGTGTGTGTGTGTGTGTGTGTGTGTGTGTGTGTGTGTGTGTGTGTGTGTGTGTGTGTGAGATGTTACTTGCCATTACAGAGATCCTTTTACACCAGTATGTGGGACACTGTTATAACCATATGCTCAACAGGTAATGCTGATATACCACCACATGCTCAACAGACAATGCTGATGTAATCAGCTATATCATATTATTGCATATACAACACAGGATCAAACATTGGCCTGGAGCCCAGGCAGAAGTCATCTTTGGTTCATATGAGATTACTAGGCTATTGGCCCTAGGGCCTTTATAAGCCTAGCCATGTTAAACCATTGTTCTTTTATTGACCAACTTGTATGGCCTGTATTTGCATTGCATGTGTATGATCATGACCAACTGCCTTTATCCAAGAGGGACATGGGTGACACACCCAGGGTAAATTTACATTCCCCCATCCAGTTGGCTAAGTTACACTTAAATAGGTTCATTGAGAAGCTCTGTTTTATGTGAATTGGGATTGTTTTCCAGTGGAATGGCAATCTCTGGGAGACATATCTGTCACTCCAGCATGTTCTGTTAATGTTGCAGGCTAGGCTGAGATCACTCGAGTGACTGAATCATGTCCTGTGTAACGTTTGGATGTGCAGCATTTCTATTAGGCCAGGGTCCGAGACTGCTATGTAAGCCAGACACAAGTTGCCTCTCAGCAGCCTATAAGATACAGAGTACAGTGACAGGGCCTTCAGTCTGTCCATGCAGGTCATGTGTTGCAGGACCTGAACTGTCTCAGTGAGAAACCTCTGAGGCCTCTCCAGCTGCTGCAGGTGTCTGGTGAGGTACATACACAAGGGAACATTGTACTCTGTTGATGGTCTGATGAGGGATGAGTACAGAGGAGTTCTAACATCCTTAGCTCTGACTTTGATGCCCTTACTTATGAGATGTGCCACATACAAGGTCTTCCTAGCCTTCCTTACTAATGTGGACACATGGTGAGTGCAGTTAAGGGTGCTAACAACCTGTGTTCCCAAATCTCTCACCACAGGGTTTCAGCCAAGGAGGGTACTGTTAATATTGTAAGGTGCAGGGACTTCCCCTTGGCTGTAAGGGATGATAAAACATTATTTAGCATTTATTTTAAGTTCATGGCTTTGACACCAATCTTTTGTCTGTGTAAGGCCTTTTTGTAGTATGTCAATATCATTGGTGAACTCAATGATTGTACACAGTTTGCAGTCATCGGCAAACATGGTAAGCCACAGGCCATCTATTTTTCCTCTGGGCATACGAAAAATATATTCCAAATCATAGGGGGCCCAGCACAAATCCTTGTGGTACACCAGTGGTAACTGGTCTGCTGCTAGAGGTGGACTCCCCAAATTTGACTGTATGTGTTCTGTTGGCAATCCAGTTGGCTACCCATCTAGTGACATATGGGATAATTCCCAACTGATGTGGGATAATTCTCAGCTGTGTAATTTTATCAATGATGCCAAAGTGGGGGATTGTGTCAAAAGCATTGGCTAAGTCATGATAAGCTGTATGGAGTGTTTTGTCTTCATCCAGGGCTTTGGTGACATTCTCAAAGTCATCCACCAGGTTTTAAAAAGCATGATCTACCCTTAATGAAGTCAAATTGTGTCTGAACAACAGTCTGAAAGTCACCTATGTCTTTGTTGATAAGGTCCATAATCATTCTCTGCATGGCCTGGCAGATACAGCTGGAGATGCTTAGGGGTCTAAAGTTCCCAGGGTCAGTTGATGGACCCCTTTTGTGCAAGGGAATTACTATTGCTGTGTTCCACTCTGCTGGGACAAAGCCATCACTTACACTGAAGAGGTTGAAGAGAGTGCCAACTGGTTCTGCTAGTTCCAGTTTCAGACCATTTAGTAGGCAGCCTGTGATGTTATCTGCTCTCATAGATGCTGTTTTTCTGTCCATGGAGAGTGTGGTTTTGAATTGCTCTTTGCAGATAGTAGGTAGAGGACTGGTGACAGGTATGCCTTGGGGTATGTCTGCTGGGGATGGGGGGTGGGTGAAGTTTGCCCCAAATCGTCTGTTAGTAGATTGGCGATGTCGTCAGAGTCACTATGACTGGCACTGTCCACTACTAGTTCAGCACAAAGCTGGCTCTTCACTTGTAGATTTCTGATGTAGCCAAAGAATGTATTCTGATTATCTATAGCTAGGGATGCTAGTTTAGGTTCATAAGTGTCTTTAAAGGATTTTATAAGACAGCTAATTTCCTTGTTCAAACTGTGGAGGGTGCCCTTCTCCTGCTAAGTAATTTTCCTCTTTTTCTTAAACATTACTTTCTTTCACTTGTTGTATAACCTGTGCATTCTTGATGCCCACCAGCGTGGCTTGTTTTCTATGAGGACTTTGTTTTGATCCGTTCACATCCAGCTGACTCTATACATTTGTATAGGTGTTTATACAGGCCATCTGTGTACACCTCTGTATAGCAGTCATTGTTGACAGTGGTAGCAGGGGCGGTTGCAACTATTTATGGCATCAGTTAGGTGGCTATAGTTTGCTTTGGATAAATGTTTCATCCTTTCTGCTCTTGAGAGTGTGTTGGGTATGACTGTGAATTTGAATGAGAATGAATTGTGATCCAACCTGACCATGGTGGCCAACACACAGGGGTTAGTGCACAGAACCATTATGTTGGTAAGTATTAAATCTAGGGCATTTAAGCCCCTTGTGGGGTGCAGACTATCGGTTACACAGCATGTCTACTAACAAAGTCCAGGAAACTTAGGGTGAGTATGTTTGTGCACATATATGACTCCAAATCAATGGTAGGATAGTTGAAATCACACATGACCTATGTGTTTGGCTGTATAGTGAGTAATTCAAATAGGTCCATGTAGGCAGAGTGGTACTCGTGGTTCATGGTGGGGGACCTGTAGTTAACAATGACATGGAAGGGGTTTTACCTGCAGTTAGTTGGACTTGGACTATTGCTGTGGAGTCGTACTCTTTGACCAGTCTTGTGGTGCATTTGTCTTTAATGAAGATGTATACACCTCCGCCTTTGGTTCTTTCATGCTTGTTTTGATATCTGAACGTGTGGAAGGCATTGTAGCCTTGCATGGCCAGAGGGCTCTCAGGGGCCTTGAACCATGTCTGTGTGACTGCACATACATGGTCATCTTCCAAGGTAAGGAGTTCTTCCAGTGTGTGCAGTTTTTGAGTTCCACTCCTAGCATTAAGCAGCATAACCTTCAGTTCATCTGTAGCGTATTCTTTTACATTGTGAATTTAGTTGTTCTGACATTGCCTAAAAAGGCCACTTATAGGGGAGGCAAGTACCTTTGCCAGTAGCTGAAAACCAAGACGAAACAGGTGAAGATCATCTCTGGCAAAGCAGCATGGTCTGTCAACCATATCTTCCCAGGCTAACAGATACTGGATCCCCCTAGACTGACAACAGAAGCTAAGCCAGTTGTTGAAGTCAATTATGTTTTGTTTATATTGAGGCATTATCCTGGGTGAAGATGGAATGCTGCTTAGGGCTAGGGACATACCTGCCTGGGACAGATAATCTGAGAGCTCAGTCATGTCTCTGTTCATATAGTATAGTGAGGTACATCTCTAGTCATTCATTGTAACATGGACTATGACAGAGTCATAATGGTACTTGTTGAGTGACTTGAGTGTGTGCATGATCTGATGGACCCTGGCACCTGACAGGCAGCTGACCATGACCTTTGCCTTGTCCAGCCTGGCAAGGGGGGACATCTGTATGTCTCACTATGGAGTCACTTATGACCAAGATATTTTATTTTAAGGTGTTTTGCCTGAGGGTCTTATTGGCTGAGACACTAGTGTGTGTATTATTATGTGTATTGGATTATGTTGGGTCATCAGTGTGTGCAGCAGGTTTGCACTTAGGAGGTCTATGATCTTTAGGTAGGTTTCTAGTGAGTTCCTCCACATATGTGGACGTATGTGTTGTAAGCTTGTTATATGCAAGAAGTGAAGTGTGTGTGTGTGCGCTGACATGTTTGATATCTAGTTTGTTGTTATGTGAGACAATTGATTCCAAATTCATAGTATAGATACAGTTCTCACATGCTGTATTAGTTTGTTTCAACAGTAACTGGTTGTCAGTATACATGAGACAATTGCTACATTGCCTAAGGATGCCATGTAAATCAGGCTGCCTGGAGAAATGGTGGGAAACTGTCCATCTATTATGAAAGGTATATACTGTAGTCACTAGTGGGGAGTGGGCTAGATGGACCAGGTTTTGGTGTAAGACGAACAAAAAGGGTCTATGCTATGGATGGTTAGGGATAGAAAAATGTGTCAGTGTTTCACAATGCACAACTGAGTTGATCACAGGACTGCAGTGCAAGCTCTGAGCAGTTCCAGTAAACTGAGTGCAACCCCAGTCAAACATAATGCTGGAATACAAGCAAAGTTAAACCATTTTAAAAAAGTAAACAAAGAGAAAAGCCAAGAGTGAGCCTTATTCCAGCAATTCCTAACTCAGATGGGTCCTTGGCTGCACATTTCTGCCACAAGGGTGCGGGGGGCTTCTTAATGTAAGAGGGCTGGTTTTAGTGCTCAATGATACCAAACAGTCTAGATTCAGCAAGCCTGAATCAAGCCTATGCTGTAAAATGCAGAAGTGCTAGAAAGTCAAAGTGCAGAAAATCGCAATCACAACAGCAGAAAAACACAGTTTAAATAAAGCAGCAGTTCAGTAGAATACTCCAATAACAGTGCAGACAGCAAACCTTCCTAGTCTGAAATAAGTGGTCTGGAACCCAAGTCCTTAAACCACAACTAAGACACTTTCAGAATAACAGCCACAATAAGCCTTCAACTAGCAATTCCCAGCTTAGAAGGGTATCGGCTATCCTTTCCTGTCACAACAGTCTACACCACAAACCTTTCTAATGTAAAATAACTGGTTTGGAGGCCAAGTGCTTAAACCATAACACAGACAGAACAACAGGCACAATAAGCATGCAACCAGCAATTCCCATCTCAGAAGGGCAGAGGCTACCATCTCCTCCCACAAGAGTGTAAACTACACTCATTCTTAATGTAAGACAACTGTGGTGAAATGGGGATCAAGCAGGGGGGAAACACAAAGTGAAAGGAAGGCAGGAATGTGCAGGAAGGATGTAGGAAAGAACCATAGCTATCTATTCCTTCAAGAATAAAACATGAGAATATATACACAAATTTTGCTGAATTTGGACTGTCACCTCCACAGAGACGGGTGATCACAACACAATCTGTTGTATAGAGAACTGGACTGAATCATGTGTGTCATGAAGACACATGTGCGAAATGGAGAGCTATGTATGGGACAGTTTTCTTTTTGTGGGACAGGTGCCCATTTTTTTTTTTTTTGAGAGAGAGAGGAATGTTGCGGAAGGGATATAGGAATGACTGGGTGAGGTAAGCTGGGCAGCTGAAGAAGCAATTGCAGACAGACAAGACAAACAAGACAAGAGACAGGGACGGTGAAGGACTCATGAGGTGGGTGAACACCATGGTTGGGGAGAGGGTGGGAAATCCCAGTCCCATGCACGTCGAGGCTCTTGACAGTGAGAATCTAGTCCTATCCCAGTGGATTGCCATCACTGTCATCTCACTGTGTCACTGGCTGCAGTGCCTAATGTCTGTGCATTCTATGAGAGCTCTGCACAAGGATAGAGAGCAGGAGCTCCATCCAGCATAGGCGTGCACCCACAGCACCCACACCCTGTCAGGTGATAAACTCAGCACCTCTGCCACTGCTTCCAGAGAGAGCCACAGGCTTATTCTTGGGGGCAGAACTACCTGAGGGGCCAGGAAGTGCAAGGGCAGCAGAGGGGGTACTACCAGGTTCTGCACCAGACATGCTGGGCAGCGGTGCTGTAGCCAGTTTAGTGGAGCAGGTGGATCCCATGTAGTGGGGCCAGGTGGATCCCATCGGACAGTCCTACCACACTGTGCTGTGGGAAAAACAAAAAATAACAAATTAAAAAAAGAGAGAGAAAAAGAGAGAGAGAGAAAATGGTTGGGGTGAGAGAAAAAAGGGAGAACATTAGTAACTTTATATGTGACACACAAACCATTGATACAGTTATTTGACTCTGTTCTGTTACCTTTACTTTTAACACTACAAACTCCTGACAAGTTTCTTCCTTAATTTTAAGACTACCCAGTTTATAACAGAGGCACACTATAGTATAGATTGTAGCCACCAATCCTTTATGCGTGCATATATTGCACATATGTGTGTTCCAGTTATACTGATTACAGTTTACAGAAGGTCATTTGTGCCACAGGTATAGAGGTATGAATTTATATTCCAATAATGATGAAAACCTAACAGTGTTCTATATTTGGGAAGTGTGATTTTTGAACCCACAACTGATGACTACTCTCAAATACTGTACAAGTTATTTTGTCCTGCAGACTACTGCATGCATACTTTCCTTTTACAGTTTAGAGATGCATGCTCACTGTTATTTGAGAATATGGCACCATTGCTTTGTGCTACAGACTGAGACATGCATAGTTTCTTTTAAAGTTGGGATATTCACACTCAATTTGATACATCTGTATTAAATACCAACTAAGTGGTCCTTAAAATTTAATGCTACAAAATTGCTATACAAATTATTATTATTAAAATACTATTTAGACAGTACTGTTCTGATGCATATATGCCACATGCTTCTCACATCCTTGACAAATGCAGGGCATGGGACCTAACATTCACAGCTCGCTTTGCAGCAGCTGTAGAAAAACAGAACAAAACATCATTATGAATTCCAGTCTTGACTATATTCAGCTTTTAACTCTTACAATTACTCACTGAAATTGATATTTACACATCTATGGAGTGTCCCCTTTATGAAATTCCCCAATCCAAAGGTTGAGGGTGTTCCACTTCCTCCTCTGGAGATCATCGAAGTGATGTCTGCATTGCTTACAAATGTGGGGAATACTTGTAGCACTGGTTAAAGCCCTGGCAACACAATTCCAGGCTTCAGATTTATATTCTGAACTGGAATAATCCCACTGCAGCAACCGGGTCCCATGCTTCTTAACCAGGAGTCCAACAAAAATTTTGGACTCCTGGGCACCCCCACCTCTGCGCTCAAAAGTGCACATCCTCTCCAGCAACTCCTGACATGCCTGCCATAGTTCAAGCTCAATGTATAATGAGCATTTCCTGCCAACTGCATTTTATATGCTATTTTTCTGCCTATTGCACATCTCGCGCTTACTGAGAGTACGCACATTTCAGTTTTGCAAAATTTGAAAAAGTTGTGCATCGCTTAGCATTGAAAAAACACTGTAGATGAGGGTGCACACTGCCAGGCACATTGTTTGCCCAATGGAAAGGGATGCTCAACAGCGGCGAACAGTGCAATTTCTAGATTATTAAGTATACTTGTGTAAATGTGCTAGTCAAATGTACCATGTATACAGTTCTCCTACACTTACAGCTATTACCACAAGAAGGTTGAGAACAGTTGTGTATGTTGCACTTCATTGCTATAATCTGCAATCTCACAACAGTAAAACAAACCTACACTAGAAACCTGGGCCATCTGCACTCCACATCTACATTTAACACCTGCTGCCACGGGATTAGTCAGATGATGTCTGCTATCTTAGTAGAGAATGTAAGGTTCTTGCTGGCAATCGAAACGCAATACTGCTTACAGTGTTTGTGCAATGCACAATATTGATTTATATTAGTTTATGTGTGTGGCTGTTTGGGCCCTGTCTACAACTTGGGTGGTCCATTCCCCCAGTTTGTAAGCTGCTGCTCTTTGGTGCAAACCAGATGAGCACAGTTAAACATGTTTATGCCAAGCTGTGCATTGTGCAAACACTGGCCAAAAAAAAAAAAAAGAAAGTAAAACACAAAAGGGAGACTGTCCAGGGTTTTTCAGAAAGTCCAGATATTTGCATCATATTTTTGGACTGTTCCTTGTAAAATGTGTGGTTTACTGGGAACACACTGAAGATTGAATTGAATATATAATGGCATACATTTCTGTTTCATATTTCATAGCCTTCAGAAAATGCACACTGGCCCTTTGCCCTCCCCCATGTTTGACCACATTTCTTGCACTAAAAGGTTGTATAGAACAATTCATATTCAGAGTACAGGTTTCATGGCCAGCAACATGATGTGAGCAGCCAAACCCTGCTTACACACGCAGTGCGTCATTAATATTTATAGTGCAATGCTACATCATGAGCAGTATCGTGTACACGAATACACTCCATGTAGGCTCTGCGAAAAACCTACATGGGGTTTATTGAATCCTGACCTTAGTTTTGGCACTACCTTGCAATATACACAATTACCACAGTATGTGCAACTATAAATATTGTTACCTATATGCAAATTTTCCATCTTGCTTTTCATATACCAAAACAAATATTCTCCAATATTTTTACCACATCTAAAACCAAAACAACATGTTTCTTCCAAACATTGCTCAAAAAAAGGATCCAGTTTTAAAAAATGCCAATATTTATTCAATGCATCCCTAATTTTAAAGGTATTTATGCCAAATGTGGTAACAAATCTTAACTTAGAATCATTAACATTTTTATTTCCATTATTAGCTTGTGTGGGCAGACCAGACCATAGTAAACTTTCTCTAGAAGTACTAGAAGCTAACAAATGTGACTGTTTAACCTTCCATGCATCATATCCCCTATCAATAAATCTTTTATCTAAACTATTAGCTTCCTGTTCATAGTCATTAAACAAATTGCATATGCGATGTAACCATAAAAACTGGGCCTTGGAAATATTATCAACAATATGCTTGAGGTGACACATGTTCTGTGTAATGTTTGTTTGAAATTGTTTTAAGTGAATAATTAAAAAGCAAGTTCAAAAGTTATGAGGGTGTTTTAGTTAAAAATTATTTTATCCTTCGATATAAACTAGGCATACCTCTGAACTGTTTAAATGTTCACAGAATGCCCAGATTTTTGCCTCATATTTTTGGTCTGCTCCTCAAAAAATTTGTGGTTTTCTGTCAAAGCACTGTGGATTTAAGTCACTGAATAATGACATACATAGGTTCACAGGTCCATAGAAGGTTACTAGGCTAACAGCCCTAGAGCCCTTACAAGCCTAACCATATTCTGTCCAGGAGGGACATGGGCACTACCCTAGGAATGAATTTATGGTCACCCATCCATTGATCTAGGCTGTATTTGAAGAGGGTCAGGGAGGGGCTCTGTTTTATGTGAAGTGGAAGATTGTTGCAGAAAATTGGCAGTCTATGGGACATGTATTGTTCCAGAGACGTGGCAGTCTATGGGAGATGTATCTATCTCTCTAGCATAACCTGTTCATGTCAGAGGCTAGGTTAAGATCACTGGAGCAAGTGACCACCCTGCAGTTTGATTTATGAATGTGTAGAATTTCCATCAGGGCCAGTTCAGAGACTGTCTGTAAGACAGGCACAGGTCACCCTTTAGAGACCTGTAGGAGACAGAATACAGTGACATGGCTTTCAGTCTTTCTGAGTAAGACTTGTTTTGTGTACCCTGTAATTTCATGGTGAGAAACCTTTGTGTTCTCTCCAATTGTTTCAGGTGTCTGGTGAGATATATGCAAAAGGGAGCATTGTACTCAATTATTGATATGATGAGGGCCAAGTATAATGGAATTATAACATCCTGATTTCTAAATGTGATGCCTTTATTATAAGATGTGCCACATAGATGCGATGCCTTTACTCATATGATGTGCCACATAGAAGGATTTTCTTACTACTATGGATACATGTTGGCCAAATTTCAGATTGCTATCAACCTGAGTACCCAGATCATGTACCACTGGGTCTACAGTTAGGGCAGTGCTGTCTGTAAAGTAATTAGCAGGGATGTCAGTTTTCCCAAAGGGAATAAAAATGCATTTTTTTGTATTTAGTTTTAATCCGTGCCTTTGGCACAAATCATTTGTCTGCATTAACCCTGCCTGAAGTATATTAACATCATTGGGGTCTCAAGTTTCAGACTTTGTATCCTTCAAAAAATGCAAACTAATACAAAACCTGTTCTTTTAACAACTTTCTAAGTTTATAAGAGCAATATCTAAGTGCTGTACCTATTTTTGGGCCTTTGTCCCCCATTATTTTTGGCTTTGCCCAGATTTTTTATGCAATGAGTTGAGAGGTATGAAACTAGGTAGTGTAAAGTCCGACACATTATATTCAGTTTACTGTAGTACAGAAGTAGTAGTTGTGATTAAGTAACATGTTTTGTTTGTTAATTTTCATGCATAACTTCAAAATGTCATTTTAGGAGGTTCCCCAATAGATTCCTAGGTTCTTACTAGGCTGTGAGAATCTTAAGAAGCCTAGCCTTACAGCCCCCATGGGAGATTTTAGCCCTTATGTTTTGTGTACAAATGACCCAGACATGGGATAAACGAGAATATGTTGGGACATCTTCATGTTTCCCCTGTCTGTAAAGGACAGAGATGCCAAACCAGGGTGACTTTGTGGTTACCCATTCATTCTTCTGAATTACATTTAAATAGAGTAAAAGAGAAATACTTTGCTTTATGTGGAGAGGAAGACATTTCAATAGAAATAGTATTCTCTGTGATACAAACCTATCCCTCCAACATGTTCTATTTGTGTTGCAAAAAAAATTGAGATCCCTTAAGTGGGTGCTTATGATACCACTGGACTTGGAAATGTGTAACAGGTCTAACAGAATAGGATCTGTTGAAGAACCTATCAGTGGTCTGTATGATATTGGGTTCATAGCTTAGTACTAAGCTAGCTGTCCCTGTGGGTCATTTTAAGCCTAGCAAGTTACCTCATGTGAGAATCAAACCCTGTATCTTGTGTCTGTAAAGTAAACACCTTAACCATTATGCCAACCTCCCACCTGCACCCCCTTGTCACAGAGGGTTTGAATTGGTCTGCATAATTTTAACAATTTTCACCTTGATTTCTTAATAAAAAAAGTGTTGCAGTCATTCCAGTTGTGACAAATTTTGGATAGGTACATACTTAAATGGACATCATACTGAATGATCAGCCTACTGAGTGCCAAGTATAGTGGAAAGATTATATCCCTGGAGCTGGACACAATACCTGGTGATCGAAGAACAATTCCAAGATCCCTAACTACAGGATTAAGCATCAATGGTGTGTTATAAGTGTGATAGTTACATGAGGAGTCATGCTTGCCAAAGGATATTGTCACTTTCGTGTCTTGGACACGAATAATGTAATGCCCCTTTATCGTCTTTCGTATTGAGTAAGTAGTTTGTGTTATTTCTCATTACCTTTGATTATTTCTGGCTATGTTTGTGCACTTTTCTTCAGTTTCACCATCAATGTCATCCTTGCACCTCATGGCTCCAAACATTCTTCTCTCTTTCATCCCAGTTCTGACACCATGTTGCTTTCGTGTCTGGGACAGGAATAAAGAGTCTTTGTGGGTTCTCTTCGAACGGCTTTATTTCATACAAACACATTACAATTGTTGACTATTGACTGTAACTTAAGTAACATATACAATTAGCAACTAAGATCATGCATACTCACTCCTTGGCTGCTCCTTCAAAGTAGCACTTGGGGTTTACACGTGTGCGGGTGATATACATGCACGTACAGCCTCACATGCTTCTTAAAGATATAAGCACACACTTTATACTATGATCTACAGATATGATTATATATTTCTTGGCATTTAGCTTTAGTCCATAATTTTGACACCAGCTATTTACTGGAGGCAAGCCCTCTTGGAGGATCTTAGTGCCCTCTGGGGAGTTTATGATTGCACAAAGTTTGCAGTCATATGCAAACTTGGTCAGCCACAAACCCTTTACATCAGCTTTGACCTCCAAGAAGTAATATCACAGAGTAGTGGCCCAAGAACTGAACCCAGGTCTTTTGGAGGAAGCAGAACCACCCACCCTAATTTCCTAGATTCTATTTGTGGGACAGTTTGCTCTCTGATGAGTTACACAGGGACATTTAACTAGGAGAGTTTATCTTCACTACCTGGGTGTAGAATGGTATAAAATGTTTTTGCAAGGTATACATGTACAGTGTCCAGTGCTTTGTACTCCATTGCTTCAGTACTTTTCTTGAAGAAGTTAACCAGGTTAAGTAGGCAGGACCTGCCCGTGATGAATCCAAACTGGGACAAGTCCAGAGTTTGTAGGTTACCTGCATCCTTATTCATTAATTCCACAATAATCCTATTCATAGCCTTTCAAACAAGACTACTTGGGTTTATGGATCTTTAATTAGCTAGGTCTATTGAAGCCTCACCTTTGTGCAAGGGAATAACCATTGCTGTCCTCCATTCATGTGGCATAAAGTCTGTTTTGAGGATATTAAATCGTTTCTGTATGGGAATCAGACAAGTCATGTTTCAGGCTGACCAGTAGGCAGCCTGGTATATTAGCTGGTTGCATAGATGTGCTGTTCTTGGCTTTAGAAAGACCCTTGAGAGCCTTTCCTGGTGAGATTTTAGGGGGTGTAGGTGTGGGTATGAGATCTGAAAATATTGAATGGGAGAGGTGGGTGAAGTTTAAGATAAGTTTGAGTTGAGCTAAATGCCTAACAACCATCAGCTCTCATTGCAGACTATTGACCTGTTTTCTCCCCACAGGATAAGAACAGCTCCTGCCGTCTGTAAGGTGAGAGCAGACCAGCAAGGCCATCATTCAAGCACACGCATCATTGCAGGGGCCTGCAATGCACTTGTTCGACACATTGTTTCAACACATAAGCTATGAGGGTTACTGTCATCAGCTTGGTAGAACCATAGTTCACACTACCAGTCAGCTCTTACTGTGTAGCAGGAGGCAAGCTTGTTTTTACTCACTGGCAAAGGACCCAGCTATAACCACCACTCCCTGTTCCTAAGACAGGTGAGCCAACAACTTCCACTCCACTGCTTGCCCAGCTCGTCCATTGCCCAAGCTGCTAATTAAACCCAGATAAAAATGGATAGTCAGGGCTTTATCCATCTGTGTCACCAAACTGGGCATAGAAATTTCATTTTTTTTAATTTTAAAACCAAAATATAATGTTTTTTTTTTCCTTGTTAGACAGTTTTAGATAGCAATTTGAACTGTCTAGTCAGAGATGGCTGCATTCTTTAACAAACCAAACTACAGTTATGGAAGACGATGTATCGGGAATGATTAAATCAACTATGTTTTTAGAGTGGCATGCCATAAGTGCTGAAAGAATAAATAGATGCCAACTTTGCTGATGAAGAGAACCAGCTGATAATGCAAAAAACCAGCATCAAATGAAGTGCAAGAAAAAAATGTAATAGTCGAATGCTTAAGTCTTAAAAAACTTCATTAGACCAAATTAATACAGCAATTCATCACCACTTATATACAAACTCAATAGCAATCACATGACTCCAATGCACCAATAAACTCAAAATGCTCTTTGTGTTCACATACAAAATCAAAATTTAACACTTCTAATTGAGACTGCATCATTTAAATCTGAAGAGACTGAAACTTTAGCTTAAGTTGTCATTCATATCTCTCGAGCATAGAGTTAAAATTCCCTCCCATTATGAACAAGTGTACACCATTCAAAAAAACTTTTGAAACTGAAACAAGTCACACTGTGTCTACATAGCCTGTGATATTGGTATGAGCCGCGACCATTCCGCAGGAGTGAATGAGTGTACACCTTACATAGCCTGTGATATTGGTACGAGCCGTGACCATTCCACAGGAGTGAATGAGTGTACATCTTACATAGCTTGTGATATTAGTACGAGCCGCGATCATTCCACAGGAGTGAATGAGTGGACACCTTACATAGCCTGTGATATTGGTACAAGCCACGACCATTCTACAGGAGTGAATGAGTGTGCACCTTACATAGCCTGTGATATTGGTACGAGCCACGACCATTCCACAGGACTGAATGAGTGTACATCTTACATAGCTTGTGATATTAGTACGAGCCGCGATCATTCCACAGGAGTGAATGAGTGGACACCTTACATAGCCTGTGATATTGGTACAAGCCGCGGCCATTCCACAGGAGTGAATGAGTGTACACCTTACATAGCCTGTGATATTGGTACGAGCCGCGACCATTCCACAGGACTGAATGAGTGGGCACCTTACATAGCCTGTGATATTGGTACAAGCCACGACCATTCCACAGGACTGAATGAGTGGACACCTTACATAGCCTGTGATATTGTTACGAGCCGCGACCATTCCACAGGAGTGAATGAGTGGACACCTTATGTAGCCTGTAATATTGGTACGAGCCATGACCATTCCACAGGAGTGAATGAGTGGCCATCTTACATAGCCTGTGATATTGGTAGGAGCCGCGACCATTCCACAGGAGTGAATGAGTGTACACCTTACATAGCCTGTGATATTGGTACGAGCCACGATCATTCCACAGGAGTGAATGAGTGGACACATTACATAGCCTGTGATATTGGTACAAGCCGCGACCATTCCACAGGAGTGAATGAGTGTACACCTTACATAGCCTGTGATATTGGTACGAGCCGCGACCATTCCACAGGAGTGAATGAGTGGACACCTTACATAGCCTGTGATATTGGTACGAGCCGCGACCATTCCACAGGAGTGAATGAGTGGACACCTTACGTAGCCTGTAATATTGGTACGAGCTGTGACCATTCCACAGGAGTGAATGAGTGGCCACCTTATATAGCCTGTGATATTGGTACGAGCCGCGACCATTCCACAGGAGTGAATGAGTGTACACCTTACATAGCCTGTGATATTGGTACGAGCCGTGATCATTCCACAGGAGTGAATGAGTGGACACCTTACATAGCCTGTGATATTGGTACAAGCCGCGACCATTCCACAGGAGTGAATGAGTGTACACCTTACATAGCCTGTGATATTGGTACGAGCCGCGATCATTCCACAGGAGTGAATGAGTGGACACCTTACATAGCCTGTGATATTGGTACAAGCCGCGACCATTCCACAGGAGTGAATGCGTGGACACCTTACATAGCCTGTGATATTGGCACAAGCCACGGCCATTCCACAGGAGTGAATGAGTGGACACCTTACATAGCCTGTGATATTGGTACAAGCTGCGACAATTCCACAGGAGTAAATGAGTGGACACCTTTTACTCATCTTCTAGTAACATTTATATGAGCGATCATAAGGCTAAATAGCATAGCGGCCCTCACAGACTTCCTTTGGTGTAAAAGCTTTTGCAGTGTGGTACATTTTTCTGATTCCCAGGGCAGGTGTTTTGTACTTCTAGACAGAAGTCAAGTGGAGTACAGTACAAGTGAAGTGTTTTGTTGGGTAGGTTTGTGGTAAAACTGACTATTTTATTACAGCATTTATCACATTCATTAAACACTGTTTTGTGAGTATTGATGAGAATGGTGGCTGCATGAAGGAGGGTAGGAAGTAGTAACGTGTGGCTTATTTTGTTGTTGATTTAGGATGAGGTGTGGCTTGATTTTGTATAGTGGTCCAAGTTTTTGGTTAGTCATAGATGCTACATATTATATGTGATGATTGGATTTTAGTTTGCCATCAGTAATAACTCCTAATAATGGAGGATTTTAACAGGGGCAAAATGGGAGACCACCCAGGGCCCACCGTTCCAAAGGGGCCTATGTATGCTCAGTCAACATACGGCACCCTGCTCTCCATCTAAAATTATTTAAAGATTCAAAGCTTAAGAAAAAAGTCAAATGTCCTTGCAAGTTTTCTCTTTACACTAATGACAAGTTGTATTCATACTTATAGTGTAGTGCTGTGCATATTTGAATGGAGTTTGTCACCTGAGTATAAGGAAACACTCATGAGGGTATCTCAATACTTTTTTTCTTCTCCCTTGAGCCGTTTCATTTGTATACCGTACAGGGGTGCGTACTCCACCTATGTTAAATGCTGGCAGCAGCCCTTCCATGCACGAGGAGTTTAGCAGGTATAGCAGTCCCTTGTGTTACTGTAGCTTTCATCTGTTTCTGATCATACCCCATCATACCTGCAGACTGAAGTGTCCCCAATTTTGCAGAATGTCCCTGATTTTGCCTGATATTTTTGCTCTAACCCTCACAACATGTTTGATTTTTTTGGTAAATCACAGATGATTACAGTAAGTAAATGATACCAGATATTAGAGTTTTATACTTCTTATCATTCAGAAAGTGCATATTGAGCCAAGCCCTATTGCACTTTTAATTTTCAGTGAATTACAGTAACAGTTAAAAATTACTTTTGGCTTTGTCCAGAATTCTTGAGCAAAGAAGTTGAGAGATATTTGTCTCATATTTTTATTCTGTTCTTTATAAAATTTGTGATTTTCTGGCACTTTTCTGCTGCAGTCATGAAATAATGACAATTATTTTATTTTTAGACTTCATATCCATTCTTTCTGAGACTTCATATCCATTCTTTCTGAGCTTAGGGCTTAACTCACAACTCTCCTTGTGCCAGAATAGAACTGACCCTAACTACTCCCTCATCCATACCTTTAGCCCACTCCTTACACTCTGTCCAGACCCACTCCACCTCACCTTCTACTACTTACACTTCACTTATATTGCTTCTCTGATAGTCTCTCGCTCCTCTTCTGCTCTTGGGCTCAACCCGCTCCGTTCGCCCTGCGGGCTCACTCCGCTCCCCTACCCTGCCCCCAAATCCCACCCGCCCCCAGCACGTCTACATTTATCCCTCCAACATACCACTCCCACTTCCATTCTACTCCAATCAGTACTCAGTCCTCTGAATACACCTTCCTTCTTTCCCGCCAGAACTAACTTTCTTTCTCATCTCCATTCTCATCTAATTAACCAATCCTACTCCTTTCCCTCTTCTAGACCACACCCCTCTATATCCAATACTGCTGTCCTTCAGTTCTAATATATCATACACTCTCTCTATATAACACTATCTCCCTAACACCAACACCAATATCCTATCACTGTCCTACTGTTACCTTTCACAACATGCTCTCTAGATACTCATCCATCTTTCCTTCACTATTACTTCTCCTCTCCTTATCTTACTTACACCATCTCTCCCAGCCTACTATTTGCTCCAACTCCCATTCCTTTCATATAACTAACCACCACAATTCACCTCCACTACAATCTTACTCCCCCATCTCTTCCTATCTTTATCACTCAGATAACCTTCTTCTATTTCGTTTCAAACTTATCCCCATCACACATTCCCAATTCCTATAGGAACTAGCAAATCCCTACATTTCACAATAAACCCCAATCTCACAACCCTGCTGTCTATTAACCTAAACTATTACATACAACACCTGATCAGTACTCTCTTATCAGGTGACATCCATCCCAACCCAGGCCCTGCCAATATAACCACCACAACTAAATCCTTACTATTTACTTCCTTAAACTCACAAAGTATCGTTAACAAAGTCCCCAACCTTCATGCCTGGCTTATGCACAACAAACCTGACTTTTTAACTATTTCTGAAACCTGGTTGAAACCACATATTAAGGACTCTGAATTAGTTCCCCCAAACTACTCCATCATAAGAAAAGACAGACCTCTCAAAAAAGGCGGAGGAGTAGCCCTTATATATTCCTCCTCCCTAGTAGTTTCCCCCTACAACAAACCTATCCCACACTTCAACAACACTGAACTTCTCCTTACTATATCTCAAATCAATAACCACAAACAAATATGTATTGCTTCCCTCTATATCCCTCCAGGTGACAATATTTCTACACTTGAACTTATTCTTTCTTGGCTATCCAGTAACATTAGTAATGAAACCATAATCCTAGGAGACGTAAACATTAACTGGGCCCTTATCCAAGCTCCTTCAAACAACACTAATATCAACCTCTACCATTTCTCACAACTGATCAACTTGCCTACTCACCCAGCCAAAAACCCCTCTAATGGGAGTATACTGGACTGGATCCTAGTCTCCCACCCCCACTACTTCACCAAAAGTGGCATCCTTCCCGACCCACTAGGTGACCACTTACCCACCTTTACCCACCGACTTTCAACTAACCTTCAACGGACCCACAACTTCATTACTATCCGTAACCAGAAAAACTTTAACCCTATAACTTTTTCAAACTCACTTAATGCAGTAAACTGGGCTTGTCTAAAAACATTACCTCTAGACAACGCAGTCTCATAATTCAACTCCACATTCTTAAAATTACTTGACTCTCAAGCTCCCCTACAGACTAAGAGAATAAAAACTAAATCAGCCCCTTGGCTATCTAAAACTACTCTATCTCTCATGAGACAAAGAGACAAAGTGTGGGCATGCTACCATAAACACAAGACAACACCACTCCTCAACGAATACAAAATGCTCTGCAATAAAGCTAAAAAACTTATCTATTCTGATCGACAAAATTATTTCTCCACACTCCAAAACCAAAACAAAAACAACCCTCAAAAATTCTGGAAAGGAATCTCCACTCTCCTCCACCCTAGCAAACCAGATACTCCTACCCCTGATCCAAATGCTCCAGAACTAGATTTAGCCACCCAATTTAACTCCTTCTTTATTGACTCTATTTCAAAACTAACCTCCTCATTCTCTACCTCCTCCCAAACCACTAATTCCTCTACCTCCTCTTCCACATATATTCTATCCTCACCCATACAACCCCAAAATTCTACACCACCCAACTGCACTATCCTCACTTTAAATCCCATTCCTACAACTACTGTTAAGAAACTCCACCAGAAATTAAAACCATGTACCAATGCTCCTGGTAATATCCCTTCTTACTTTCTTAACATTGCTGCCGAAAGTCAGGCCTACCCCATTAGCATCCTAATCAACCGCTCCCTACTAGAAGGCACGGTTCCCCAAATTTGGAAACAAGCCTTCATTATACCATTACACAAAGGAGGTAACAATAATAACACTACCAATTTTAGACCCATAGCCATCCTGTCACCCATTTCAAAAATCCTTGAGAAATGTGTGCAAATCCAACTCCTTCCTCATCTCCTAGACAACAACCTTATTACCCCCACGCAGCATGGCTTCAGACCTAATCATAGCACCATGACTGCCCTTCTGTCTTTCCTTGAAATAGTAAATAAAGCCCGTGACTCTGGAAAAATTGTTTCCACCTTACTCCTTGATCTTTCCAAAGCCTTCGATACTATCTCTCACAGCCTGCTCTTAACTAAACTCTCCAAACTCTACCTATCCTCCTCCTCTCTGAACTGGTTCTCTAGTTATCTATCAAACAGAAATCAAGCTGTAAAATGGAAAAAAGCAACTTCCTCCTTCCTAAGCACCCCTACCAGAGTCCCACAAGGCTCCATATTGGGCCCTCTTCTATTCAACATCTTTATTAATGACTTCCACAAATCTATCCCTTTCTCTATCATTATCCAATATGCAGATGACTCCACTATCATCTGCTCCACCTCTTCTATCTCCACCCCTACAAAAACTTACTCAAGACGCCTTCTCTTCCACTGAGCAATGGATGCTTTGCAATCATCTAGCTCTCAATGCCACAAAGACCAAATTAATGTTATTTACTCCCTCCAAACTCCCTCCCCCCAACATAAACTCACTCTTAGTTACCAGTCATAATAACTCTCCTCTTGAAATAGTGTCAGAGACCAAACTTCTTGGGGTCCACATTGACAACCAACTAAAATTTAGTTCCCACCTACAAAAGAACATCAAAAAACACATCAGAAACTTGGCATGCTATATAGACAAAATGCCTACCTCACACCTACCACTAAAATCACTCTAGTTTCTTCCTTCCTTATTCCCTCCCTCCTCTATGGTGCCCCACTTCTTACTAATCTTCAGTGCTCCTTAATAAAACAGCTCACCTCTTGCTATAACAAAATAGCTAGATTCGCTATCACCCATAAGTCTTCCACTCACCACTGTCTCTCCCTCCATAAACTAAAATGGTTAGAACTTCCCAACTATCTTGCTTATTCTCAACTAACTCTAGCCCACAAGCTTATTCTAAACCCCTCCAACTGTCCCTCCCTCTCCTCTGCCTTTAAAATGCACCATCCAAATAGAGTTCTAAGGTCTAATAATCAAAATCTTCTAGAGGTCCACAAACCGAATCATCCCCCAGGCAAAAACCTCCTTTCCTTCAGCCTTGCTCGCCTCTGAAATTCCCTACCACCAAACATCCGCACTACCTCTAACCACTCTACCTTCAAGAAATCACTTTTCTTACACCTAGAATCTCAATGGGAATGCTCTTGTACCCACCCCACATAACCAACTCTACCTTTCCCTGTACTAACATTCTACTCTATTCATCAACTATGTTCGTTCATTAAAATGCTTTTATGTTTTGCTTTTATTCCTTCGTTAGCCTGTACCAAGATTGTCACTGACAAATGTTAAGTACATTTATGTTTTGCTTATGTTTTGCTTATGTTATTTTATAGTATGTACCTATATATTTACGGTCAATGTTATTGTAAATTGATTTTCTTTTTTGGAGCTTTTCTCCCCAGGACTCCATTGAAAACGGGTTCTTAAATGGCCCAATGGACTATCCTGGTAAACCAACTGCAATAAATAAATAAAAATAAATAAATAAATATCCATTATATATACTGCATTCCAGTGCAAAAATAATTATTCTAGCAACTGCAACTTTCTAAGTGTATAAGAGCAATATTTAAAATATGTTCCTGATTTGAGCCTTGTTTTTTAACAAGCCTCCCTTATTTTTGGCTTTGCCCCAGATTTTTGCCCTAAAAGGATGATGGTATTATTTTTTACAACCATCTGAGGTGTATACAACAAAGTGGATGTAAATGCTGAGTGGGGTTGCTTATGCATGAAGGTAATTTATACTCTTGATGTTTACTCAATGATCTATTTGTTTTTTTCTGGATTCATGTGCATTTGTGAGAAGTAAGTTGGAATACTTGGCGGGCTGGCTACTGTGCATGTGATACAAAGTTGTAATTCCATATCTCTTCAGTTCAATGTCCCTGAGATTGCACAATGTCTCTGATTTTTTTTCTTGATATTTTTAATTTGTTCTTCAAAAAATTAAGGCCTTCTGCTAAAGGTTTCCTTTTGAAATGTCGGCACTTGAAATGCTGAGTGATGACAAGCCCCCCAAAAAAGGCTGAAAACACAGGAACAGAGCAAATCTCAAAAATTGTTCTTCTCCTTTAAATGTCTTCTGGTAGGGGGGTAAGCTCCCTGCACCCCAAACTTATATATACCAACTCTGAGATAGCCATACCTCGGAGAAAAGGGAATATTCCAAGAAGTGGCATTTCGGACTTAAACAAAAACTTTTTAAGTCTATCAGCTTTCTAAGTATATAAGTGTAATATTTAAAGTCTGTCCCTGATTCTGGTCATTTGACCCTGTTTACTTTTTAGCCTTTTCCTAATTCTTACTCTTAGATGTTGGGCAGTATTATTTTTATCACAATCAGATGAGGTGCACACAGTAAAGTGACTATAACCATGGGTGGGGATGGGGTTGTCTCTGGATAAAAACTACTTACTCTATTGTAGGTTGATCATTTTAAAATAAGACTGACTTTGTAGGACTAGTGGGCATTTGTGTGAAATAAGTTAGAATACTTGGACTACTATGTGCATGTGTGAAACAAATCTGAAATACATGGCCGTGTCTTTAATTATTGTCTTATTTATTTTTACCCCAATCACACATCTGTGGTGTGCGCAGTTAACATTGGAACTATAATTGTTGGGTACTGGGGCTGTCCATTGATAGAAATGACTGCCCTGCTGTCATGATCAGGTTAAGCAGTCACTGGCTTTGCAGGATTAGTCTGCATTTGTGTAAAGCACATCAGAATACTTTACTGTGGCTATTATTTTATCACAATTGGACATTTGAGGTGCATGCAACTAAATGGTTGTAATTAATAAGTACATATACTGGTAGATTATAATGAAAGCAGTTTAAATGGTATAAAATCAGGACAGTGGAGCCAAAAGAACTTGTACATTTATACCTGGTCATAAAAAGTGTGGAGACCCATAGCTTGAAAACTGTCCAGAGCCAAAGATAGAGTTAATCCACCACTGACTTCTAATAATTTTGTTTGCTGTATATTTTCTCAGATAGTTTTATTTTTTAGAAGTCATACAGATAGCTGGTGTGATTTTGGTATTACTGCTAGAAGGGAAGTCCATAAAAAGTCTGAGGCACTAGAAATGTTAATCAATCAATTTGTTTTTTTGATTCTGGAGCAGTAGTTGCCTTTTTTCAGTGCTCATTTCTGGTTATGCTAAGGTCATAAATTTTGTTTTTATGGGAATAAGTACTAGCTTAGATTCAGTAAACCATTCTTCTGTCTTACGGAAAGACAACATGTCACTGATAACAGTGGTACTGAAAATGTGAAGGAGGTCGATCAGAAGATGCGCTGGTTATTACACTAGTACACGTTAACCAATATGAGCCAAAATCTGCTTGGTTTAATGGGGTGACAAGCAGGTGTCATGCTATAGAATTGTTTATCAGGATTAGTACATTGTCTCCGTACATTTTCCTGGTTAAATACTTTGATAGATGTTATCCTGAGTTGTGATATTGCCTGCTAGATGGCCAGGGAGCACTTGAGGATAGCCAGAGAGAGAGACTCTGTGTGTGTGTGTGTGTGTGTGTGTGTGTGTGTGTGTGTGTGTGTGTGTGTGTGTGTGTGTGTGTGCGCGTGCGTGCGTGCGTGTGTATGTGTTGTGTACTAGTAATAATTGTGTGCTTGCCTCATCTGTAATCTATCAGTCTGCCTCAGATTGATGTGCAGTGATATTGATTAATAATGCCTCGCATATTGCTTCCTGTGAGAGTGAAAGTGAAGTTATGCCAGTAAAGAGCGAAAAGAAGCAACAGATATATCCTGCCTCTTTCCTTGTAGTCTTGAATACAGTGGTGGGCTTTGTTTTTGGATGAAAACCAATAGAAAGGAGACTGTAAATATATTTAATGTCATTCCAATGTTGATGGTTTGTCTTGTTTACCACTGTTTGAACATGAGAACTAAGAAGTGTTGAATATGTTTTCCTTATGTCAGTTACAGCAGATGTGGTATAGCATGAAATTAGACATGACAAAAGTATTATCACAGGTGTACACTGCAACACAAAATGGCTGGACAGCCAAGTACAAATCTCCATTGGCCAACTATTATCCAAGAAGTGATAGACTTGCCTTAAATGTTGGCTGTGTGACACACAACCACTGCGTTGTAATCAACAGTGCTAAATAAACTTCATCAGTGTCATCTTGGAGTATTGAAAATGAATGACGGACTAGAACAGCTGGCCATGAAATGTATTAGCTGCCAGGTAATCCAAAATGGATCAGAATGTGCACCGCCTCACCTGTGGGAATGGACATCATCACCCTGGTAGTGGATCGCTCTTAATTTTGCTGAGACAGTTATGGGGACAACATTTTTACTGATAGCTGACATATGCTTTAAATGACCAGAGGTCTTTACTAAAAGCTCTACTACTGCACTGAGAGATCTTTTTTTGCTAGAACTGGGGTGCCACAGCAACTAGAAACTGACAATGGCCCTCATTTTTTGGCAGCTGACTACCAAACATTCGTTTGTACCCACGGCATCCAGCAACTACTGCCTTCACTGAGAGGTTTGTGTAAAGTCTTAAATGAGCACTTCAAGATACGACAGATCATATACTAAATGTTTGTGATACAAATAATCAGGCCCTGGTCATGTTTTTTTTTTTTTTTTTTTTTTTTAATTGGGTGCCCTCCTTATTCAAGATTGGGCTTCTTGTTACCAAATCTTCAATAGGCTAATCAAGATTAACAAATCAAACAAGACCAAAGGACAGTAAAAAAGTCTACATGTAGCTTTACCACTGGACAGACAGTTCTTACCCTGAGTTACAGAGGAGACGGTAAATGGGTTCTTGATAGAATTAAAATACAATCAGGACCTATGTCCTACAAAGTCACAGTGGGCCCTAGCTTTGTTTGGTTCTAGTGGTCTATTGAGGCTTAAAAAGGGATCAAGTATATGGACGTCGTAAGAGGGAACGATGTGTTATGTGTTCTTCCAGAAACATGCATATGTTATGGTAAAGCAAGAATCAAACATCAGCCCCTTCCACAGCATAAACGATGTTCACCCGCTAATGCTTCTTAACCCTTTCCAAAGCATAAACTATGCTCACTCGCTAATGCTTCTTGATAGTCTTATCTTCAGTCTGGCAAACGTTTATAACTGAGTGTCCTGTTTCACAGCTAATATACATGCCAGTCATCATCAGCAGCAAGTACTAAGTAACATCAGATGGCCGAACCTTGAAAACATGATGTTACTTTTTCAAATGCAATGGCTACATGAGCTTTTGCACATAAAAACATTGTCCTGATTTAGTCTACATGGTAAAACTGACAGAACGAGTCAGAATCCAAATATTAGCTTCTCAACACCTTTTACGCAGGGCCAAGATGACAAGTAGAATCTGAGACACAGCCTTAAAACATATCCCAAAGCCTGGATATGTCTAAACAGCCTTAAAACATGTCCCAAAGCCTGGATATGTCTAAACACAGCCTTAAAACATGTCCCAAAGCCTGGATATGTCTAAACACAGCCTTAAAACATATCCCAAAGCCTGGATATGTCTAAACAGCCTTAAAACATATCCCAAAGCCTGGATATGTCTAAACACAGCCTTAAAACATATCCCAAAGCCTGGATATGTCTAAACACAGCCTTAAAACATGTCCCAAAGCCTGGATATGTCTAAACACAGCCTCAAAACATGTCCCAAAGCCTGGATATGTCTAAACACAGCCTTAAAACATGTCCCAAAGCCTGGATATGTCTAAACACAGCCTCAAAACATGTCCCAAAGCCTGGATATGTCTAAACACAGCCTTAAAACATGTCCCAAAGCCTGGATATGTCTAAACACAGCCTTAAAACATGTCCCAAAGCCTGGATATGTCTAAACACAGCCTTAAAACATGTCCCAAAGCCTGGATATGTCTAAACACAGCCTTAAAACATATCCCAAAGCCTGGATATGTTTAAACACAGCCTTAAAACATGTCCCAAAGCCTGGATATGTCTAAACACAGCCTTAAAACATGTCCCAAAGCCTGGATATGTCTAAACACAGCCTCAAAACATGTCCCAAAGCCTGGATATGTCTAAACACAGCCTTAAAACATATCCCAAAGCCTGGATATGTCTAAACACAGCCTTAAAACATGTCCCAAAGCCTGGATATGTCTAAACACAGCCTTAAAACATATCCCAAAGCCTGGATATGTCTAAACACAGCCTTAAAACATGTCCCAAAGCCTGGATATGTCTAAACACAGCCTTAAAACATGTCCCAAAGCCTGGATATGTCTAAACACAGCCTTAAAACATATCCCAAAGCCTGGATATGTTTAAACACAGCCTTAAAACATGTCCCAAAGCATGGATATGTCTAAGCACAGCCTTAAAACATGTCCCAAAGCCTGGATATGTCTAAACACAGCCTTAAAACATATCCCAAAGCCTGGATATGTTTAAACACAGCCTTAAAACATGTCCCAAAGCCTGGATATGTCTAAACACAGCCTTAAAACATGTCCCAAAGCCTGGATATGTCTAAACATAGCCTCAAAACATGTCCCAAAGCCTGGATATGTCTAAACACAGCCTTAAAACATATCCCAAAGCCTGGATATGTCTAAACACAGCCTTAAAACATGTCCCAAAGCCTGGATATGTCTAAACAGCCTTAAAACATATCCCAAAGCCTGGATATGTCTAAACACAGCCTTAAAACATATCCCAAAGCCTGGATATGTCTAAACACAGCCTTAAAACATATCCCAAAGCCTGGATATGTCTAAACAGCCTTAAAACATGTCCCAAAGCCTGGATATGTCTAAACACAGCCTTAAAACATGTCCCAAAGCCTGGATATGTCTAAACACAGCCTTAAAACATGTCCCAAAGCCTGGATATGTCTAAACACAGCCTTAAAACATGTCCCAAAGCCTGGATATGTCTAAACACAGCCTTAAAACATGTCCCAAAGCCTGGATATGTCTAAACACAGCCTTAAAACATGTCCCAAAGCCTGGATATGTCTAAACACAGCCTTAAAACATGTCCCAAAGCCTGGATATGTCTAAACACAGCCTTAAAACATGTCCCAAAGCCTGGATATGTCTAAACACAGCCTTAAAACATGTCCCAAAGCCTGGATACGTCTACCACTAGGCACTGCAGTGTTAAGAACATCACTAGTTTACATACTTACTTAAACTGGCAAGAGGGCAGTAGTAATTTTACAAGCTGTGACATCACCAGAGCACTGTTTTATTGGTAAAACAAAAAGGCTGTACAGTTGCCACGCAGGACTATGTTTATTAAAATAATTCCACAATCAAAAAACAAAATAATAATAAAATAAACGGAGCAAAACACATAAATACTAAGCACTTTCACCCATCTAGTTTGTGTGCATCTTCAGAGTACTGAAGGCTTCACTCAGATACAATTTAATTAAATATGCTTGTTAATCAAGTAAACTACTTACTTTTTTACTTTTTTAACTAATTACACAACGCCTCTAATAAAACAATTAAACGAGCAGTAAAAATAATAATAATAATCAAGCTGTTCATCTCAAATAAGTAGTGTATGGGGGTACACTTGTTATACTTAATTCAACCTAAAACTAATTCAGAATGTGGATTTAAATGTACATTTTAATTATGTACAGAGGTAATGAGCTTAAAAAATAAATTCATCTAGTAGTTAAAATCAATAAATAAATAAATAAATTGATAATTGAGGTCATTTGTATAATCATAGTAATAATAAATATAATAAATATATCATAGATATAACATAAATACCATATGAATATAATACATTATTAAAAATACTGTAAAACAATAAATTGTTGAGTGTGTATAGTGCAATCTAATGAATAACACAATAAAACATATATATACTATGTAAAAATGATGATCAATAATAATAAATATATATATATATATATATATAATATATATATATAGAAAAATGCATATTAAAATTACATTAAATGCAGTATGACTTATATTTCAAAATACTTGAAATTGAAATATGTTCATTAATGCCTGGTGCATTGCTGGCATTGAGTCTTAACTGCCACAAGCATTCTTTGGCCTCAAGTAAATTCCTATCATCACCTCCCTTGTTACTGTTGTAAGGAATCCTATCAATAACAAAAAATATAAATCTCTTAAAATCTTTACATTTAAGGCTATGTGTATATAAAGAGTTCTTCATTTTTCTGTTTTTTTATATCTCTATTATGCTCTATAATAATACTATACACACTCAACAATTTATTGTTTTACAGTATTTTTAATAATGTATTATATTCATATGGTATTTATGTTATATCTATGCTATATTTATTATATTTATTATTACTATGATTATACAAATGACCTCAATTACCAATTTATTAGAAGACAGAAAGAATTCTAGATATGTTTGCTAAAGATACGGGAATGAAGACCTTAATGTAAGTACATCCCTGGCCAATAGTGACATTACCTTTATAGGTTCATAGGTTCATAGGTAGATACTAGGCTATCTGCCCTAGGGCATTTATAAGCCTAGACAGAGTGTATTTGGCTTCCACCTCCCTATTAGATTAGCCTACTGTGCCTCTGTAAAGTAGGTTACAGAAGGTACCCTTTTAAGATTAGTTTACTGTGCCTCTGTCTAGCAGGGACACAGGAGAGATCCCAGGGGTGAATTTGCGATTTCCCATCCACGCGTCCAAATTTCGCTTGAAGATGGTCAGCGAAGGGCTATGTCTAACATGAATTGGAATTCTATTCCAGAGTGAGGGGAGCCTCTGGGAAATGAATCTGTCCCTCCAGCATGTCCTATTTATTTTTGTGCTGAGGTTTAGGTCCCTGGAGCATGTAGCTCTAAGGGACTTGGATTTTTTGAGGTGGAGCATGTCCATTAATTCTGGGTTTGACATGGCTTTGTACGTCAGGCATAGATCACCTCTGAGTAGGCGGTAAGCAACTGAGTAGAGCTGGAGTTTCTTTAGTCGAGCTGCATAGGACATCTGTTTGTAGCTCATGATCCTCTTGGTGAGGTACTTTTGGGGTCTCTCCAGTTGCTGCAGGTGTCGGGTAAGGTACATCCCAAAAGGGGCATTGTATTCAATTATGGGCCTGATGAGTGACGAGTAGAGGGGCACAATGACCTCTCTTGATCTAGATGTGAAACCTTTTGTGATAAGGTGGGCTATATAGAAGGTCTTTCTAACCACTTTGGCAACGTGATTATCAAAGGAGAGATTACTATCTACGTTGGTCCCCAAATCTCTAATTACTTCTTCCATACTTAATGGATTACCACCTATGTGGTAATTTGTGGGCACCTTGTTTTTCCCAAAGGGGATGACTATGCACTTTTTAGCATTTAGCTTGAGGCTGTGGCTCTGGCACCAAGCATCCATCTCTGTGAGACCCTTTTGGAGGATGCTTGTGTCAGCTGGAGATTCGATTATGGCCCCAGTTTGCAGTCATCTGCGAACTTTGTCAGCCATAATCCCCCCATGTTAGCCTGAACCTCAGAGAAGTATATACCGAACAAGAGAGGTCCCAGAACTGAGCCCTGTAGGATGCCACTTGTAACTGGTTTGGATTGGGACATGGCACCTGCGATTCTGACCATGTGGGTTCTATCTCTGAGCCAGTTTGCAACCCATCTTGTGATATAGGGGTTGATATTTAAGCTGGTAAGCTTATTTATGATGCCCGAGTGGGATATTGTGTCGAAGGCTTTTGCGAGGTCCAGGTAGGCTGTGTGGACTACCTTGCCCTCATCTATGGCTTTGGTAACTGTTTCAAAGAAATCAACTAGGTTTAAGAGGCAAGATCTGCCCTTAACAAAGCTGAATTGGGTAGGGTCCAGTGTCTGGAGGCTCCCAATGTCTTTGTTTATGAGTTCCATGATAATACGCTCCATAGCTTTACAGACCAGACTAGTCAGGCTTATGGGGCGATAGTTTCCGGGGTCCGTTGTGGTACCACCTTTGTGGAGTGGGACCACTGTAGCTGTACGTCATTCTTTGGGTACATATCCTGTAGTAAGGCTAAGTTTGAACCGTGACTTAATGTGAGGGTTCAGTTCTTCTTGGAGCTTGTGTAAGACACAGCCTGGGACACCGTCCGGTCCCATAGATGCTGTGTTTTTTGCTTTGGAGAGGGCAGCTTTCACCTGTGCATCTGTGTTGTCAGGGAGGTTACATTCAGTTGGGATAGGTGTTTGCTCCTTTGGGGGGGGGGGGAGGAGATGTTTGCGCTGAATCTGTCTGCCAGGATGTTGGCTATGTCTGTAGGTTCGGTATATTTTGTACCGTTATGCAACAATTCAGAGCATATCTGGGAGTTTCCACCCATGTTTCTGACATAACTAAAGAAGGCCTTGTGATTATCTTTAGTGTCTAGGGCAATTTTTCTTTCAAAACTGGCCTTTGATGATTTTATGAGGGATCGAAGTTTCTTGCTAATACTGATCAGAGATGCCTTCCCTTTTTGGGATTTTGCTCTGTCATGTAGTAGCTTCCTCCTTCTGTTGCATAGCTTATTTATGGCCGGGGTCCACCAGACTAGTCTCCCGTTTTTGGAGGAGTGAGTCTTGGTTTTATTTTTGATAGCACGATCCATGCATTCCTGCAGGTGCTCATAGAATGCATTTGTAAAGGATTCTGCGGATTGGGCTGTATTATCCTCTGGCCCAGGGGCTTTGAAGGATTCCACCTCAGTCTTGAGAAGTGCAAAGTTGGCTTTTGAGAAATTCTTTACAGTGATTTCCTTGGCTGGGGGTGGGGACGGGATATGGATGTCCAGGGAAATTTGTTTATGGTCTGATCTTACCAATGAGGGGTTTACCTCTGGTGTAGAACATAGAGTCCCCATGTTGGTGATGACCAGGTCCAATATGTTGTTCCCTCTTGTGGGAGTGATGACCCATTGTTCCATTGCGTTAGAGTTTATAAATTCAAGGAACCATTGGGCGAGGGTGTTTGGGCTTGAGTAGTTTTCCCAGTCAATGTTTGGGTAGTTGAAGTCACCCAATAACATAGTGTTTGGAGAGACCTTCATATTCTCCAGTGTTCTCAGGAATGCCAAGTGGGGTTCCTGTAATAGGGAGGGTGTTCTGTAGCAGGCTAGAAACTGAAAGGCAGTTTTGCCCGCTGTTAGTTGCACATGGATGGTTTCCGATGCTTCGTGCAGTGCCACTAACCTGGAGGTGTAGGTATCTTTGATGAATATAGATACTCCCCCTCCTTTTGTGCTTTGGTCCAAGTTTTGGGGCTGAAACGCATGGTATGAGTTATAACCTGGTAGTGCTGGGGTGCTCTCAGGAGCCTTGAACCAGGTTTCTGTTACTGCACAGACATCGATTTTCTCCATACTGAGGAGAGTCTCGAGTGCATGCATCTTGAGGTTTAGACTTCTGGCATTGAGTAGCATTACCTTTAGTTTTTATCTTTGGGTTGTCTATGGAGGTGGGTTTGTCCTTTGAGCCTTGCCTAAAAAAGGCACTATGGGGGTGGCAAGAGCCTTGGCCAGTATATGAAAGCCTAAGGGTGACAGGTGCAAGCCATCCCTAGCGAAGCAACATGGCTTGTCGAGCATGTCATCCCAGGTTGACAGACACTGGATCCCCTTTGAATGACACCAATACTTTAGCCAACTGTTGAAACTGATCATTTTCTCTTTATACTGTGGCATCATTCTTGGTGAGGGCAAGATGCTACTCAAGGTCAGGGACATACCAGGCTGGGCTACATGGTCAGAGAGCTCCTCTATGTCTCTTTTCATGTAGTCCAGGGAGGTACGTCTCAGGTCATTCACACCAGCATGTACAATGACTGAGTCATATTTGTACTTGCCTTGGAGTGACCTGAGTGCTTGCGTTATGTGGCAGATCCTGGCACCCAACAGGCAGCTTACAGTGACCTTCTCCCTGTTCTGTCTGGTGAGTGGGACATCAGTGATTATATGATTCTCAGTGAGAAAGATCAAGGCAAAAAGATGAACAGGACCAAGGAAAGGGGCTACAAAGATTACAACAGGATGGGAGAATTGTCTGTGGCAGAAGTGGAATGAAAAGGTACAACAGGAATAAACAGCTTGGCATTTAAGATTAAGTAAACTTTATAGTCAGCCATGAACAAGGGACTAGACAGAAAGAACAAAGTGAGAACAGAAAACCCCAGTATGGCTCAATGGGTGATTAAAAGAAGCAATCAGATGAAAGGAAAGAGAATTCCAAAAACTGAAAAGAAAAGGGTAGCATAGGCAGGAGCTCGGGTAAACCAAAGAAAAGACTTTAAAGATGATTAGAGACATGAAAGCAAAACTGACAGAGAGAATTAGTGGTAGGAATCAAAAATGAGGAAAATATTTCTTTAGGTACATGGATAAAAGAAGAAAATTGTGCTACAAAGACTGCAAAATGAAGACAGAAATTTCAGTTTTATATCACTCTTTATGAAAGTGAATGTGATGGGAACACCGTCAGAGTGGAAGGGGATAAGAGTAACATAGATACCAGCTAATAAACAGGCTTTTACCCAAGGAAGCTGTAGAAGAAGAACGTGAGGAACTTTTGTGAGGACAAAACCCTAAACACTCGTGTTAAACTTCTGAGGATCCTGAAGAACTTGGTACTTGTGTTGGTGAACGCTGCGACAGAACTCTTATACATTTCATGCAGTACATTTCCAGATGATTTGGACAAAGCCGGTGCTGTGTTTTCACAAACAGAGTAAGTAGACCCAGAGGGAGAGAAAGACCTGAAAGTGTCATGGCAGTGGCAGGAAAAGTTGTGGAGAAGATACTGATTGAAAGGCTAGGTGGTTTCAAGGCGGTAAAAAAATAAGTAAATAATACAGTAAGAACCAACACGGATGTGTGACCAACAGATTATTTCAGTCCAGTCTGTTCTAGTTTTATGACTGGTTTATACGGGAACCCACCAACTGAAAGCCAGTAGACATACCACACTTAGACTTCAGTAAGTCCTTTGAGTCAGTTCAACATAGGATAGAGAATGTGAAGGGTTGTTCATTGGTGCAAAGCTATCAAAACTGCCAGTAACAAAGAGTGATGGTTAAAAGGATGGATGAGTGAGTGGGGTACCAGGTTTCTAGGATCATAGCTGTTGGTATCTTAATGTCAGAAATCATGAGAGGCACTGTGAACTGATCAGCTTGTTTGCAGATGATACTAAGAGAGGAAGACAGTGGGGGTAGGGGGTATGCTTATAAAGGTTCTTTGGAGACTAGCAGATTGGGTAGAAAAATGGCAACAACCTCCCAGGCAAAATATTAACTGACTGGAACTTTTTTCTTGTTCTCTATAGTATGCAGAACAGGAAATGGACCTAAGAGTGAGACTGACGCCAGAACCAAACCATTAGACATAATAATGAGCAAGTTTCGGCCAAAATCAAGAAATGCAAGGATGCCTACTCAGGGCCTCTGATTCCAGAAGCAATGAAGTTATACACCCACTTTGCAAATATGGAGTGTTATGTACAGGGCTGGGGCCCTCACAGAGAGAAGGAAATTAAGTTAGATAATGGTGCCTATATCAGGGTAACAAGGGGGCTGTTACAATAGGGAAAACTTAAAGCAAAAAAAGGAGCTAAACCTTTTCTCACTGAAAGAAAATGGGAGGAGAAGAAATATGGTGTGTGCGTGTGCACAAGGCAATGCAGTAAATTTAATGAGTCAAAACAGGAAAGGATAAAGAGGGCACGACGTTCAGACTGAGGACATAAGCTTCATTCTAGACATAAAAGTAACTTTCTTCATAAACATGTCTACACCTAGTGGGGGTTGGCATTTTGGCCTGAATGCCTTAATAAGGACTTATGAAAAATAAAAAGTCAGGGGCATTCAACAGTGATGAAAAAATCTATGTCTGTAAGGGACAATTTGCATTTAATTGACCATGGGTCTCTATGAAAGAAGGTTTAAGGTATTACACTCACAGTGAAATCTCTAGTTTGCCAGGGTCTTTTTGAAGTTTTTACCTGCCTGTGAGGTTTTTCCTATGTGACCCTTCCATACCTCTCAACTGTCCAGATTTTTGCATAATGTCCAGATTTTTGCCTCATATTTTTGGTTTATTTCTCTTAAAATTGCTGTTTTCTGGTAAATCATTAGCAAATAATTGAGGACTGAAGTCATAAAATGAAAGACACGGGTTTCAGACGTCATACCCTTCAGAAAACGTATGCTAATGCAAATCCTGTTGTTGTATCAACCTTCTAAATTTGAAAGAGCAATATTTAAAAATTGCTCCTATTTTGGGCCTTTGTCCACCGACTATTTATGGCTTTGTCCAGATTTCTTGCTCTAAGGTTGAGTAGTATGTTACTTGCTGTTTTTTTTTTCTCTCAGTAATAATAGCAAATAGGTAACACAGTTATAAGATGGGACTGTTGACCTTAAGACCACAAATGCCTTCAAGAATGCCTGTAAGGCTGGAACAGACATCATCAGATGAGGAAGAAAGCCATGCGTAGGGCTGCAACAAAGTGCTAACTGTAAATAAAATGCCATCACCAATATGTAATGTAATATAATGTAACATAATATTCTAGAATGCAGTTTTATTGTTTAAAGTAGTAAGTGTTACTTTTTTCTTGCACAGAAAAGGAACTTTTATTTTATTTTATTTTATTTCACATTTGTTTACCAGTAAAGTACGCTGATACATTCCCCTGCAGGATGAATGACCGACCATCTTTGTGAGTATCTGATGCATTCTCAGGTACTCAGAAAGCTGAACTCCCCAGACATAACTCATTTACATTGTATTTCTGTAACAATTTTCAGTGGTCACCATGTTATGTTTCACCTTTATATAAAAGACAGAGAAATATACAAACACTTTACACTCCTGTGCTAAGGGAGGTTTAAAGCAAATACTAAAACATAAAACTTGAAATATAGTGCACTTTAGGTATAAGATGGAAATGCCAACTAACAAAATAAAGAAAATACACAACAGATGCTTAAAATACTAACGAGATTGCACTTCTCTTTCCACAATTCCAGCTATGCTGTTATCTTTGTTTTATGTAAATATTTTCACCAAATGCAGTTCCAAATGTTCAGATACAGTTCATAACAAATGAAATAGCAAAATTAAAAGATAATGTGAACTAGTTCTGTTATCTACACACATTATTTATTTATTCATTTATTTTTCTACGCTGCCCACTACAGCTACTGTTTCCTTACATTTTCAGCCAGGCTAACAAGTACAGGACAGGAAGAGGAAAATCAGCTGGGAGCAGCAGAGAAGTGGTCAGCCAGACCCAGGACAGCTTTAAAAACAGAGAAGCAGAAAGGCAAAAGTAAAAAAAAAAAACACGGGGTTATTACAGCCACAGAGAGCTTTCTGTTTCCAGAATTAAAGATTTGTATGTGGCTGAGAATTCATAAAGGGAACAGAGCCCTTGGTGGAGAGTAAGTTCTTGGTTGAAGCTACCCGCAAGGCTCTCAAACCAGATTCCCTGGAAGTGGGGTAAAATCAAAATGGTATCTTAACAACGGACAGCTCTGTCGAGTCGGACCTCCTCAGTAAACAAATGTAAAATAAAATAAATAAAATAATAAATATCCTGGGAACAGAACTGCCAGAGCTGGGTACAGTTTTAGACAGAGGAGGAAGGTAGTCAGTGGATAACTCCCAGTAGGGAACAGCTTCCTAAAAGCAACCAACCATGTCCAACCACTCAAGAGCTCCATATGGCAATACCATCACAACAATCTAGAAAAGATAGTGCACTTCTTGGTTCTGTTTTTGGTTGGGCTCTTAAAATTGCACTTTGTGAAGCTTGCAAGGCTCTTAAGTGCTTTGGGAGGGTTGGAACAAACAGTCTGTTTAAAACTGAAAATTTGATTAAACAAAATTAGACAAGTAGAGAAGTTGTCAAAACTGCACAAGAGGTTTCTTCTGCTGTAACTAAGCTTTACGGGCCATGACCTTGCAACTGAATTTCTATATCCAGTGAAGTCGAATTATATTTATATTTATCTTCTAGCTAATTTGTTTTTATTTGATTGTGCCAGGAGGAAAGTTTAATTCTGCACTAAGAGCTATTGCTATTTGAAAGTTAGAGACTGGAGCTCATTCTACCGACTGATCCAGGAATCAAGAAACATTACACTGATTGGCTGTTTTTAGCTTTTGTCTTGTCTCTTTGAATAACATTGCATTGCTTGTCCCTGTGTACTGTTTTGCTAGGCTGCACTGAGCTATGCATTATGCATTCCTCTAATTCAAACCACTAAAATCAACTCTGTCAACAATACTAACATCACTATGTCATTCACCTTATAGCTATTGGCCTTCTTGCTCACCTGTCAACACTACTGCTGTCTATTGCAGAGTGAGCTTCAGTGTAAAGCAAACTGCACGTTGCCTGTTATTACAAACCTTATGAGTGACTGTTATTGCAACCGCTTTCTCCCTATCTTAATTCCCTGTGTACTATTTCACGAAGATGATAAAACGTAAGTCTCTGACCCCCTTTCAGAAGAGAAGCATCTGTTACTAATACTCTATACTGTTAAAACCAAGTACCTGAAAGAAATCTTTCATTCACTATTGATAGTAACCACCTTCAGCTATTGTTTGTAATTTCCCTTCTAACTCTGAAGATCAGTTGTCTAACTCTTGGGTAACTCCTGTGTCTCTGACCCCTATAAAATCATCTTGCTGGCATGGATACAGTATCAAACCAGCTTTTGTCCCATCTGTAGCCAGCCTAGTAGCACTGGGTACCCTTAGGCAATGTGGGAACTGCCCAATGTTCAAAGACAGTAGATTAATACTTGATATTCGTACATTTTTTGAGAGGTGCAGGGATCATATCGACATAAAACAGGTTGATGAGCACCCCACAGCATCATCCACACACACACACACATACATATACCCACCAAACTAACACATGTTGAGACTATCAATAAATCCCTTCCAAAACCTCCTACATCTAGACAGATTAAGTCTCAACATAAATGCAGTTTCAAAACATCACCAACCTCTCATGTAGCAATGATTCACCAGTATGTGGGCTATAAGCTTAACACTACCACAAGCTCAGGTAAATGTTTTAATTGGTGACTTCATTGTGAGACACAGACACTGTGCTTATCAGAGTTAATAAGGAAAGAGTCACACTGACATATCTCTGGTGCGAGGAGCTATGATGTCACAAAGGTTCGTACTTAAGTGAACTATGTTTATCAAAAAGTACCTTTACATTGGGCAGTTTCAATTATCCTTCAATTAATTGATGTACTTCCAAAGATTCCTAGATGTAGAAAACAATAGCTTCTTAGAACAAATAGTTAACCAGCCCACTAGTGGCCAGAAAATTCTGGACCTGGTCCTCACCAACACTGCCCCCAAGTGTACCGATCCTTTAATATTTCAGTCTCCTGTTAAATTGTACTACAAATTAGTAAACATCTCCCTTAGAGCTTCTAACCCATAATGCCAATCAATTCTGAATGTAAGGACTTTAAATATACAAACTTGTTTAAAAGACTGTGATGAGCTGTTTAAGTTTACTTGCAATGTCACAGATCCCCATCAAACTTCAGCTGCTACTTTTTTTCATCTAATTACTATTTCCAAATAAAGTGTACTGCAGTGGTGGTGCTGCGGTAGCGTTGTCGCCTCACAGTAAGATTTTGTCTTGTTCGATTCTCAGCTAAAGCGTCTTCTGTTTGGAGACATGCGTGAATGGGCGTACCTTCGTTGAAGGTTGTGCGCCAGAGCTGGCAACTCGGCACGTAAAAATCTACTGCCAATCATTAGCAGACCGGAGTTCCGCTGTGGCGACCCCTAACTGGGAAAAGCCGAAAGACACAACAACAACTATTTCCAAATAAAAAGGTGTGTAGATCTAGGAGTCCCCACAACAACCAGGTATAGTGAAAAATTTGCAAATAAACCACCTTGGTGGTCCAGTACTATAAATAACCACCAAAGCAGAAGAAAAATAATATTTAAATCCTATAACAAACCCACTGTCATTAAAGACTTAATCTAAAAACTCAGCAATGAACTAAGACAACCATCTAAAAGACCAAAGCTGAACCTTAAATTAACTGGCATCAGAAGCCAAAAATAACTACAAATTCTTTTTAGTTGCATTAGGAAACTGAGAAATAACAACCTGCAATGTTCATAGGTTCATAGATTCATAGGTAGGTACTAGGCTATTGGCCCTAGGGCCTATACAAGCCTAGCCAAAAATGTACCCTGGCTTTTGCCACCCAAGAAAGTTATTTTCCTGTACCCCTGTCAAGCAGAACCACAGAACTGATCCCTGTGGTGAATTTCCTATTACCCATCCAATCATCAAGATTTTTCTTGAAGAGTGCTAATGAGGAGTTCTGTTTGACATAGATAGGTAGTCTGATCCAGAGTATGGGAAGTCTCTGGGACAGGAATCTATCCCTCCAGCATGTTCTGTTTATTGTGGTGACAAGGTTTAAGTCCCTAGAGTGTGTAGCTCGGAGGGATTGGGATTTCTTTAAGTGGAGCATGTCCAACAGCTCTGGGTTTGACATAGCTTTGTATGTTAGGCAGAGATCGCCTCTGAGTAGGCGATATGCGACGGAGTAAAGCTGGAGTTTTTTGAGACGGTCTGTGTAAGGCATCTGTTTGAGGCCAGTAATCCTCTTTGTGAGGTATTTTTGCGGCCTTTCCAGTTGTTGTAGATGTCTTGTGAGGTACATACCAAAAGGGGCATTGTACTCTATAATGGGTCTAATGAGTGATGAGTAGAGGGGAACAATTACGTCTTTTTTTCTGAATGAGAAACCTTTTGTGATGAGGTGTGCCATGTAAAAGGATTTCCTGACCACTTTGGCGATGTGATTATCAAAGGAGAGACTACTGTCCACCTGTGTCCCAAGGTCTCTTATCACACTTTCGGTATTAAGTAGACTACTGCCTATGTGGTAGTTCATGGGTACAGAATTTTTACAGAAGGGGATGACAATGCACTTTTTGGCATTGAGCTTGAGACCATGTCTTTGACACCAGGCATCTGTCTCAGTGAGGCCCTTTTGTAGGATGTCCACATCATTAGGAGTTTCAATTATGGCTCTTAGTTTGCAGTCATCTGTGAATTTAGTTAGCCAAAGACCTTCTGTGTTAGCCTGTACTTCAGAGAAGTAGATATCAAACAAGAGAGGACCCAGGACTGAACCATGTGGTACTCCACTTATCACTGGTCTGAAGTCTGATTTGGAGTCTGCTACTTTCACACTGTGGGTTCTTTCAGTAAGCCAGTTGGCAACCCATCTTGTGACATAGGGATTTATACCTAGTCTAGTGAGTTTATCTATTATTCCAGAGTGGGGGATGGTGTCGACCACCTTGGCGAGATCTAGATAGGCTGTGTGAACCACCTTACCCTCATCCATGGCCTTGGTGACTACTTCAAAGAACTCTATCAGGTTTAGGAGACATGATCTGCCTTTTACAAACCCAAACTGTGTGGGGTCCAGGGTTTGGAGATCTCCAATGTCTTTGTTTATGAGTTCCATGATGATACGTTCCATGGCCTTGCAGACAAGGCTTGTCAGGCTAATGGGGGTAGTTCCCGGGGTCTGTTGTGGCCCCCCTCCCTTGTGGAGTGGGATAACTGTCGTGGTGCGCCATTCAATGGGCACAAAGCCTGAGGTGAGGCTATGATTGAACATGGTACTTAGGTGGGGTGCCAGTTCATTCTGTAGTTTATGTAGAAGGCGGCCTGGGATGTTGTCAGGTCCCATGGATGTTGTGTTCTTGGCTTTGGAGAGTGAAGTTTTTACCTGTGCAGCCGTGATTACAGGAACTTTGCATTCTTCCGGTATAAAGATGGGCCCTTTAGGGGGTGAGAGGGGGGTAAAGTTAGCACTGAACCTATCTGCCAGGATGTTGGCAATATCAGTTGGTTCTGTATATTTAGTGTCATTCTGCTGTAACTCAGAGCAGATCTGAGTGTTGCCATTGAGATTTATAACATAGCTATAGAATGCTTTGTGGTTGTCTTTAGAATCAGTGGCAATTTTGTTTTCATAACTATCTTTGGAGGATTTTATGAGGGATCTCAGCTTCTTACTGAGGCTGACCAAGGAGTTCCTCCAATCGTGGGATTTTACTCTTTTTTGCAACAGTTTCTTTCTTCTGTTGTAGAGTTTGTTTATGGCAGAAGACCACCAGATTGGCTTCCTTTTTTGGAGGATAGCATCTTGGTTCTGTTAGGGATAGCACAATCCATGCACTCATGTAAGTGCTTATAAAGTGCATTTGTGTAGGATTCAGCAGTCGTACCTCTATTGTCCATCTGCATGGGTGTCATGAAGTTTGCCACTTCTGTCTTAAGAAGCATGAAGTTGGCTTTGGAGAAATTTTTACGGTTGTTTTCCTAATGGGGGGTGGGAGCAGGATGTGGATGTCTAGGGTGATTAGCTTGTGGTCGGATCTGACCAACGAGGAGCTGACCTCTGGTGTGGAACACCGGTCACCCATGTTGGTGATGACCAGGTCTAGGATATTGCTGCCTCTGGTGGGGGTGTGGATAAGTTGATCCAAAGCATTGGAATTGATGATTTCCAGAAAACGTTGAGCAAAAGAGTTGGTACATGAGTAGTTTTCCCAGTTAATGGTAGGGTAGTTGAAATCACCCATTATTAGAGTGCTTGGTTGTACCTTAATATTTTCTACTGTATCAAGAAAAGAGGAATGGGAATCCTGAGGCATGGTGGGGGGTCTGTAGCAAGCTACAATCTGGATTGTGGTTTTGCCCAGAGTTAGTTGAAGTTGGATAATCTCGGATGCATTATGCTGAGCAACTAGCTTGGAGGTGTGGATATCCTTAATGAATATGGACACGCCTCCACCTTTAGTGTTTCGGTCTGGGTTTGGTGGCCGAAAGGTGTGGTATGAATTATAGCCTGGTAATGCAGGGGTGCTCTCTGGAGCTTTGAACCAGGTCTCTGTCACAGCACAGATGTCAATGTTTTCCATTTTAAGGAGTGCCTCGAGTGAGTGCATTTTGAGGTTTTGACTTCTAGCATTGAGTAGCATTACCCTCAGATTTTGCTTGCTTGTACCTGTTACGGTGGTGAATTTGTCATTTGAACCTTGCCTAAAAAAGGCACTATAAGGGTGGCAAGAGCCTTTGCCAGTATCCGGAATCCCAAGGGCGACAGGTGTAGGCCATCTCTGGCAAAGCAGCATGGTCTGTCGATCATGTCATCCCAGGCAGACAGATACTGGATTCCCTTAGAATGACACCAGAAGCTTAGCCAATTGTTAAAGTCAATCATTTTGTCCTTGTACTGTGGTGTCATTCTGGGTGATGACAGGATGCAACTCAGGGTAAGGTCATACCGGCCTGGGCTACAAGATCAGAGAGCTCCTCCATGTCTCTTTTCATGTAGTCCAGGGAGGTACGTCTCAGGTCATTCACACCAACATGGACAATGACAGAGTCATATTTGTACTTGTTGTGGAGTGACCTGAGTGCATGCGTTATGTGGTGGATCCTGGCACCTGACAGGCAGCTGACAGTAACTTTTTCCTTGTTTAGCCTGGTGATTGGAACATCAGTGTGCCTGACTATAGAGTCACCTATGACTAGAGTGTTGGGTACGTTATGCCTTATGGGCTGTAGTTGAGTGGCACACTGAGTATGTGGACTATGTGTCATTTGGGTTGTGTTGGGGGGTGGAGGTTGCTTGCATTTCTGCTTTAGAGGTCTCTGTTGTTTGGGCAGATTAGTACAGAGAGCCTCCGTGAATGTAGGTGTGTGTTTTGTGGTTCTGTGTGTGTGTTTTGGTGGTGTAGGTTTTGAGGGACTGTGTGATGAGTGTGGTGCTGTGCAAGTGTTTACAGAACTAATCTAAAATGGCATTACTTGCTCTGACCATAAACACATAGCTAATATACTTGCAAACAGATTTTATGGTAATTTCATGCTAGAAACAATGACTGAAATTCCACAAATTCCTGAGTTCCACTCACTTGCTAAGATCACCATGAAACATGTCTTTACATTATTCTAAGATAAACATCACCTCCATAGGCCTAAAAAATTAACCCTGGATGGTTAAGTAACTCATTCTCTCCAACAGAGCTCTGGAAGTTTCCATTGAAACTTCCAATTGGCAGAGCCTAAGCTTTTTGATAGAATAAAATTATGTCTTCACATTTCAAACAGAAGTTCATATCTCTGGAACCAGAGATGTTACTAAAAAGTATAAATTTCAAACTCTTCAACACAAAACTATTTTTATAATGGTGGTATTCTTTAGGTTCTAGGTGTTTTACAGTTTTTTATAAATTACAGTTAACACAGTCTCCAGGATTTAATAAACTCCATATAGGCCACAGAGCCTACACGGAGTGTACATGTTTGCACGACTGTGAGTGGTGAGTTGTAGCATACAATGCATATTACCGATGCATCACATGCGTAAGATAGGTTACATGGCTGGCCAGGAAACAATGTCAGCAAACACAGATACAATTCTGTTTAAAGTAGAGCATCTACGATCCATGGATTTGCACGGAGTGCCACAATGACCACCAGGGCTTCATAGATAGTTGTAAATCTGTTACTGTAACATATCTCCACAAAGGCAAACATAAAGCGGGGACATTTGGCCAGAAATAGGGACATGTTTGCCATAAATGTCGCATAGACGTGGTAGAATGAAACTCAAACATACCAGTCCTCCTCTTTAAGCAAGATATGTGAACAAACGCATACATAATGGGGGGACAAAGGGCCAAAATAGGGACAGATTTTTAAAACTGCACTTCCAAACTTAGAAAGTTTGAAACTCAAATGTCAGTCATTAGTTTCTGACTTCACTCCGCAATGACATGCAATGATTTGCTAGAAAACAAAAATGTTATGAGGAAAAGATCACAAATATGTGACAAAAACTGGACATTCTGCACAAATCAGGACAGCTGAGAGGTATGCACTCAAATGTATATAATAGTGAGTCACATCAGTCCAGAGACCTTCCCAGTGATATGACAGAAAGCCACAAATTTGATAAGGAAAACATCTGGACATCTTGGGAATATCGGGACAGTTGAGAGGTAAGAATGTGAAGTATATGGTCCAAACAAAGTACAGGACAGTGTACCTACAGTGCAGAGTATTGTGATATCCCATTCCTGGCATTTTGTACAGAAGCTGGGTTAATGATCTTTAACAGGACGTATACTGCCATATTAAATGATCACTCAGGGGAAGTGTGTGTATTGAATAGGGACACGGGACACACAACTGAATAGTAGGAATGAACAGAGGGAAAGAGGACAGGGGAAACTCCCTCATGTACAGCAGAGGAGGGCATATCAATGGAAGATGGTTGTAGCAGCAACACCAACCACATACAGTATCTATATGGTACAGTACGGACTGAACAGTAAAAATGTGTTGTCTGTGACTGTCACACAAGGTGACATAATAATGGGGAGGATGTCTGGATCTGGATCTGGCATGCAATTCAGGTAGGGTACATATTGTGAAGCTGTGCAAACTGATATGCCTGAATATGAGTGTACTCTCAGCAGAGGTCTCCAGCAAGGTGGTCACAGGTAAAGGATTATAGAAAACATTACAATAACAAACCACAATCATGGACAATATCAGAGTAATACCACCACTAATCCCACACCTGTGACATAACATATGTGATATGGAGTGATAAGAGATGAGCCTGCACACACACACTTGAACAACTATTATGATACAGCCACACTCTATGAGGGTAACCGTGCTCACTGTCCTGGCATTGTAATATCTGCAGAAGGTGTTAGGAGGGACACTGCTATACCTGTATGTATACCTGTATGTGACAGTATGGGCAATAAGGATAGTTGCCTTGTGTGCATCGCATATATGTATAATATATATATATATATATATATATAGAGAGAGAGAGAGAGAGAGAGAGAGAGAGCACAATCCACACTGTCATGAATCATGTACATGCCATTAATGTTGTCAAACACCTATGTGTGTGTAGTGTGCGCATTAGCAGAACAGGTAGCACACATGCATTTGGTGTAACAACTTGATTGGTGTTCCACACCATCAGAAAGTCATGTATATTCCACAGAAAGAATGCCTAGGTATTGCCAATAAGCTGTGTGACAGCACACTGTGACAGAGGTGGTACACGTCAGTTACACATCATTGGAACATGGGTAGGGAGGTACATGAAAAGTGCATTGTACTCAGTTATTTGTGTGATGAAAGCTATTAACTAATCTGCATGGTTGAACTAAAATTGTCTGCCTTATAGGGCCTGATAAGTAAGGTTTTTACTGTCATACTGTTTGTAAAGCTTTTTAGCTAGTTTCACTGTGTGAAAGGTATTAACTGAAAATTTTCTCTACTTGTTAAGCACCTGTTTGTTCTGATTTCCTGCCACGGAGTGTATCATATAACTGATTTGTTTGCAGTTAAAAACATTCTGTACAGTCTAGTTGCTCCTTTATCTGTTTAAAAACTTTCATTTTGGGCTCACTGCTGTTCTTCTGCAGTGATAAACATTTCTGTAGTGTTTACTGGCTAAAAGAGTGTAGGCTAGTAGCTGTAATATTGTTCTCCGCCCTCCTTCCCTGTTGGTGTATTGCTGTTATAGTTGGTGGCTTTGCAGTTGCCCACCCCAACTTTAAATTTGATCTGGCACACTCGTCCCAGTCTAGTGTCATTGGCTCATCCTACCTAATACAGAGAGAACATTTGAGAAGGCCAACCCACTTAGTTTCCTAACCTTGAATTATCTTCTGTTTCTCCTTTCTCCCTTTCCTTTAAAAAAAAAAACTTTGCTAGAATCTCCCTGTGTTCTGCTTAACTGTAACAAAACAATTTAAGCTTGTTTCCTGTCTTTCCTGTAACTAGTCTAGTCCAGATACAGATTTGCTATATCCAGGACTGTTTGTAAGCTTCTGAGGCCAAAAAGCCTGTCTGTGTTGGAGGGAAGCATGTTAGCTTATCAGTGAGAGTGGTAAGCACTAGGTAACCTATCTACCACATAAGGAGTGGTTTCTGGCACAGAAATTGTAGTTATTGGCCGTTTGGGCAGTTTTTCCATCTCTCTCAACTTTCTGATTTAAAAGCCCGCATTTGCACTTGTTTCTGACGTTTCCTGAAACTAATCTAGTCCAGGTACAGATCTGCTGTATCCAGGACTGTATGTAAGCTTCTGAGCCCCCCAAGCCTTTCTGTGTTGGAGGGAAGCCTTCTAGCTTATCAGTGGGAGTGGTAAGCACTAGATAACCTATCTACCACATAAGGAGTGGTTTTTGACCTGGAAATTGTAGTTATTAGCTGTTTGGGCAATTGTTTCATCTCTCTCAACTTTCTGATTTAAAAGCCCACATTTGGACTTGTTTCTTTCCTGCAACTAGTCTAGTCCAAATAAAGATTCTTAGTTTTAGCACTTGAATTTGCTTATTCATGCTCAGCACTTGTTCAGAACTTGTTGTAAGCACTAAATAAGCAACAAATTACTACAGTACTCAACCTTCCTCATTACGCAGAGGAAAACAGTTTTTGTTCTTACTTTCCTCAATGGCTAGAGAAAAACAGCTCTTGTACTCACTTTCCTCACTTGTGTAGAAGAAAATAGTTTTTTATTCAGGCATGTCCAAGGGTCAATTCCCAGTGTTCTCTCCTGTCTATCTGATGAATCTGGGCATCTTGGGGAAATGTAGCAATTGCCTCATGTACACAGACAACCCTCTCCTCCTACCACCCAACACTACACCCGTGTGAGATGCACTGATCTAGCCAAATTGGAGGTAAAGTTCTCTCCAACCAAGACTGAACTTGACAGTCAAGAGGAGAAGGTAAACACTTGCACCACACCATACTCATCATATAGTCCTACTAAACCTACACCACCAAAATCCACACATAGAAACAGAAAAATATTCACGGAGGCTCTCAATAATAATCTGCTCAAGCAACAGAGACCTCCAAAGCAGAAATGCAAGCAACCTCCACCCCCCAACACAACCAAATGACACATAACCCACAGACTCAGTGTGCCACTTAACCACATCCCATAAGGCAAAACAAAGTACCCAACACACTAGTCATAGGTGACTCTATAGTCAGGCACACTGATGTCCCACTCACCAGGCTAAACAAGGAGAAGGTTACTGCCAGCTGCCTGTCGGGTGCCAAGATCTGCCACATAACCCACGCAGTCAGGTCACTCCACAACAAGTACAAATATGACTCTGTCATTGTCCATGTTGGTGTGAATGACCTGAGATGTACCTCCCTGGACTATATGAAAAGAGACATAGAAGAGCTCTCTGATCTTGTAACCCAAGCAGGTATGACCCTAGCCCTGAGTAGCATCCTGCCATCGCCCAGAATGATACTGCAGTACAAGGACAAAATTATTGACTTCAACAATTGGCTAAGCTTCTGGTGTCATTCTAAAGGGTCCAGTATCTGCCTGGGATGACATGGTCAACAGACCACGATGCTTTGCCAGAGATGGCCTGCACCTGTCACCCCTGGGGTTCCAGATACTGGCTAAGGCTTTTGCCGCCCCTATAGTGCCTTTTTTTAGGCAAGGTTCAAATGACAAATTCACCACCGTAACAGGAACAGGCAAGCAAAAACTGAGGGTAATGCTGCTCAATGCTAGAAGTCTAAATCTCAAAATGCATTCCCTCGAGGGACTCCTTAAAATGGAGAACATCATTATCTGTGCAATAACTGAGACCTTTTTCAAGGTTGAAGAGAGCACCCCTGCATTACTAGGCTATAACTCATGCCACACCTTTCGGCCATCTAACCTGGACCGGAACACCAAAGGTGGAGGTGTGTCCATATTCATTAAGGATATCCACACCTCCAGGCTAGTTGCTCAGCATAATGCATCCGAGGTTATCAAGTGCATCTAACTCTGGGCAAAACTGCAATCCAAATTGTAGCTTGCTACAGATCCCCCACCATGCCCTAGGATTCCCACTCCTCTTTTCTTGATATACTGGAAAATATTTGGGTTCAACCAAACACCCTAATAATGGGTGATTTTTAACTACCCCACCATTAACTGGGAAAACTACTCATGTACCAACTCCTTCGCTCAATGCGTTCTGGAATTCATAAGTTCCAATGCCCTGGATAAACTTATCCACACCCCCACCAGGGGCAACAATATCCTAGACCTAGTCATTACCAACATGAGTGACCGATGTTCCACACCTGAAGTCAATTCCTCATGGGTCAGATATGACAATAAGCTAATCACCCTAGATATCTACATCCTGCCCCCACCCCCATTAAGGAAACCATGGTAAAAAAGTTCTCCAAAGCCAACTTCATGCTTCTTAAGACAGAAGTGGCGAACTTCATGACACCCATGCAGATGGACAATACAGTTACGACTGCTGAATCCTACACAAATGCACTCTATAAGCACTGACATGAGTGCCTGGATCATGCTATCCCAAACAGAACCAAGACACTATCCTCCAAAAAATGGAAGCCAATCTGGTGGTCCCGTGCCATAAACAAACTATACAACTGAAGGAAGAAACTGTTGCAAAAGAGAGTAAAATCCCATGAGTGAAGGAACTCCCTAGTCAGCCTCAGTAAGAAGCTGAGATCCCTTATAAGATCCTCCAAAGCTAGCTACGAAAACAAAATCATCACTGATTCTAAGGAAAACCACAAAGCATTCTATAGCTATTTCAAGAATCTCAATGGCAACACCCAGATCTGCTCTGAGTTACAGCACAACGGCACGAAAATTACAGAACCAACTGATATTGCCAACATTCTGGCAGATAAGTTCAGTGCTAACTTTACCCCAATCTCACCTCCTAAAGGGCCCATATCTATACAGGATGAATGCAGAGTCCCTGTAATCATAACTACACAGGTAAAAGCTACACTCTCTAAAGCCAAAAACACAGCATCCATGGGACCGGACAACATCCCAGGCTGCGTTTTACACGAACTTTAGAAAAGACTGGCTTCCCACCTAAACACCATGTTCAATCATAGCCTCACATCAGGCTTTGTGCCTACTGAATGGTGCACAGCAACAGTTATCCCACTCCACAAAGGGGGAGCCACCACTGATCCTGAGAACTATCGCTCTATTAGCCTGACAAGCCTGGTCTGCAAAGCCATGGAATGTATCATCATGGAACTCATAAACAAAGACATTGGTAACCTCCAAACTCTGGACCCCACCCAGTTAAGGTTTGTGAAAGGCAGATCATGCCTCCTGAACCTGATCCACTTCTTTGAGGCAGTCACCAAAGCCGTAGACAAGGGTATGGTGGTTCACACAGCCTATCTTGACCTCACCAAGGCTTTCGACACAATTCCCCATTCTGGAATTATAGCTAAACTTACTAAACTAGGTATAAAGCCCTACATCACAAGATGGGTTGCCAACTGGCTCACTGACAGAATCCACACTGTAAAAGTTGCAGACTCCAAATCTGACTTCAAACCAGTGACAAGTGGAATACCACAGGGTTTAGTCCTGGGACCTCTCCTGTTTGGTATCTATTTCTGAAGTACAGGCTAACACAGAAGGCCTTTGGCTAATGAAGTTCACAGATGACCGCAAACTAGGAGCCATAGTCGAGTCCCCAAATGATGTGGACATCCTACAGAAGGGCCTCACTAAGACAGATGCCTGGTGTCAGAGCCATGGCCTCAAGCTCAATGCCAAAAAGTGCATTGTCATCCCCTTTGATAAAAACTCTGTACCCATGAACTACCACATAGGCAGCAGTCTACTTAACGCCGAATGTGTAATAATAGGCCTTGGGACCCAGGTGCACAGTAGTCTCTGCTATGATAATCACATCACCGCAGTAGTCAGGAAATCCTTCTACATGGCACACTTCATCACAAAAGGGTTCTTATCCAGGAAAAAAGAGGACGTTGTTCGACACTCATTAGACCCATTATAGAGTACAACGCCCCTTTTGGAATGTACTTCACAAGACATCTGCAGCAGCTGAAAAGGCCACAGAAGTACATCACAAAGAGGATTATTGGCCTCAAACAGATGCTCTACACTGACAGTCTCAAAAAACTCCAGCTTTACTCTGTAGCATATCGCCTACTCAGAGGTGATCTCTGCTTAACATATAAAGCTATGTCAAACCCAGAGCTGTCGGACATGTTATACCTAAAGAAATCCCAATCCCTCCGCGCTATATGCTCTAAGGACTTAAACCTTGTCACCACAATAAACAGAACATGCTGGAGGGATAGATTCCTGTCCCAGAGACTTCCCATACTCTGGAACAAGCTACCTATCTATGTCAAGCAAAGTTCCTCATTTGCACTCTTCAAGAAAAATATTGATGAGTGGATGGGGAATAGGAAATACACCCAGCGGATCACTTCTGTGGCTCTGCTCAATAGGGGCACAGGAAAATAACTTTCTTGGATGGCGTAAGCCAGGGAACCTTGTTGGGTAGGCTTACTTAGGCCCTTGGGCTGACAGCCTAGTACCTACCTATGAACCATAAATGTATTAAAGGTATTATGGCCTCTGATGTGTGTGTCCTTCACATACACAGTACTTGTGTTATGTTCAAGGGAGGAGTCAGCACTGTGACCACTTGTTAATGGATGTACCACTTACCATCTACCCTAGTACATCAGTCATATACCTATGATTATAGGGAATGATGTCCACATTATATTTGGGTAGTGTGTCTGTTTCCTGATTCAACAAATCCTTCCATTTTTCTAGTCAATGCAGGTGTTTTCAAGGCTGTGGCAGCTGTTTTTGGTATGTGTTGATACTATTTGTATTATACTAACATCACAGTTGGAGTCAATGATTGCCCACAGTCTGTACTGCTTTAGGCAGCTGTTTGGACATAGCATGTGTATGTCATCTGTGATGTACATCACTTAACTAATAGACAGGAAAGGGCTTAGCAGGCACCCCTGTTGTACTGACTTGATCACTGGACCTCACATATAGGTCACATCACACATTTCAACATAGTGAGATGCCACGTATGTCATACACTGGTATACCCATTTGTTGATATAACTGTTTATGGCCACATTTGACAGTGTTGATTGAATACCTCCATGTGGCTTTGTGTCAAATGCCTTGACCTGGTCAAGTTCCACAAGATTATACTGTTCTCATCATGCATGCCCTTAATGGCCTATTTGAGGACATCTATCATTTGTAACTGACTTGATGTAGCATTAACAACACACACAGGTCTGTTACACACACCTGAAATATTACTACTGTGCATGTAGAAGACATCCATGATGACATGTTGGTCTACCTCACAGTCAAGAAGTGTTGGGATGTCTCTATAGATGCATGTATCAGGTGCTGTCCTCCCCCAACTCAGGTGGAAGCATGTTGATGCACACCCTTGTATGGAAACATAGGCCATCCAGAGGGTATGTTAAACTGTGTATTAAACCATATCAGGAAGGTGTATGTACTGATTCATACCATAGATGAACTGTTATGTTGTCACAGCCCATTGATTCCATGTGATAAGCTTGGATGAAGGTAAGACTGCATACTGCCTATCATGATCTGGGCTAGGGTTTTGACACAATCCTCCATGCAGGTATCATAGAGAAAACTTCCAAGCTGGAGAGTAACCTTTACATCAGTAGATGGGTAACCATTTGGCTCACTGACAGAACACATCATGTGAAAGTTGTTGATTCAACCTGCACCAGCAGAGCTGTCAGCACTGGCAAACCCCAGGGATCTGTGCTTGTCACTTTACTGTTTGAACTCTATTTCTTGAAAGTTCGGGCTAAAATATATGGCCTTTGACATACCCGGTTTGCTGATTTTTGCATTTTGTGTGCAATCATTGAGTCCACCAATGGTGATAACATAGTACAGGAGCAGCCAATACACACAACTGAATGGTGACAAAAGCACACATTGTACAAATAAATGCAGAAATGTGTGTTTGCAATGTTGTCTGTCTGAAAAATGGAATTCCATGTTAATCATAGCATTGACAACAGTCCTGCTATGCAGAAACCCAGTGATACAAGCACAAGAACAGTGAAGTTTGACCACCAAGTGTTCACACTGGTATTGAAAGCTTATGTGGTGCACATCATAAGTCATGCCATCATATTGAGATCTTAGGACTGTATGACAGCACTGTAGTCAAACCTCATCACAACACTAATAGAGTATAATGCTCTCTTTTTCATGTACCTCACTGGACATGTAGCAGCTGGAGAGGCCACAGGGCTTTATCAGCAAGATAACATAGAGCCTACAAACTACGCCATGATGTATATGGATAGATTAAAAGCCATGTTACTGCAATCTGCATTGTATAGGATGAGGTAAGTTCTGCCTAGCCTCCAGGCCAGTCTCAGACCCTGCCCTGGTGGGAATACTGCATATCCAAAAATGTAGTGCAGCTGATGATATCAACAATGTCTGTTGAGGAGACTATAACAGTGTTCCACATGCTGGTGTAAAATATCTCCGTAATGTCAAGCAACAGCTCAAACATGCACACTCACACACACACACACACACACACACACACACACACACACACACACACACACACACACACACACACAGTGACTGCAGTGAGAATAGAACCCCTACCTATTTAAGTACACAGACAACTAAACACAGTACTTTATGCAAGCACCACAGCTCAAGTCCAACTTGGAGTGTGTCAGACAACACTTTATAGCTGATGACATCAGCAGTGTCTGTTGAGGAGAATGTAACAGTGTCCCACATGCTTTTTTAATTTCTCCATATCTTTTGGGTTTCTAATACCATGAAGGGAATGGACCCCAGTCTTAAGACAAAGTACAATTAAAGTTCATTAAATTAGTATTGTTTTGTAGGTTCATAGGTGTGTACTAGGCTAATGGCCCTGGAGCCTTTACAAGGCTAGCCCATAGGATTACCCTGGCATTGTGCCACCCGACCTTAGTTCCCAGTGCAATATTTGATGTCAGCCAAAAGTGCTCTTCGCAGCACCCACAATGTGCCCAATAATGACTCCTTCTGCAATTCCTATGGATTTACATGTATTGATAATATATCTAAATATGATTGTAGATTATTTTTTATAAGACCTGTTGCTCCTACTACTATTGGAACTGTCTGGGTATCCTTCATCCACATTGCTCTTGTTTCTGCCTGCAGATCCTAATATTTTATGACTTTGTGTCTCTCTGTATGCAAGACACTGTAGTCACTGGGTGTGGCAATTTCAATGACTAATGCTACTTTTGTCTTGTTTTCATGGACTACTATATCTGGTTTTCTAGCATCTGTCTTTTGAACTGTAGGTAATGGGTGATCCCATGTAATGTAAATTTCATAATTTTCTATTATGCTTTGTGGCTCGTGTTTCCAGTGTTTTTCATCCACTTCAATAACATAATGTTTGCACAATCCCAACTGCAACAGTCTTGCCACATTATTATGCCTTTCAGTATCGAGTTCTTCTGCCATTAGTAGGTCACAACCACCAACAAGGTTTGCAACTGTTTCCAATTTGGTTTTACAAAACCTATATTTGTCTGCTTCTACCACATGTTCAATGGACTTTGTAAGCCAGCATATAAGTAGCCCACTGTCTTGAGCCTCCAATATTAACCTTTCATCTCTTGGTTTGAATTTGCCTCTCCTTAACCATTCCTGCATTCGTTCCTGATCAGCAAGAGATTTTTCCAGAAATTCTCTATACTTGCAACTATATTTATGCATTTTCCACATTTCTTGCCTTCTCATCTGGTCTTCCATCTTATATACTTCCTTTTGTTTTTTGGCACATTCAGTTGCTACCTGATTTTATCTACTTTTGGTTTGATTTCCATTCCTGCTTGATGCTGATATGCTTCTGCTAGGTTAAGCAGAGAAGTCATCTTAGATTTATTCTCCTCATGTTTCAAAACTTTCACTATGTTTGGGTCTTGTGAGGTCAGCAGATATGTGTGGAGTCCCATGATAATGCATCTATACATGTAATCAATTTCAAGGAGGCCCATTCCTTCTTAGGAACCAGGAATATATAATCTTGGTATACACTGATTTTTATAAATCATTTGGTGAGCATGAAGCATCCATCTTTTTTTCTTATCTAATCAATCCAACACATTTTGGGGCCAGTCAATCACTCCAAAACTGTAAGTTAGGACAGGAAGAGCAAATTTGTTTATAGCTTGTATTTTGTTCTTAGATGTCAACACTATCTTCTAAAGTATTCCTTACTAAGTTTTATTCACATTTGTTCATGTTTTATTGTTGATCCTTCATCAATTCCCACATATTTATACAGTCCCTCTTGTTCAAGATGTTCTTCGTGTTTCACTGTTGCAGTCATTACATTTGGGTAATCCTGCTGGCAAGTTGCCCTCAGTCAGCCTGAATTCCAAAGTCTTGGGTCCTGCGTCAGCTGCTGTTGGCTTTTCCCTGACATCAGAGCATCAGGGGTATAAAAGAAGTGGCCAACGCCATTTTCTTCAGTCTTTCTTGCCACACGGTGCCCGAAGCAGAAGCAGTTCGCAAGTGCCGGTCGGCCGACTCCTGAGATTTTTGTGTTCAAATTTCAGATCCAAAGTCTTCATTAAAGCTAAGTACCCCATTGGGGAAACTTTTTTCTTGCTCCAGACCAATGTCAGAAAAAGTTAATAATTGTATTTCTTGTGGAAAGCAAATATCTCATAAGGACTTTCATTCCTACTGTATTCCTTGCCTAGGTCCTGACCATAATGTTTCAGGATGTCGGTTTTGTGCTAGATTCAACCAATGCACTATTAAGCATCGGTATGATTTTGCATTGAACAATTTTGGATGCAGGTTCAGTTATCCAGAAATGTCATCGGATATCCATCCGACAACCGGAGTTCACAAAAAACGCAAAGAAAAAGAAAAGGATAGGCAACCGAGGCCCAAAGCCGATGATGAAGCTTCTCCTAAGCCAGTCGCCGGTTCACCAGTTCTCAGTGAGGCGCTTTCGCAGCCCCTGACACCCACTACTTTAGAGTCGCAAGCTGCTACCAACTCCCACGTGGAGTCGGCTATGCCGCTGGAAACTCAAGGTATTGGAGCCTAGAACACTGTTCCTTCAGATGGGTCCGGAGCCACTGAGCATTCACTGGCTTCTGAGGGTGTTTTCAGGCCTAAACATCTATACATTAAACCAACTTCAAAGGCAAAGACTAAAGCACCTTCAAAGACAAAGAAACAAACTCAAGAGCCACGTGGACAGGCCTCCATGCCCAAAAAACAGATGCTCAAAATGGCCGAAGACTTGATTACCTTGATCAGGGGTACCCATCCCCCTCCTGATAAGAGGCCTAGGCAAGAGACAGACTATGAATCTTCAGATCAGGTTTCTATTTTTTCTGATTCCTCTTCTGATCAGTAATATTCTTTTCCTCCCTATGAGGATTCTGATGCTGAAGAATCTTTTCCTTCAGCTTCTCCTCCTGAGGACTATTCTTTTGGGGAACCTTGCATACCATGAGGGAGCACTTCCACTGAGAGAGCCAAGATTTTTCTGAATCTAAAAAGAGGATCAGGGACTTTCTTTTACTACCTCAGCACAGGCCTCTAGCCATTCCACCTGTGTTAGACATTGTAGATGATGTGTTTTCATAGTCTAGTCTGACCCCTGACTCCTTACCTCCAGCTTCTGTTAAGCCTGACAGATATTACAGGGCTACTGACTCATATAAATTCCTTTTCAAAAACCCTGCTGCAGACCCAGAAACTATTTCACAGGGTCCCAAAGGGGTTAAGGCTTCTGCTGCAAAAAACCCTACCCCCTCTGACAGAGTTTCTAGGGCACTGGATAGATGGGGAAAAAAGGTTTACACATCTGCTACCTTGGCTATAAGGGCCTTAAACTGTCAGTTTCATATGCTCAAATATCAGCAACATGTCATGGAATTGCTTAAACAGAAAATGTTGTTAAACTCTGAATGTGCAGAAAACAAGGAAATGCATGATATATTGCATGCAGCTGAACAAGTTGGAAACCATACTTTGCAATGTGGTTTTGATTCTCTGGAGGCCTCCTGCAGGGCCGCAGTTATGGGTTCTGTAATCAGGAGGCATGCTTGGTTAAAGGAACAAAATCTGCCTGATCATGTCAAAGTTAAATTATTAGATGCACCTTTACAGCATGATACCTTGTTTGGTGTTAAGGCAGAAGAGGTGTTAAAGAAGATGGAGGACAAAGCTAAATCTATGCAAACTGTTTTAAGATTTTTTACAAGTACAGCCACTTAGGTTTAGTAGACACTGGCCTACAAAAAACTGGTCCTTTCCTGCCTCAGACAGACCTCAAAGGGGCAGATCCAGATGCCCTAGAGGCAGATCCCAGCCGCAAGATTCATACAGGTCAAAGCAATGGGGTGCTTCTACCTCCAAAAGTGGAGAAGACAAATCACAACCTTACAGGAAACAGTCCCAATGACTTCCCCCTGCCTGCGCCAAGCACTTATCTCCTGGCAGCACCCTTAGGGGGAAAAATAGCACTTTTTTCTCAAAATTGGCACATTATAATCCAAGACAAGTGGGTTCTAAACATAGTGTCACAAGGCTACAAGTTCCACTTCCATACCCTGCCAAAGGCAAATGTTTGGCCAGATCTGCCAAAGAATCAATGGGCAGAGGCACAAAAACAAGTCTCATCCCTCATGGACATGGGTCCATCCAACAAGTACCAGAGTAAGAGCAGGGACAACGATTTTACTCAAGACTGTTCTTGGTACCCAGAAAAGACAAAACATGGAGACCAATACTGGACTTATCTATCCTAAACACATTCCTGGATATACCAAACTTCAAGATGTTGACCTTACAGCAGCTTCTGCCCATGCTGGGCACGAAGGCTTGGCTTGTGACTTTAGACCTAAAAGAGGCATACCTGCATGTCCCAATCAGACAATCATGCAGAAGATACCTCAGATTCAAGGCTGGCTCAATGCATTACCAATTCTCTGCACTGCCCTTTGGCTTATTTACTGCTCCCAGGGTCTTTACAAAGTGCCTGCCACCAGCAATTGCATTCTGCAGACAAAGAGGAATACAAATATATCATTACTTGGACGACTGCCTAATTCAAGCAGAGAACAAGGACATTCTTCTACAGCATCTGGCATTTGTGAAAAGACTTCTAACATGCCTAGGGTACACAGTCAATGAAAAGAAATCAAAATTAGTACCCTCTCAAGAGATAATATTCCTGGGTGCAAGCTTAAGTACAACTGCCCAAATGGCTTATCTCACGCCAGACAAACAAAGGCAGCTGACTACCTATTTCAAAATAATGACAACAAAGGCCCAGTTATCTGCAAGAAAAATTCTGCAGGCTTTGGGCTTCATGGCATCCTGCATCCTACTAATTCCATATGCAAGACTGCATATGAGGAAACTTCAATGGTACCTAAAAAGTGTTTGGACTCAACATTGCCACAGCCTGGAAACAATGATTACTCTCATTTCCTGCCTTTAACAGGAGTTCCGATGGTGGGCAAAGGCTTGTCACCAGAACAAGGGACAGCCATTCACATTACCCCAGGCCAGGCAAAACATAATAACAGATGCATCAGATTATGCCTGGGGGCCCACATGGCAGGAAGATGCATTCAGGGCACATGGTCCACAAACCAAATGCATCTACATATCAATCAAAAAGAGATGCTAGCTGTTCAAAATGCCCTGACAGCCTTCAAGAACCTACTTCATCCGGGACAACTACTGATAAAGACAGACAACACCACGGTCATGTGACATATAAACAAGCAGGGGGGCACACATTCTTACCTCCTTTGCAGACTAGCCATGGCTTTGTGGGACACAGCATTGACTTACCAAGTACATCTGCAGGCACAATTCCTGCCAGGAATGGAAAATACTCTGGCGGACGAACTAAGCAGAAACCTCATGGATCCCCACGAATGGCAGCTGGATCCACAAGTCTTCTGCATGATAACAAGGAAATGGGGATTCCCGGACATAGATCTATTTGCCTCCCCTCACAACTTCCAACGTAAAAGATTCTGCACAAGGACTTATCACAGACAAGCATGGAAAGTAGATGCCCTATCTTTCAGCTGGAAAAACCTATCAGTATATGCCTTTCCCCCTCTGCCTCTCCTCCCCAAGGTACTCCTAAAGGTCAGACAGGAGAAGCCAAAGATGATACTGATTGCCCCAGACTGGCCCCACCAGTACTGGTACCCAATCCTGAGGAACTTGTCTCAATGCCTTTCTTGGACCTTACCTCAAATACCCCATCTACTGTCCCAGCAAAACAATCAGATCCTGCACAGCCAACTCAGGACTCTAAACCTGGCAGCATGGCGGATAATGTAATCATACAAAACACACCTCTCAGTAAAGCTGTGATGGATGTCATTTTGGAAGCCAGAAGGCCTAGTACTAGAAAATCTTATGCTGGAAAATGGAAGAGATTCTGTGCTTGGAACCAGGCACAAGGAACTGATGCAGCTGTACCAAATATCCCTCAGATTTTGCAATACTTAACTGAGATGCTGGACAAAGGTCTATCTTTTTCATCAATTAAAATTCATGCCTCTGCCATTTCAGCTCATTACAATACAGAGCCACCAATCTTTTCACATCCTTTATTAAAATAGTACCTCAGAGGAGCCAAGAATTTAAGGCCTCCAAGGAGATCCCCAACACCTGCATGGGACCTCAACTATGTCTTGGAAAAACTCACCCTGCCTCCCTTTGAGCCAGCTGCTACTGCTGATATAAAGTTTTTTATCTTGGAAAACAGCCCTGCTACTAGCAATACCTTCTGCAAGACAAGTTTCAGAGTTACAGGCACTCATGGCTGTGGAACCTTTTATCATGTTTTATCCAGACAGGGTTTCCCTGAGGACAAATCCAACGTTTATGCCTAAAGTGGTGTCCAGTGTGGCACTTAACCAAACTATTCATCTGCCAACTTTTTATCCAAATCCACAGAACAAGGGGGAGAAAATACTACACTCTTTGGACATACACAGACAGCTTAGATTCTACATGGACAGAGCCAAAGTTTTCAGGAAGACAGAACAATTACTAGTGGCATATGCTGCAGGATCACAAGGAAAGGGTATCTCAAAGCAGACTATCTCAAAGTGGATAGGCCACTGCATTCGTTTCTGCTATTTTCACCATGGCAAGCTAGTGCCTAAGGACATTAGGCCACATTCCACCAGAGCTGCAGCCACTTCAGCAGCCTTTCTCAGGGGAGTACCAACCAAAGACATTTTAGAAGCTGCTACTTGGAGTTCAGTGCACACCTTTACAAAGCACTATCATCTGCCACTCTACTCTAAATCCAGGGCAGGCTTTGCCACTGCAGTTCTGCAGGGCCTCATAGCCGCTCCTACTGCTGTTTAGCACCAGCCTCCCAACCATAGCTTTGGGACTCTACCCAAATGTAATGACTACAACAGTGAAACACAAAGAACATAGTACAGTTGTGTACACTTACCATAAATGTAGATGTTCGAGTGTATTCACTGTTGCAGTCCAGGTTACCCAGCTGCCATCCTCCTTTTTTCTACTGGAACTTATCTTTCCTTCTCTGATTTATACAACCTATGTGGTGTATTTGCTTGTAGATGAAGGTAAAGTTTATATTGCTGCATGTATTTTATATATAAATATATATATATATATATATATATATATATATATATATATATATATATATTATGGCTACCCTTTTTGGGGGCACCTGACATCTGGGGCAAGAAAAACTGAAGAAAATGGTGTCAGCCGCTTCTTTTATACCCCTGACGCCCTGACATCAGGGGAGAGCCGACATCAGCCGAAGCAGGACCCAAGACTTTGGAATTCAGGCCATCTGAGGGCAACCTGCCAGCAGGATTACCCAAATGTAATGACTGCAACAGTGAATACACTCGAACATCTACATTTATGGTAAATGTACACAACTGTACTTTCTTTTATATCACATTTTTGTCCCAAACTGATGTTTTCCTGGTGCTGCAGTTTTTTCTGCTTTAAATGTTGCTTTTGCACATTTATCAAGACCAAATGACATTCTTATATCATCTGAAATAGTGACGACTTGCAGTTGTGCTTTCAATTCCTCATCTGATGAGCTATACAGTTTTAAATCATCAACAAAGAGAAGATGAGAAGTCTTTACAATTTGTTGATGTTCTTCGTGTTTCACTGTTGCAGTCATTACATTTGGGTAATCCTGCTGGCAGGTTGCCCTCAGTCGGCCTGAATTCCAAAGTCCTGGGTCCTGCGTCGGCTATCTTTGCCCCCTTCCGTGATGTCAGGTCATCAGGGGTATAAAAGAAGCAGCCGACGCCATTTTCTTTAGTCTTTCTTGCCGCGCGGCGCCCGAAGCAGAAGCAGTTCGGAAGTGCCAGTCGGCCGACTCCTGAGATTTTCGAGTTCGAATTTCAGATCCAAAGTCTTCTATAAAGCTAAGTACCCCATTGGGGAAACTTTTTTTCTTGCTCTAGAACCAATGTCAGAAAAAGTTAATAATTGTATTTCTTGTGGGAAGCAAATACCTCATAAGGACTTTCATTCTTACTGTATTCCTTGCCTAGGCCCCGATCATAACTTTCTGGGTTGTCGGTTTTGTGCTAGATTTAACCAACGCACTATTAAGTGTTGGAATGATTTTGCTTTGAACTACTTTGGACGCAGGTTTAATTATCCAGAAATGTCGTCGGAAAGCCATCCGACAACCGGAGTTCACAAAAAACGCAAAGAAAAAGAAAGACACCCGAGGCCCAAAACCGAAGACGAGGCTTCTCCTAAGCCAGTCACTGGTTTGCCAGTTCTCAGTGAGACGCTTTTGCAGCCCATGACGACCGCTACTTTAGATTCACAGGCCACTACCGACTCCCACGTGGAGTCGGCCATGCCACTGGAAACAAGGTATTGAGGCCTCGGACGCTAATCCTTCAGATGGGTCCGGAGCTGCTGAGCAGGCACCGGCTTCTGAGGGTGTATTCAGACCTAAACATCTATACATTAAACCGACTTCAAAGGCAAAGACTAAAGCTCCATCAAAGGCAAAGAAGCAAACTCAAGAGCCACGTGGACAGGCCTCCATGCCCAAAAAACAGATGCTCAAAATGGCCAAAGACTTGATTACCTTGATCAGGGGTTCCCATCCCCCTCCTGATAAGAGGCCTAGGCAAGAAACTGACTATGAATCTTCAGATCAGGTTTCCATTTCTTCTGATTCCTCTTCTGATCAGGAATATTCTTTCCCCTATGAGGATTCTGATGCTGAAGAATCCATTCCTTCAGCTTCTCCTCCTGAGGACTATACCTTTGGGGAAACCTTACATACTATGAGGGAGCATTTCCACTGGAAAGCCAAGATTTTTCAGAATCTAAAAAGAGGCTCAGGAATTTCCTGCTACTACCCCAGCACAAGCCACTTGCCATCCCCCAGGTGTTAGATATTGTAGATGATGTGTTTTCGGAGTCTAGCCTTACCCCTGACTCCTTACCTCCAGCTCCTGTTAAGCCTGACAGATATTACAGGGTTCCTGACTCACATAAATTTATTTTTAAAAACCCTGCTGCAGACCCAGAAACTATTTCTCAGGGTCCCAAGGGAGTTAAGTCTTCCGCTGCAAAAAACCCTACCCCTTCTGACAGGGATTCTAGGGCACTGGACAGATGGGGAAAAAAGTTTACACATCTGCTACCTTGGCTATAAAGGCCTTAAACTGTCAGTTTCATATGCTCAAATATCAGCAACATGTCATGTCATTGCTTAAACAGAAAATGTTGTTAAACTCTGAATGTGCAGAAAACAAGGAAATGCAGGATATATTGCATGCAGCTGAACAAGTTGGAAAACATACTTTGCAATGTGGTTTTGAATCTTTAGAGGCTTCCTGCAGAGCCGCAGTTACAGGTTCTGTAATCAGAAGGCATGCTTGGTTAAAGGAACAAAATCTGCCTGATCATGTTAAAAGTTAAATTATTAGATGCACCTTTACAGCATGATACTTTGTTTGGAGTTAAGGCAGAAGAGGTGTTAAAGAAAATGGAGGACAAGGCTAAATCTATGCAAACGGTCAAAGATTTCTTACAAGTACAGCCACCTAGGTTTAGTAGACACTGGCCAACAAATAATTGGTCCTTTCCTGTGTCAGACAGACCTCAAAGGAGCAGACCCAGATGCCCTAGAGGCAAATCCCAGGTGCAAGGGTCATACAGGTCAAAGCAATGGGGTGCTTCTACCTCCAAAAGTGGAGAAGACAAATCACAACCTTACCGGAAACATCCCTAATGACTTCCCCCTGCCTGCACCAAGTACTTATTACCTGGCAGCACCCTTAGGGGGAAAATTAGCACTTTTTTCTCAAAATTGGCACAATATAACCCAGGACAAGTGGGTTCTAAACATAGTGTCACAAGGCTACAAGTTCCATTTCCATACCCTGCCAAAGGCAAATGGCTGGCCAGATCTGCCAAAAAAATCAGTGGGCAGTGGCACAAAAATAAGTTTCATCCCTCAGGGACATGAGGGCCATTCAACAAGTACCAGAGCACGAGCAGGGACAAGGATTTTACTCAAGACTGTTCTTGGTACCCAGAAAGGACAAGGCCTGGAGGCCAATACTGGGCCTATCGATTCTGAACACATACCTGGATATACCAAAATTCAAAATGTTGACTTTGCAGCAGCTTCTGCCCATACTGGGCAAGAACGCTTGGCTTGTAACTTTAGACCTAAAAGAGGCATACCTGCATGTCCCAATCAGACAAATATACAGAAGATACCTCAGATTCAAGGCTGGCTCAATGCATTACCAATTCTCTGCACTGCCCTTTGGCTTATCTACTGCGCCCAGGGTCTTTAGAAAGTGCCTGGCACCAGTAATTGCATTCTGCAGACAAAGAGGAATACAAATATACCCTTACTTGGACGACTGTCTAATTCAAGCAGAAAACAAGGACATCCTTTTACAGCATCTGGCGTTTGTGAAAAAACTTCTAACATGCCTCAGGTACACAGTCAATGAAAAGAAATCAAAACTAGTACCCTCTCAAGAGATAATATTCCTGGATGCAAGCTTAAATACAACTGCCCAGATGGCTTATCTCACACCAGACAAACAAAGGCAACTGACTACCTATTTCAACATGTTAGCAACAAAGGCCCAGTTATCTGCAAGAAAAATTCTGCAGGCTTTGGGCTTCATGGCATCCTGCATCCTATTAATTCCATATGCAAGACTGCATATGAGGAAACTTCAATGGTACCTAAAAAGTGTTTGGACTCAACATTGCCACAGCCTGGAAACCATAATTACTCTCATTCCCTGCCTGCAACAGGAGTTTCGATGGTGGGCAAAGGCTTGTCACCAAAACAAGGGACAGCCATTCACATTACCCCCAGCCAGGCAGACACTAACTACGGATGCATCAGATTATGCCTGGGGGGCCCACATGGCAGGAAGATGCATTCAGGGAACATGGACCTCAAACCAAATGCATCTACATATCAATCAAAAAGAGATGCTAGCTGTTCAAAATGCCCTGACAGCCTTCAAGGACTTACTTCATCCAGGACAACTACTGATAAAGACAGACAATACCACGGTCATGTGGTATATAAACAAGCAGGGAGGCACACATTCTTACCCCCTTTGCAGACTAGCTATGACTTTGTGGGACACAGCATTGATTTATCAAGTACATCTGCAGGCACAATTCCTGTCAGGAAGGAAAAATACTCTAGCAGACGAACTAAGCAGAAACGTCGTGGATCCCCACAAGTGGCAGCTGGATCCACAAGTCTTCAACATGATAACAGGGAAATGGGGATGCCCGGACATAGATCTATTTGCCACCCCTCACAACTACCAACTAAAGAGATTCTGCACAAGGATTTATCACAGACAAGCATGGAAAGTGGACGCCCTATCCTTCAGCTGGAAAAACCTATCAGTATATGCCTTTCCCCCTCTGCCTCTCCTGCCCAAGGTACTCCTAAAGGTCAGACAGTAGAAGCCAAAGATGATTCTGATTGCACCAGACTGGCCCTGCCAGCACTGGTACCCAATATTAAGGAGCTTATCTCACTGCCCAGCTTGGACCTTACCTCAAGTACCGCATCTACTATCCCAGCAAAACAATCAGATCCTGCACAGCCAGCTCAGAACTTTTAACCTGGCAGCATGGCGAATAATGTAGTCATACAAAACACACCTCTCAGCAAAGCTGTGATAGATGTCATTTTGGAAGCCAGAAGGCCTAGTACTAGAAAATGGAAAAGATTCTGTGCTTGGAACCAGGCACAAGGAACAGATACAACTGTGCCAAATATTCCTCAGATTTTACAATACTTAACTGAGACGCTGGACAAAGACCTTTCTTATCTATTAAAATTCATGCCTCTGCCATTTCAGCCCATTACAATACTGAGCCACCAATCTTTTCTCATCCCTTATTAAAACAGTACCTCAGAGGAGCCAAACATTTAAGGCCTCCAAGGAGATCACCAATGCCTGCATGGGACCTCAACTACATCTTGGAAAAACTCACCCTGCCTCCTTTTGAGCCAGCTGCTACTGCAGATATAAAGTTTTTATCTTGGAAAACAGCTCTGCAATAACTTCTGCAAGATGAGTTTCAGAGCTACAGGCACTCATGGCTGTGAAACCTTTTATCATTTTTTATCCGGACAGGGTCTCCCTGAGGACAAACCCAACATTTATGCCTAAAGTGGTGTCCAGTGTGGCTCTTAATCAAACCATTCATCTGCCAACTTTCTATCCAAATCCACAGAACAAGGGGTAAAGAATTCTGCATTCTTTGGACATACACAGACAGCTTAGATTCTACTTGGACAGAACCAAAGTTTTCAGAAAGACAGAGCAATTACTAGTGGCATATGCTGCAGGATCACAAGGAAAGGCTATCTCAAAGCAGACTATTTCAAAGTGGATAGGCCACTGCATTCGCTTCTGCTACTTATACCATAGCAAGCCAGTGCCTAAGGGCATTAGGCCACATTCCACCAGAGCTACAGCCACTTCAGCAGCCTTTCTCAGGGGGAGTACCAACCAAGGACATTTTAGAGGCAGCTTCTTGGAGTTCAGTGCACACCTTTACAAAGCACTATCATCTGCCACTCTACTCTAAATCCAGGGCAGGCTTTGCCACTGCAGTTCTGCAGGGTCTTATAGCCGCCCCTAATACTGTTTAGCTCCAGCCTCCCAACTATAGCTTTGGGAATCTACCCAAATGTAATGACTGCAACAGTGAAACACGAAGAACATAGTACAGTTGTGTACACTTACCATAAATATAGATGTTCGAGTGTATTCACTGTTACAGTCCAGGTTACCCACCCGCCATCCCCCTTTTTCTTCTGTTGGAACCTATCTTTCCTTCTCTGATTTATACAACCTATGTGGTGTATTTGCTTGTAGATGAAGGTAAAGGTTTATATTGGTGCATGTAATTATATACATATATAAATTTTGGCTACCCTTTTAGGGGCACCTGACATCTGGGACAAGAAAAACTAAAGAAAATGGTGTCGGCTCCTTCTTTTATACCCCTGATGACCTGGCGTGAGGGAAGGGGCGATGACAGCCAACACAGGACCCAGGACTTTGGAATTCAGGCCAACTGAGGGCAACCTGCCAGCAGGATTACCCAAATGTAATGACTGCAACAGTGAATACACTCGAACATCTACATTTATGGTAAGTGTACACAACTGTACTTTTTCTAGGAGCCAATTTATAGCCATGGCCTAAGTTGTTAAGTAGACATTTTAATGGGTTAAGGGCAAGGCAGAATAGCAGGGGTGACAGAAAGTCACCTTGGAATATCAACCTTTGAATTTTTAGCCATGGGATAATAATTTGTCCTTTATCATGGCTTAATTACAAAGTGGTCTGCCACTTTCATGGTCACTGTAATGTAGTTGATTACTGTAGGCTGTATCTTATAGATTTTAAGCACTTTTTTATCCATGAATGTGGGATACTATCAAATGCTTTTTTGTAGTCAATCTATGCCATACTTAGATTTTCCCCCTTTTTTCAGTTCTCCATTATGACTTTATTTAACAACAGATGATTCTTTGTTCCATATGACTGTCGTTTATTGCCTTTTTGTTGTACTGCCATAATTGAGTTTTCTACTAAATGACTATAAACTCTGTCAGCATCAATTCCTGCGTATAATTTATACATAAACAGAAAGCAAGTTATTGGTCTATACTTTTTAGCATAATTTCCAGGTTCAGTCTTAAGTAGGAGCATTGTTTTTCCTGTTGTTAGCCAGGTTGGTGTCTGTTTGGGGTGTTCATATAAGTAGTTCTTACTCATGGATAAATCTTCCTGCAAAGATGTTAATACTTTTAACCAGAAGTTAGGTACTTTATCTGGGCCTGGAGTTTTCCAATTAGAGGCTTTTCTTAATTTTGTTTCAATCTCTCTGGCTGTTACTTCATCCCATTTCATATCCTGTACCTTTAAACCTCTTATTCTTTCTTTTACTTTTTCTATCCAATTGGCATCTTTGTTGTGTTCCACAAGATATTCATAGATATGTCTCCAAAATGTATCTATTCTTCTTTTTGGTGGTCTTTCAATTCCTTTTACCTTGTCTCCTAATTATCTATAAAACATTTTGGGTCATCAATAAATTGCTTATTTTATACTTTTCCTTTATATTTATCTGGGTATCTTCTAAGTTTTTCCATATGTGCTGAGATTTTTAGTTTGCTGTTTGTGATAGTACATGATAGATCCCGGTCTTTTCTAATACTGCATGTTGCTTTTATCACATCTATCTTTCTTAGTGTATTTGTTGATATGTTCCATCTTCTATACTCTTCTCACAGTGAGACTTCTTGTCTTAATTGTTTTATAGTTTTCTCTGTTCAATAATTCCATGATGGTATTTGATTTCTCCCCTTTCTTTCCCTCACTACCATGTGTTCTTGTGGTAGAACTTTATCAGTTATTAATTTAGCTGTACAGTAATATATCCTGTTTACTTCTGTTATAGTGCATGAATCTCTATGGACAGTCCTAATTACTGTGTTCATTTGTTTTATTGACCTTCTGCAGTCTATTTCTTTCATTATTCTTAATATGTCTATCTGTGTATATTAAATCAAGCAACTCTTCTCTTAGCTCATTTTCTTCTAAACTGCAGGCAAATTTTTTGTTTTCCATTTCCTGCTGGCATTCTATAGAAAGTTCTATGCATCTTTCCATGGCACATTCTCTTCACTTTCATCCTGTGCCATCCATTGCTCTGTCATATGGGAACTCACTGGTCTATCACTCCTCAACATTGACTGCATCAGAGTTTCGACAGTTTCCTGTTCCTTCCTTTGTTGTCCAGCTTCAAGTGAACATTTATACTAGTTTCCTGTGTAAGGCTCCAGAATATCTTCATATGGTAGCTGACCAATTTCTTCCCATTCCACTGATTTCCCCTTAATTTGGATATCCATTGCTCTATCAATTTGTGGTGCTTTCTGAATTCGATTTTCTACACTGAATCCTTCACTTAGCAGATATTCCATAACCCCAGTTTCTATTTCTTTAACTTCTCCATTACTAATCTCCTTTTCTGCTTTTCCTCTTTGTCTTCTTATTTTTTTCTGTTCTAAAGGTTTCCATGTCTGGATTCCTTTGCCTGTATTTCTCTTCAAATATCTTTGGTGCTGCTCTTTTTGTATGGTTAGTTTTGATTTCTCCTTTGCATAAATATTACAGTATATTAATTATCTTTTTTCCAATGTCAATATTTCTTTTTCAGATGTCTCCTGATCTTCCTGCTTCTCCTTACTTTGGGGAAGCTCTCCATCATACTGTGATGCAACATGTGTTAGACCTTCTACACCAAATCCTTCACTTTCCAGGCACTCCATAACTTCAACTTGTATTTTTTAACTTCTGCTTTACTAATCTTCTTTTCTACATGCCCTCTTTGTGATATTATTTTTTATTGTGAAATGCTTCATATCTGGATGCCTTTGCCTGTATTTCTCTTTGAATATCTTTGAGCTGCCTTCTTTATATTGATTAATGTGGCTGTCTCCTTTGCATAAATGTTGTACCATATCAAATCTCTCTTTCTTTCACATGTCCATATTTCTTTTTTTATACTTTTCAAAAATCTGTATGTTTTGTTGTTTATATATTTGCACTTCATCAGATGTTTTTTTTACCAAACAGATCAAAGTGTCTTGATCTATATACTGTTTTTCACAAATCTGTTGTATTACTGAATACACATTTTTATTTGAAGCTTCTGACAGTTTTTCTTGTGGAAGTATTTTCCTTTCATCTAATTTCTCTCAATCATTTTATATATATATATATTGTGTCTGGAAATTTTGTTGTTCTTTTTTTTTTTGCATAATAATAACAATATATAATTTCTTTCTTATCCTCAATAGTCTACTTTATTGTTTTTATGGCTCTTCTTTGACCTGTCAGTTTTTGTGATTTTTGTGGACTACTACTTCTTTCTACAACGGGGGGGGGCATCCTCCCCCTGGGCATGGCCTGGCCCCATTATATGAATGTTTCTGTATTTTGAGGATTCTACACTGTCATCTTTTCAAGTCCTGGCATCAGTGTCCCTACCAGATTGGACATTTTTTTATCCTGGGTCTTGTGCACCCAGCTATCTTTTTTAATTTTTAACCTACTTCTGTCCATGATATATGCTATATAAATACAGTCTATATATCAGTGTCGTCTTGGTGTAAAATGCTCTCTGTAATGTCAAGCAACAGCTCTCTCTCTAACACACACACACACACACACACACACACACACACACACACACACACACACACACTTGATTGCAGTGGAATATAACTCCTACCTAAGTACACAGACTACAGAACACACTGCTTTACTCAAGTACCACAGCACAAGTCTAACTTTTAGAAGGCTGCAGGCCAACTTATAGAGGATGACATCAACAGTGCATATTGGAGAGCAGAAGTTGGGATGCCTGCATGAAATGGATCTGTAGGCATATACAAGTATCAAAGTACTGTCAGTTCATGGGTTTGGAGTGGTAACTGCAGGATTCACACGTCTGCTCTTCTGGCTAGACAGACACCCACAATTGGCTGGAGTGAGAACAGCACCTCTACCTAAATACACAGACTACAGAACTCAGTACTTTACACAAGCCCCATGGCACAAGTCTGACTTTTACATGGCTTCAGGCCAACTTATAATGGATGACATCAGTAGTGCATGTTGAAGAGAAGTTGGGAGGCCTGCTTGAAATGAATCTGTATGCATGTGTAAATATCAAAATACTGTTGATGCATGGGACGGGAGAGGTAATTGCAGGATACACACTTCTGCTCTTCTGGCTAGACAGACACACACACACACACACACACACACACACACACACACACACACACACACACACACACACACAAGACTGGAGTGAGAACAGAACCCCTAACTATCTAAGTACACAGACAGTAGTTCACAATATGTTATGCAAACGTCACAGCTCAAGTGCCTGTTGAGGAGAATATAATACTGTCCCACATGCTGGTGTAAAATGCTGTCTGTGATGTCAAGCAACAGCTGACACACACACACACACACACACACACACACACACACACACACACACACACACACACACACACACACACACACTTGAATGCAGTGGAATACAACTCCTACCTATCTATCTATGTACCCAAACTACAGAACACAGTATTTTATGCAAGTGCCACATCACAAGTCTGACTTTTACATGGCTGCAGGCCATGTTATAGTGGATGACATCAGCAGTGTATGTTGAAGAGAAGTTGGGAGACCTGCATAAAATGGATGTGTAGGCATGTGCAAGCATCAAACTACTGTCAATCCATGGGAGGGGGAGGTAACTGACACAGAGAGACACACACACACAGTTGACTGCAGTGAAAACAAAACCCCTGCCTATCTAAGTACACAGACTACAGAACACAGTATGTTACACAAGCACCACAGCACAAGTCTGACTTTTACAAGACTGCAGGTGAACTTATTGTAGATGACATCAACAGGCCATGTGGGAGACAAAATGTTGGGAGACCTGTATAGGCTCATAGCTTTGTATGTTCATAGGAGGCTACTAGCCTAATTGCCCTACTGTGTTTAGAAGCCTAGTTGTGTAAAAACACATGTACCCTTCTTGAGCATAGTTGGATGGTCATTGCTAGCAGAGTGATTTTGTGAGCAACACCAAATGGCCCTGTCCATGAGGGACATAGGTGCCACCCCAGAGGTGACTTTACAATCACCCAACCAATAGTCAAGGTTGCACTTGAACAGGGTCATTGAGAAGCACTGATTCACACTCAGTGGGAGTCTATCACAGAGGCATGTGAATCATTGGGGGATATATCTGTCTTTCCAGCATGTTCTGTTTATGTCACAGGGTAGGTTGAGAACCCTGGGGCAAGCTATTCTTATCCCATTTGATTTGCAGATATCCAGCATTTCCAATACAGCAGTTTCTGAGACTGCTCTGTAGGCTAGGCATAGGTCACCTCTCAGCAGCCTGCATGATACTGAGTACAATGACAGGTCTTTCAGTCTTTCCATGTATGTCATGTTTAGAGAACCCGAAGTCTCGCAGCCACAATGCTGTGTTTTCTCCAATTGCTGCAGGTGTCTGGTGAGGGACAGACAGAAGGGAGCATTGTACTCAAGTAGTGGTCTTATAAGGGCAGAGTACAGCAGAGGTATGACCACCCTGGTCTTATATGTGATGTCCATATGTATAATGTACACAATGTAGAATGTGTGTGTTACCACTATGTCACATAGTGCTGAAAGTGTAAATTGTTATCAACACATGTTCCTAAGTCTCACAGCACTGTGTTTGAGTTTAGAATTGTGCTATGTATATCATAATTAGTATGGGTATTTCATTGCCAAAGGGGACAATAAGCCATTATATGTTTCAAGGTTCAGTCTGTGTGTTTGGCACCATTCATTTGTGTGTGGCAACCCCTTTCATAGTATGTTACCATCACTGGGGGACTCTATTAGTGAATCCAGTTACCAACCAGTCATCTGCAGACTTGGTAAACCACAGGCAATCTATCATTGCCTGTGCTTCAGGGAAGTAGTTTGCAATCAGTTGAAGGCCAAGCACAGATCCTTGTGGTATTCTAATGGTAATTAGCTACTGGTAGAGGTGCATTCCCCAACTTTAAGAGTGTGTGTTATGTCAGTGAGTCAGTTGCCTATCCCTGTACTACTAAATGGCTTAATTCCCACATGGGAGAACTTCACTATGACACATGCAAGGAGGATAGTGTCAAAGGCCTTGGATAACGCAACATAGGCAGCATGTCCTGCTATCCCTCATCCAGGTCTGTGGGGAGAATATCCAAGAAGTCTACACAGTTCAATGAGCAAGATCTACCCTTGACAAAAAGAACACTGACAGGATCAAGTGTGTTAAAGGTCACCTATGTCCCTATGGATATGGTCCATGTTGATTCCTTCCCTAGCCTTCCAGATAAGTCTTTTTAGGTTTATGGGTCAATAGTTGTAGTTCTGCACATTTCCAGATTGATGTGCATTGCATAGCACACAACATTTGATATTACACTTTATACTGTTGTTGATATATGTGTGGAAACAGTACTGAGACACCGGGGTTGCAGTGTTTGGGGGGGTGGCAACAGATGGATGTATTGTAAATATGTGATATATTGTTAGATAGGGCCCTCAGTTTGTAATGTTTACACATGTAATTTCATGTCATACACCAAGAATGGACAGTAAACAGCAGTAATACAGCATAATATGTACATTTTCATTGCATGGTGAGCAGCAGGTTAATGCGATGGTTAGTAAAGTGTATACGCATGAGAGATACACATTTGTGTGTAAGTAAGCAGTGCGCAAACATGAGCTGGATTGCTAAAGTCTGACAGTTAGTATTGAGTCTATGAAATACACTTGCTGTTTAACTGACTCTGTGGCAGCATCTGTTAATGCATTGATACATTCCTTGTTGGAGCAGATGGTACTGGGTCTATCTAATACATTTAAATACATTGCCGCCATATCTAATACTTTTAAATACATGTAAATACATTGCCACCATTCCCTTTTGCTGCGTGTTGGTGCACAATGCACACCTTTGCACAAAAATGCCCTAAAGAGGTGAAATGGGTAGATAGGAGAGTGATGAAATGGGGAGCAAGCAGGAGGTAGAACAAAGAGAAAGCACTGGAGGAATGTGCAGGAGGGAGCTAGGACAGAACCATAGCTATCCATTTCTTTAACAATGTAAAGTGAATATAAGTGGAAAATATTAACAGAATTTGGACTGTCACCTCCAGAGAGAGGGGTGACCACAACACAATCATGTTGTACAGTCAACTGGACCAAATCAAGTGTCATGAAGCCACATGTGTGAAATGGAGAGGTATGTATGGGACGATTTTTTTTTGTGGGACAGGTCCCCATTTTTTCTTGAGAGAGAAAGGAATGTTGGGGAAAGGCTGTAGGAATGTCTGGGTGAGGTAATTTTGGTAGGTGAGGAATCAGTTACAGACAGACAAGACAAACAAGACAAGATACAGGGATGATGATAGACACAAAAGGCTGGGGGACACCATGATTGTGGTGAGGGTAGGGAAATCCCAAAGCTATTGTTGTCAAGTTGTGTTACAGTGAGAATCAAGTCCTCACCCACTAAACTATCATCATTGTCACCTCACTCCACCACTGGCTGGAGTGCTTGATGTTTTCTTCTCCTCCTCCTGGTATGTTGCAAAATGAGGGAGAGCAGCCTCTCCAGCAGACGTAGGCATGCACTAACAGTGCTAAGCACCATCCTTGATAATTTAGCATGGGTGATAAAATCACCACCTCTGTATTGCTCCTGGAGGGTACCACTGGACCAGCCTCCGGGGCAGGATTACCTGAGGGGGCAGGTAGTGAGGGGAAGCAGAGGTGGTGCTGGCAGGTTGGCTCCCAGATGTGCTGGGCAATGGTGCTGGAGCCGGTGGAGGGAGGCAGGTGGATCCTGTGGAGCAAACCTACCCCATTGTGCTGTGGAGCATTTAGTGATGTGGTACACATGGATGACATGGATACATTTTGACGACACATAATAAAATTAAAAAAAGAAAAATAAAATAAAAATACAATAAAAAAGAGAGATAAGGGTTGGGGTGAGAGGAAAAAAGAGATAAAATTAGTACCTTCATATGTGACATACAATGCATTGATACAATTATTTGACTCTGTTATCTTAACTTTTACTTTTAAGACTACCAACTCCTAACAGATAAATTTTACTTTTAAGACTACCATCTCCTAACAGATGCACACTGTACTGCATATCGTAGCAAGTACTTCTTGACATGTATATATATTGCACATATGTGTGTTCCAGTTATATTGATTACAGTTTACAGCAGGACATTTGTGCCACTGGTGTAGAGCTTTTAATTTAATTTAAATATAATTGAAGAATTAACAGTATTGCGTAGTTGGGAAATGTGGTATTTGAACCCACAACCTCTGACTAAAGTCTAATGTTGTACTCTTGGTTTGTGCTACAGACTATTGCATGCATACTTGCTTTTACAGTTGAGATATGCGTGCTCAATTTGATATATCTCTATAAAATACCAAAAAAGCTATCTTTAACTTTTAATACTACCATAAGGGTACTCTTCTGTTGCACACATACCATGTGCATCTGTCATCCTCACCAATCTAGCCCCATGGGTTCAGACATTTACCTCACAATCATGTGCAGCTGTGGAAAAAACAGAACAGAATACCATTATGAATACCAGTCTTGCCTATATTCAGCTTTTAAGTCTTACATGTACTCTGTAGTTGATACTTACACAGGTGTGGGATGTCTGCAGTCCTAAATTCTCCAATCCAACAGTCAAGGGTATCCCTCTTCCTCCTCTGCAGGCCATTGTAGTGATGCCTACATTGGTCACCAGTGTGTGGAATACCGGTGACACTGGCTACAGCCCGGGCTAAACTATCTCAGTCTTCCAACATATACTGCAGTTTTGTGCAGTGGCAGCATCATAGTCTATGAATGTCTACTGAGGTATGATTATTGTTAATGGAAAACTTTACCCTCTGCAGAAGCCTGGCACTGTGGTTCTTAACTAGGGATCCAATAAAAATCTTGGACTCCTGGACACCCCATCTCTATGCCCTAAACCTGACACCTTCTCCACAAATCTCTGCCATGTCTGCCATGGATCTAGAGCAATGGTGAATGATGCTTTCCTACCAATTCCAGTCATCTCGTTTACTAGGAGTGAGCATACAGTTTGAAAATGTTATGCTCCACTTACCATCACACAAAAGCAGTGTGCGATGGTAAGTGGAGTGCAACAGTAGCAAACAGTGAGTCATTACATACTTGCAGTTGCAATTTCAAGGTTATTGGATATACAGGCAGTTGTGTACATATGTTAGGCAAATGTGAAGGCAATGCTAGTCCAGATAGCAGAAATATACTTACAGGAATATAGTACAAAGTAGACTCACAGTAGTACATGTGATAACACATAAATCTTTTTCTTCTTTCGGCTTTTTCCCGGTTAGGGGTCGCCACAGCGGATCATCTGTCTGCTCATGATTGGCAGTGAAGTTTTATGGTGTGAAGTTGCTATATACATAAAAACTGACAAAATACTAGTCTCTCAGCCCTCATACATATATTTAATATCAGCTCCACTATGTCAAATATCATAAGTGAGAGTGATAATAACAGGAAGTGGAGCAACAGTAAAAGTGTATGGAATATCCTGTATTCAAGCCCAGGACCATGTGTATGGCAGTCCTACACTTACACCTTTTGCCACACAAAGGTTGAGAAAACACTTCTCTGTGTTGCAGTTCATTGTTATAAACTGCAGTTTCACAACAGTAAACAAAGGTTACACATCTTGTACTAGAACCCAGGATCATCTGTACTCCAGCCCTACACTTACACCTGCTGCCACAGGTCTAGTTACATGACATTCCCTATTTTACTAATCATTTTTAAGGTCTCACTGTTAACTGCCATGCAAGATCACTTAGTGGGTTTGCACCATGGCCAGTAGTAGTAATTGAATGCATCTGGTTTATATTTTTGGCTGTCTGGGTCCTGTCTGGCCAGTTGTCCAGTTTGCACTGTGCTGCACTTCTCACAGACAAGATAAGCACAGCCAAACCTGACACGCATTTTTCTCCAGTTCCCGTGTTTATTCTAAGCGGCGCATCACACAAACAGTGCTCCCCCCAAAAAAAGAAAGAAAAGAAAAAAAGGGGAGAGGTAGTTGAAATGAGGAAAAGTAATCTATGACATACACACTAGAAAATGTTAGCACACATGAGATATTTCTACGGGTCTACTTGAGATTACCGAAATCTTGCCTGGCCAGACAGGACCACACAGCCAAAAATATAAACCAGATATGTTCTACGAATGTCCTTGCTAAGTACTCTGACAAAATGTTTTTGTATTCTGAAATTTTTCAGTCTACCTAACTGCCATGAACTAGTAGTCACTGTCAATATGTACACTATGATCTTTATAAATTGTTTAGTCTTATGTGAATATGTCTTTTTTCTGTGTATTCTATTGTATGTTTTGTTTTTGCAATATCATATTCATTTAAACTGTAATTATTGTAACTGTAAAATCTAGAGCTTTTCTCCCTAGGCCTCCACTGAAAATGAGCTCTTTATTGGCCCAGTGGACTACCCCGGTCATCAAACTTAAATAAATAAAATCTCAGTAGACTGACTTTTAAAACACTGAGCTGAAAAGCTCGACATGTCAAATGAGCGACAAGTCAGAATGCCAACTCTCAAATGCTAAACAGTCCAACTTAAGTGGAACAGGAAATCCACTCTTGTGGATGTTGTAGTGCGATCTTGAGTTGGTATCTATAAGTTGTAGGGAGTTTGATGAGCGCAGCCCCCCATGGGAGGTGCAAGAGGGTGTAGCCCCCCTGCAAAAACATGAAATGTGAAAGTATGTATGTTAGGGTTTTTTATTTGTAGTATATGTTTTGTTTTAGCGGTAAGGGTTTAGATTAGTTTAGATGGTGGGCGGGGTGTGGGTGAGGAGAACTAGGTAGTTTTATTTGGAATGTTGTGTTTTTTCTTCTGTATGTTTGTGTTTGTTGTTGTCTGTATGTTTTATTGAGGTGTGTCGGGATTTTGTAGTGTCAGGATTGTGTGTGTCGGGTATGTGAGGTGTCGGTTTTGTGTAGTTTCGGTGTTGTCAGCTCAGTGTATTAAAAGTTGTTCTACTGAGATTTCAGTAATCTCAAGTAGACCCATTTCTACATAGGTCTCTATTTGAACTCTCACTCAAATGCACCTTCAGAACACAGGATGGGTGCCTTATCCCCCTTTGCCACGTAAACAGCTTTGTGGCAAAGAACTGAACTCAGTCTGCACACAACCAAATGCAACTGCCTCTATAGAGATATCAAACCATACAAGTGTTATTTGTACATTTATTAGTTTTGGATCTAGTGCACCTAGTGATCACACAACCTGTCATGATTATTGCTTGCAAATATATAGCTCTGTCTTAAATTTCTGTGTTTCTCGGCCATTCTTCATTTATCTAAGCAGTAATATGACACATGCAGTGTGTAAGCCATTCTGTATCATTGACTTTAAAATGTGTGAGGATTGCTGTTGTGTTTTCCTTCTCCCAACCACTAATCATTCACAGTTGCAATTCATTAAAAACAAACACTGAGGGAGTGCCTGCACTATATTTACATCTCGTACAAGGATTCAGTTTTTTGTGATTGAGCAATTCTAAAGAGTTCACATCTCATTTGCATCTTCACCATGCTAACAGCCATGAATCTACACCATATAAAAAGACAACCGTGTAGCTAGGCAAACTGATGGTGAGGGGGTTTGTTTATGTTGTGAAGACTTCAGATACTTCAGATAATGCTATTTCTTCAGGATATATTTGTACAGAGGTGTACTGAACTTCAGATGGTATGCTTCCATTTGGTCAGCTACATACTGCATATGCTGGAATGTATTTAAGAAAAATCTGAAGCAAAGGCTTTTACACTTTTATCTGTATGCATTAGTTAGAAGTGTACTGATGGCATGGGCATGCTTGCCAAGCCACTTCAGTGGCATACATGATTGCCAATATATGAAAATGGAATGCTGTGTGATAAATATATACAAATGTTTCAGGGACAGTTCCTTTGATAGCACTTTTAGCATTTCAAAGATGATTTGTTAGCAAAATGTGTCATTTTCCTTTTCTTTTGGGGAGAGCAAAGGTGAGTTACTGTTATTGCACAAGCAAGGATAAACTGTTCTTTTGTAGGGTGAGCAATGTTGAGTTACTGTTATGGCACAAACAAGGCTATGTTGCGCTTGTTACTCTCCTTGTTTTGCATCCTGCCTGTTGTTCATATTTCACATCTGTAGACTATTGTGTGTTTCTCCAGGGGGGTAATACTAAGTGGCATTTTTTTCTGTTTTATCTGGAATCAATTATTCACTACTTATGTGATACTTATGTGTGTTATCCTTCTGCTGTCTTTTTAGGACACCTAGGAGTATACCACCCACGTGTTTCAATCCTCAGAGACCCCCCTTCACTGATGCTGAGAACCAGGTCATAGTGAATGCCTTTAGACAACATGGTACTTTTCTGCTGGAAAAGGGATGGGGAGATTTGGCACGTAGGATGCAAATTTGGCAACAGATAGTTGCTGATCTGAATTTCGTGCATGGCCATGGCAGGACATATGAGCAGGTGCACAACAGGGCTACTGACATGATCACATCTGCACAGAGGAGAGCAGCTGGAGTGGGCCATGACCAGACTGATACTGGGGAAGGGCCTGCTAGGGAACCACCACTAACACCCAATAAAGAGTTCCTAGCCAATGTCAGGGATCCAGACAGCTCACAAGACAGTGCAGTACAGCATATCCTGGATGTGGGAGCAACAGTGACAGAGAAGGCAAACATGTCCCAGGAGGAGCTTAAACATAGGCTTTGGTATCTCAACAGTTAAATACTTTTGTGTAGTAAAACAGTTGAAATCAATATGTTACTTCTGTGTCACATGTATTTTGCTTAGGGGGATTAAAGATTGCTACAGTTAGCTTAGGTTTGAGTTGACAGCCACATTCTTGCTGAAAGTATACTTAATGGACATATAAAGGGGTAAAAGTATTACCCCCTTTGTTACTGTTAATTGTGATGCTGATACTGCTCTTACCTCCTGCTTAACTTCTTCCAGGACTCTCTAGATTACAGAGGAGAATCTCTTCTGCAGATGGTAATACAAACATTTTTATGTCAGTACTGCTGAACAATTTTAAAGAAATATTTTAGTGTGTGCTGTTGATGTCAGGTCTGTTGTGTGTATTGCTGTACTGTCTGCAATAGTGGTAGCACTGTTACTTTGTTAGCATATATTGGCAGCATAGTAGTGTAGGTTTTAATGTTTTCATGTGTTTGTTGCTTTTTATCTCAGGTGATCATGACAGTAGGAGTGTGGGCCCTCTGCTACCTGACGTCAGTGTAGCAGCAGACTTCAAAGATGCAGTGGCCAAACTAAGGCACAGTCGGGGGGGAGGTGCAGAGGTTGAATTTGACACTGAGGTTGTCATACAGCCATCCCAAGCAATTCCATCGGACACAGCCAGTAGGTCTACACCTACCTATTCCAGTGAGGCCACAGATATTGGACAGGTAGAGGGCAAAGCCATTGAACAGGGAGTTGTGGCTACTTTGGCTTCAGTACCTGTTGAGTATGGTTGTAGACAAAGTGTGGGTGAGGTGCCTTGCAGGAGGGTTGATAGGAGTACTCAGAGGGGGCCTGCTGTCCCTCCTTCACCTGGTGCAGGTGTCTCTTCCTGTGCCACTCAACATATGTTTAGGGCCATCATGGAGGCACAGGCATGGTCCAAGAGGTGCTCCAGACAAATTCTCAAGGTTGTAGATGTGGCACAGTCTCACATGCTTGACTGCCTCTGCCATGTTGCTGATTCAATGGATCAGATGGATGACATGATGGAATGAGTGGTGTCTGTAATGGAATGTCTGCTGGGAGGGGAATGGCACCCATGTGGGCGTAGGCCAGCCACATCATCTGCTGTCAGTCAACGTGGCCCTGCCCGATCTTTCTCTGAGAGTGGCAGTACTTCCACTGCTCCATCAGTGAGTGTACTGTCCACACCCAGACATGGCAAGTGAAGAGAGCTCGTCAGGCAGACATCAGTCACATTCAGATAGCAGCGCTGCATCTGACCGCGGGTGTGGATGTGCCAGTGAAACTTCTGGCAGAGCCAGTTCTCATGGTTGGAGATGACAGTGATGAAATGCCACCTCTACCATGCATGGGTCACACCTGTCAGACATACCAAGATGTAGAGATATCACAGTACATGGCTTTGTTCATGCAGACACACACACCAGTTTCACCTGGAGGACCCCTACAGACACACACACAACAGTTACTAATTTTGTCTAACTGGCAATTTGTTGGTGTATTCAACTTTCTGCCTGCTTCTCTTTCTTAATCACATGCACTCACCAACTTTTTGTGTCAGCCTAGGTGGCCTGCCCTGCCCCCTACACACACACACACACACACACACACACACACACACACACGCACACGCACACACACACACACACACACACACACACACACACACACACACACACACACACAAACACCCTGTGCAAGTGATGATAATTGTGCCATATCCCTATTTTCTATCTTTTGGATTCAGGGATACATAAGCTTTGTGTCTGATGCTCAGGATGCATAGCTAAATTAGTGCTTAGTGTACGTGCATTTGTGGTGTTGAACTGTTAAATGTACCTTTGGTGTATATTGGCCTTTGAAAGTTAGACAGCTGATAGCATCAACATTTCCCAGCCTTACAGCAAATGATCTTGTGAGGGTTGTGAAGTCAGAAACTGCAATGCGTATGTATCATTACTTTGTAACTTCTCTCTCTAATGATTTTCCAGTACAAATGTATGGTGCTAAACTGAAGAGATGCAGTGATCATTAGTACTTAGATACCTGAGGCCTACTACTTAGTAATGGGCACATATAAGTCAAATAGGTCTCTACTGTCACATGTTAAGGTATTTTCTCTACCAATCTGACATCTTTTACTTGCTAAAGGAACCAAGTAATGAGATACAAGGATATGCCACACATTCATATTAGTAAACAATATACTCCAGGTTCAGGACTTGCCTTTTAAATGCAGCAGTTGCCACAGTTTTAGTTCAGGGCTGACTCTGTCTGATACAAGCAGTACACAACTAATAAATGGGGAGGTAAAGGCTAAGTGAGTTGCCTGGCATCAATGTTACTATATGTATGCGAGTAGGAGGAAGGTTTTAGGCCCCTAGGTGGTGAGGGAGTGTGCTGTGTGTTGTCTCTTAATCAATGCAAGGGCACACTGAGCACGCACTCCTTCATCTGCCTACAACCACAGCAGCTGGTGGTTCCCCCTCTGACTCCTCATCTACCTGTGGCTGTAGTGACCATGGTGGGATGTGTGCCTCTTCCCCTTGCTGATCCTGCTGAAAGATTATGTTGTATAGCATGGCAGATACTGTGAATGTTTCTGTACATGTGCGTGGATTGTACTGCAGGGCTCTCCCAGATGTATATCCGGATCCAAGTAAAACTGACCTCGAATTAGCCTCACTATTCAACTCTTTCTTTATAGAGACAATATCCGACCTAACAAAAACTTTTCCCAACAACGACCCATCTCTCCTACATTCCACCTCATCTAAATCCCCAAATAATTTCCCCCCATGTTTGAGCTTAAACCTGTCTCCACAAACTACATAAAAAGACTTCTACCCAGATTTAAACCCTGCACCAATGCACCTGACAACATCCCCTCTTCTTTTCCCAAGTCTGCTGCCGATGGTATAGCTCTCCCAATTAGTATCCTAATTAATAGATCTATAAAGGAATCCTATGTCCCTAAACTTTGGCGTTCCACCTTTATTCTTCCTCTCCACAAGGGAGGCAAAACACTAACATTTCAAACATCCACCCTATAGCTCTTCTCGCTCCAATCTCTAAAATCCTAGAAAAATGCATCCACCTCCAACTTATGCCTTTTCTGACCAAAAAACAACTTCTTACCCCTACCCAACATGGCTTCTGACCAGGACACAGCACCATGACAGCTCTACTCTTATTCTTAGAAACTGTCAGTGAAGCCTGAGATTCTGGGACCTTAGTATCCACGGTGCTCCTAGATCTCTCTAAAGCATTCGGTACTGTTTCCCATAAGCAACTTCTAAGTCACCTGTTAAGCCTAAATCTCTCCAAAAACACTCTTTCCTGGTTCTCAAGCTGTCTGCCAGATAGATATCAGGCTGTGAAACAGAAAAAAAGGCACCTCACATTTCTTACCCACTCCTACCGGAGTACCACAGGGGTCCATCCTTGGATCAATGCTGTTTAATATCTTTATCAATAACTTTCACTCTGCTATTCCTAATGCCAAAGTCATCCAATATGCAGATGACTCTACACTTGTCTGCTCTGCCTCTAACCTCTCTGAACTGCTATCTAAAACTCAGACTGCCTTCTCAACTACTGAGATCTGGATGTGCCAAAATCACCTTTCTCTCAATACTGACAAATCTAAAATATTACTATTCTCTCCCTCAAAATCTTTCTCTGTTGAGAAAAATTTCTTCCAAGTCCTTAGCCAAAACAACTCTCCGATCAAAGTTGTTCTCTTTGCCAAACTACTCGGTGTAACTATAGATGAACACCTCAAGTTTGACATCCATATTCAGCAAAATATAAATAAAACTCACCAAAAAACAGGTATGCTATACAAGAACAACCACTTCCTCTCTACTTCTACCAGGCATACTCTGGCCTCTTACTTCCTTCCCTCCCTTCTGTATGGTGCCCCACTACTAACTAACCTATCCTCTTCCATCACTTCCAAACTTGAAAGCCGTTATAACAAAATTTCTAAATTTGTCACCAAAGCCAAACACTCCACTCATCACTGTGTTACCCTCCAATCCCTCAACTGGTTAGAATTCACAAATTACCTGGACTTCCTCCAGCTCACTACAGTACATAGACTAATATTTAATCCAACCAAATGCCCAGATCTAACCAACATCCTTCCCCCATACACCTCAAACAGAACTCTCAGATCTGGACACCAAAACTTAATTACTGTCCACAAACCTAAACATCCTGCTGGAAAACTTCTCCTCTCATTCTCCTTAGCTAAAAAATGGAACTTTCTTCCTTCCACACTAAGGGCAATGTCAAATACAAACAACTTCAAAACACAATCCAAAAGAAACGGTCAAGGCAGAAACAAGGATGGCAGTCCGAACTTCAAAACACAGCTTTACATCTACCTTTCCTCCAAATGGAAATGTAACTGCATTCTCCCTACCTAGAATTCTTTAACAAAAGCCCCTGGAAGGGTATCTTCCTGAGTTCCTAAGCACCTTATAGCTGGCTATAACCTTCTATAGCTAATTCCCATACAATCTCTCACACTCTGTAAATGTTGTAAATAGCTTTTGACTTTGACTTTAACTGTGTAAATTTGTTAAAATGTATCTGCACGATATTCTTCCACTATGGGCAATATTGCTCACACTTTGTATTATTTGATATGTATTTGTACTTGTACATTTATTTTTATTGGACTGCTATCTTTACTGTAATCTGTTTCATGGAACTTTTCTCCCTGGGCCTCCACTGAAAACAGGCTCTCTGGGCACAGTGGACTTCCCCGGTAATCAAACTGGAAATAAATAAATAAATACATCTAGGCACCAGAACCATGACTTCAGCAGCCCAAACATATGCTCTATGATATTCCTGATTTGAGCATGTGCCTCATTATGGTATTCTTCCGTGGGTGTGCATGCATTTCTGATGGGCGTCATCAGCCATGATTCCAGTGCATAGCTTGCATCCCCCAGTAAATGACCCTGTGAGATATTCCCCCCTAACAAACATCTGGTACAGTTGGGAGGTATGCCAGATGTGTGAGTCGTGGTAACTGCCAGGGTTGCCAGCACACACAGTCAAGATTGTTCCCTTGGCAGTTGATAAAGTGGTAGCTCTTTCCTTTTATGTAGAGCCTACCCTGTTCCCCAGGTGGTGCTTTCATTTCTATATGTGTGCAATCTATGGCACCCAGTACTTCAGGGTAGTGTGCTACATGGTAGAACTCCTGCATATTTCTGGTCCTCTCCTCAGAACTACGGGGAAAATATATGTGATCACTGGCATGTTGCAGCATAGATTTAAGGAATTGGTGGGAGATCCTGGATGCTGATACCCATGACCCCCCCAGCATGTCCCCTGTAGGACTCTGAAAGGTACCTGCAGCTAAGATTCTAAGCGCTACACATACCTTTGTCTCCACTGGGATGGGTTCCCCTCAGTTGACTCTGGCTCTGAGCTGAGGACGGCAGAGGTTGCAGAGTACCTGTAGGGTGGCCATGTCCACGCTGTAGAGCTCTACAACTTCCACATCATGTAGGTTGTGAAAAGTTAAACGTGGCCTGAACACTCTTCTCCTTCTCGGCCGTGGCCTATTGGCAGCAGCAGCACTGACTTCAGCCTGTACCACATGCATATGAACTAAAGCAGCAGCAGCCCCTAACATTCTGTCCAGGTAGACGCTTTTCCGTGGCTGTATTCCAAAAGTTTTGGAATTGTCAGGAAAAACCAGCATGGAGTCTACACGGATGCTTTATGGGTTGTTGAATAGCTTCATGGTGTTGGATTGGCTGATTAGTATACAATTCAGCTGCTTATGCAATAATTAGCATGCCACGGTGCATATCTTGTTTGGCGGGGGTGTGCACCTCTACACAGCATTTACTGAATCTAAAACTGTCTGCGTCCGTCGACCAAGTAGGCTTTATTGAGTCCCCCCCTAGTAACTATTAAGTTTGCAGTATTTTGTAAGTGGCCTACAATATCTCAGCGATCACTTGAGTTATACATATATGGTAAGCAGCATTTTATTCATTCAGCTGAGGACTTTCGTATCAGGCTAAACCATTCTGTCTGTGCTGCTTGGTTGTCAAGATATTTAGAAAAACATACAATTTATGACACTATATTAATAAACATTATATGAACAATGATTAATATTGTTTTACCTGCACTAGACAGAAGTTAAATATAAATACAGTTCTGTTTGCCATTGTATAAGTTTTAAAATGAAAATGTTCAGTACTTTGTATACAGCATGGTTTTGGAATTATTAATACAAACATGAACAAGTATGTTTGACACCTGGAGGCATCAGTAGGATGAAAGTGAACAAGCACTGGAGGCGTCACTCACCTGTACTAAATTAATAGGATCCTTGCTGAACCCTTCCTGCACATTTTTGACTTAAGGCCAGCCACAGGGTAAGCCCCCGAGGTTTGAAAAACAGTTATAGTGCTGCCCAAGCACAAAGGGGATTTCTACTGCTGACCCCAGGAATTACAGACTCATCAGCCTAAGTAGTCTAATTTGCAAGGCCAAATATCTGACCTATTAAACTATGATATTAAAAATCTCATACAGCTGGACCCACACAAGTTCAATATTGTCAAGAACAGATCATGTCTGCTCATGTTGGTAAACTTCCTTTAGAAAGTTAATGAGTCCATGGACAGTTGCTAATCAGCCCACACAACATATCTAGATCTGCACAAGGCTTTTGACACACTAACCTGTGCAGGCTTTGAAAACAAGCTGAAAAAAGTAAACCGAGATGTTGTAAGATGTCTTGCAAACTGTCTGAAGGATACATTTCATGCAGTAAAGGTGACAGATGCCACTTCAGAAAGTAAAAAAATAATCAGTGGAGTACCATAGGGTACAGTACTGGGACATCTAACCAGCGGAGTACCATAGAGCTCAGTACTGGGACATTTAACCAGCAGAGTACCATAGAGCTCAGTACTGGGACATCTAACCAGCAGAGTACCATAGGGCTCAGCACTGGGACATCTAACCAGCAGAGTACCATAGGGCTCAGTACTGGGACATCTAACCAGCGGAGTACCATAGGGCTCAGTACTGGGACATCTAACCAGTGGAGTACCATAGGGCTCAGTACTGGGACATGGGCTCAGGACTGGGACATCTAACCAGCAGAGTACCATAGGGCGGGATATCTAACCAGTGGAGTACCATAGGACATCTAACCATGGGACATCCAACCAGCGGAGTACCATGGTCTAACCAGCGGGTATACCATAGGGCTCAGTACTGGGACATCTAACCAGTGGAGTACCATAGGGCTCAGTACTGGGACATCTAACCAGCGGAGTACCATAGGGCTCAGTACTGGGACATCTAACCAGCAGAGTACCATAGGGCTCAGTACTGGGACATCTAACCAGCAGAGTACCATAGGGCTCAGTACTGGGACATCTAACCAGCAAAGTACCATAAGGCTCAGTACTGGGACATCTAACCAGCAAAGTACCATAGGGCTCAGTACTGGGACATCTAACCAGTGGTGTACCATAGAGCTCAGTACTGGGACATCTAACCAGCGGAGTACCATAGAGCTCAGTACTGGGACATCTAACCAGCAGAGTACCATAGAGCTCAGTACTGGGACATCTGACCAATGGTACCATGGCTGGACAGTACTGGGACATCTAACCAGCGGAGTACCATAGAGCTCAGTACTGGGACATCTAACCAGCAGAGTACAATAGGGCTCAGTACTGGGACATCTAACCAGCGGAGTACCATAGGGCTCAGTACTGGGACATCTATCCAGTGGAGTACCATAGAGCTCAGTACTGGGACATCTAACCATCAGAGTACCATAGGGATCAGTACTGGGACATCTAACCAGTGGAGTACCATAGGGTTCAGTACTGGGACATCTAACCAGCGGAGTACCATAGGGCTCAGTACTGGGACATCTATCCAGTGGAGTACCATAGAGCTCAGTACTGGGACATCTAATCAGCGGAGTGCCATAGGGCTCAGTACTGGGACATCTAACCAGCGGAGTACCATAGGGCTCAGCACTGGGACATCTAACCAGTGGAGTACCATAGAGCTCAGTACTGGGACATCTAACCAGTGGAGTACCATAGGGCTCAGTACTGGGACATCTGACCAGTGGAGTACCATAGGGCTCAGTACTAGGACATCTAACCAGCGAAGTAATTTAGGGCACAGTACTGAGACACCTAACCAGCGGAGTACCATAGAGCTCAGTACTGGGACATCAAACCAGCGGAGTACCATAGAACTCAGTACTGGGACATCTAACCAGTGGAGTACCATAGGGCTCAGTACTGGGACATCTAACCAGTGGAGTACCATAGGGCTCAGTACTGGGACAGCTAACCAGCAGAGTACCATAGAGCTCAGTACTGGGACATCTAACCAGCAGAGTACCATAGGGCTTAGTACTGGGACATCTAACCAGCGGAGTACCATAGGGCTCAGTACTGGGACATCTAACCAGCAGAGTAACATAGGGCACAGTACTGGGACATCTAATCAGCAGTGTACCATACAGCTCAGTACTGGGACATCTAACCAGCAGAGTACCATAGGACTCAGTACTGGGACATCTAACCAGCGGAGTACCATAGGGCTCAGTAATGAGACATCTAACCAACAGAGTAACATAGGGCTCAGTACTGGGACATCTAACCAGCGGAGTACCATAGGGCTCAGTACTGGGACATCTAACCAACGGAGTACCATATGTCTCAGTACTGGGACATCTTTTTGGTAGATACTTGTCTAACCTTTGTAGATTCACAGATGTGTACTAGGTTAAAGACCACTGGGGCCTTTATAAGCCTAGCTAAGCATGTGAAATGTATCTCACATGTTTATGTAAGCTTAGTACTAATCTATGAACCTATGTGCCTTTGAGGCTATTTTAATGGGTATAAGTAAGCTAGGACCAGACTTACAGGCTGCCTCTGTCCATTAGAGACAAGGGCGGGAGACTCGGAGTTTATTTCCAATTTCCCATCCACTGGTCCAGGATTCTCTTGAATAGCATTAGGGAAGAGCGCTGTTTCACATGGGTGGGAATCCTGTACCAGTGAAAGGGAATTCTCGGAGTCACATACCTGTATATTCAACATGTCCTATTTATATTGCAAACAAAGTTTAAATCCCTAGACTGAGTAATTCTTATGGTGTTTGTCTTGCAGATATATAAAATGTCCATTAGAATGGGATCTAAAGATGCCGTATATGCCTGACATAGATCATCTCTCAACAGTCTGTAAGAAACAGAATACAGATAGGACTTTGATGCGATCTGTGTAGGACATGCTGTTTACTCCATGTATTCTTTTTGTGGGGAACCTCTGTGGACATTCCCTTTGTTTCATGTGCCTGATCACAAACATACTGCAGGGGCACTGCACTCAGTGATTGGTCTGATGAGGGCTAAATACAGTGAAACAATAACTCCCTTCAACCCAGATGCAATGCCTTTGCTTATAAGTTGAGAAACATAGAATGATTTTTTTACTACTTTAAACACACTATCAAAAGTCAGGTTACAGTAAACTCTCAGTTAACCAGAGCTCACGCAACCAGGGAAAAAAACTGAAGAACTACAGTACAATTTTCATGTGTTGCACTTTCTGTTTCCCCTGCACAGAAACATACCTTAGGTTTTTAGAGTTTTATAGTTTTAAAAAGGAAGATAGGAATAAATACCCTCTCTCCCCAGCCTAAGAACAAGTCAATCCAAAAAATTGTATAGGGTACAGTATTAATCAGGCCTGTTTTTAAGCAAGCAACCAGAAACTACAGTTATCCGGCATCTACCAGTCCCCATGGGTGCCGGTTAACCAAGAGTTTACTGTACTATCTAGATGCACACCCAAATCCACAACTACTGGGTTGGATCCAGAGTTTGAAGGTTTTCTTTGGCCTTATTAATCATTTCTATAATAACTCTTTCATGGCCTTGCATATGAGATTAATCAGACTAATGGGTCTGTATTTCCTGGGGTCCATTGATGACCTGCCCTTATGTATGGGGATTACTGTTGCAGTTCTCCATTCATGTGGTACAAAGCCTGTCTGGAAGTTATGATTAAACGGTGATGTGAGTGGCCTTGATAGGTTATGTTTCAGACTATTTAGGAGGCATCCTGGGATATTATCCAGTCCAACTGATGCAGCATTTTTGGCCTTAGAAAGGGCATCTAGGATCTGCTCCCTATTGATAGTTGAGGACGTTATGTTTGATGGTATTTCCTGGGGGGAGGCCCGGAGAAAGAAGGGAGTAAATTGGAGCTGATTCCAATTTTTGTGAGTTCTGCACCCTACTGTCAGCTGCGTTTGAGGTTTTGGACATAGCTAAGGAAAGCCGTGTGGTTCACCTTTGCTTGTGAGGCCATCTTTACCTCAAATTTTCAGTAGGGAAACCTCCATAAAAAAAACTTCTCCACAGCTAACTTCATGCTACTCAAGTCAGAAGTGGCAAACTTCATGACACCCATGCAGATGGGAACTGAAGGTTTGACTGCTGAATCCTACATTAAGGCACTATACGAGCACATCCACTCATGTATGAATCGTGCCATTCCAAATAGAACCAAGATGCTCTCCTCCAAAAAAAAGAAGCCAATCTGGTGGTCCCTGCCATAAACAAACTATACAACAAAAGGAAGAAACTGTTGCAGAAAAGAGGAAAATCCCAGGATGCAAAATACTCCCTTACCAAGCTCAAGAGGAGATCCTCATAAAATCCTCCAAAGCTAGTTACAAAATAAAACTGCCAAAGATTCCACAACAATCTATAGTTATGTCAAGAATCTAAATGGCAATGCTCAGATCTTAACAACAGAATGGCATTCATTAAGGATATTACAATATCCTGGCAGATTAATTCAGTGCCAACTTCACCCCCCTCTCACCCCCCTAAAGGGCCCAGCTCAATACAAAAAGATTGCCAAATTCCGGTAATCACAGCCACATAGGTAAAAACCGCACTCTCCAAAGCTAAGAATACAGAATCCATGGGACCAGACAACATCCCAGGCTGTGTACTACATGAAATACAAAATGAAGTGGCACCTCACCTAAGTGTCATGTTTAATCATAGCCTCACCTCAGGCTTTGTGCCCAATGAGGTGCACAGTTATCCCACTCCACAAGGGGGGATCCACCTTGGATCCCAGGAACTATCGTCCTATCAGTCTGACGAATCTGATCTGCAAAACCATGGAACGCATTATCAGGAACTTATAAACAAAGACAGTGGCAACCTTCAAACACTAGACCCCACCCAGTTTGGCTTTGTAAAGGGCCAATCTTGTCTCCTCAACCTGATTGACTTCTTCTAATCAGTATCCAGAGCTGTGGATGATGGCAAGGCGGTCCACACAGCCTATCAGGACCTCACCAAGGCCTTCAACACCATCCCCCACTCTGGAATCATAGATAAACTTACTAAGCTGGGCATTAATCCCTACGCCACTCAATAGGTTGCCAACTGGCTTACTGACAGAACCTATACTGTAAAAGTAGCAGACTCAAAATCCAGCTCCAGACAAGTGAAGTACCTCAGCTCTTGGGACCGCTCTTGTTTGGCATCTACTTCTCTGAATTACAGGCCAGCACTAAGTGACTCTGGCTAACAAAGTTCGTAGATGACTGCAAACTGGGAGCCATTATTGAATCCCCAAATGATGTGGATATTCTACAAAAGGACCTTACAGAAACAGATGCTTGGTGCCAGAACCATGGGCTCAAGCTCAATGCCAAAAAATGTATAGTTATCCCCTTTGGGAAAAACCATGTACCCATGAATTACCACATAAGGGGCAGTACACTAAACACCAAAAATGTGATAAGGGACTTAGGGACACAAGTGGATAGTGGTCTCACGTTCGATAACCACATCGCCACAACAGTCAGGAATCATCATTAAGGGCTTTTCATCCAGAAAAAAGGAGGTCATTGCCCCACTGTACTCATCCCTCATTAAACCCATTATAGAGTACAACACCCCATTTGGTATGTACCTCACAAGATATCTGCAACAACTGGAAAGGCCACAGAAATACCTCACTAAAAGAATCATAAGCCTAAAGCAGATGGCCTATGCTGACCATCTAAAAAAACTCTAGCTATACTCTGTCACATATCGCCTGCTCAGAGGTGATCTCTGCTTAACATACTAGGCCATGTCAAACCCAGATCTGTTGGACATGCTACAATTAAGGAAATCCCAATCCCTCAGAGCCACATGCTTCAGGGATCTAAACCTGGTCATCACAATAAACAAAACATGCTGGAGGAATAGGTTCCTGACCCAGAGACTCCCCATACTCTGGAACAGACTGCCCATACATGTCAAGCTGAGCACCTCTTTGGCCCTCTTCAAAAAGGACCTTGACGATTGGATGAGAGATAGGAAATTCACCCTAGAGATCACATCAATCGCCCTGTTAGACAGGGGACCAGGGAAGTAATAGTCAGGGAATTGTTATGGCTAGGCTTGTATAGGCCCTAGGGCCGGTAGCCTAGTACCAGCCTATAAACCTATGAACGCTTTATTTTAGCAACCTTCTAAGATTATACAAGCAATATTTAAAATGTGTCCCTGGTTTTGGCTTTTTCCAGATTTCTTGTGCTGCGAAGTTGAGGGATTTAGTTGAGTGTCAAGTGGATTTTACAAGGAGCTGAGAGCTTCAGGGAAAGAGAAGTTCAATGCTACTTATGCATTGTTAGTAGAACAACAGGTAGTAGCCTTACTTTTGATACAGAAGGCTGTGGGTTCTACTCCCACAGTATGCAGATGGATCACTGATACTGTACTGTGTTGTACTTTAAAGGGAGTGGATGCTGCAGTCCTATGAATGTCCTCCTTTGGAGGAGTTACCTAGTAACTATGTTTCTGCTATCAGTTTGCCATCTATTCCCCATTGCAAAATTACTAGCATATCATTTTTTTTAATGTAGCATAGGCAATTTATTCTTCAAGGGCAACAGGCACTTTATTTTTAGATGAAAAATGAAATATACAATTGTTTACTAACATCAACCTCTTCATTAGTTACAGATCCCTTTAATGTGGAATTATTTAGATGACTTACTTCTGCAGAAATTTTGCATATTTACTGATATTGGTGGATTGTAATGACAGAAGTTTGAGTGGCCTTTTATGGTTGAAATTTTCTGAAATGGGTAGTTTTGTCATTATTGGTTCATACATTTTGTTTCATTGCTTACTAGAAGACTGCTCCAAACTACAAATTTAAAACACATTCTAAAAAGTGGTGCTGTATTATACAAGTAATATAATTTAATACAATCAGGTTAATACAATCAGGAAGGTAAATCAAAGAATGCATACATGTATGCTTGCTCACAGGATGCAGGAGATCAAAACAGAGGAAAAGACCAGTCACCAGTGGAGTCCCCCAGGGTTCGGTGCTGAGACTTTTTCTATTTGGCATATACCTCTCAAAAGTAAAAGGAAATACCAAAGGGCTTTGGCTGACTAAGTTTGAGATGACTGCAAGCTAGGAGCAGTTATTGAATCCCCAAATGACTTAACCATTATGCAAGAAGGTTTATCCCAGACAATAACTGGTGCCAGAATCATGAATTGAAGCTAACCTCCAAGAAATACATTATCATATCCTTTGGGAAGTCATCTACTGCAGGGAGCTGACAAATTGCCAATGCCCCCTGAGAACTGACCCAGTTGTTTGGCATTTGGGAACTTGTGTGTGTGCAGTGACCTAACCTTTGACCAATACATTCCCAGAGTCATAAGAAAGCCTTTCTATATTGCATAGCTTATAAACTAATTGATTGTGGCTAGATCTAAAGATGTTATTGTACCCCTTTACAAAGCCCTCATTAGGTCAATCATTTTGTATAATGTCCACTTTGGCATGTATCTGTCCAGCCCCATGAAACAATTGGAATGCCTTCAGAGGTATCTTACTAAAAGGACACAAGTCCTAAACAATAGGTCTTGCATGGACCACCTCAGATATTTATTACTGTACTCAGTATCCTACAGAGTGCTTAGAGGTGACATGTCTGGCATACAAGGCATCCTCTGTCCTAATACAGATGGACCTACTGAACATCAGGAAGTCAAATGGCATCAGAAATACTTAGTCCAGGTATCTAAACTGAATGTTGTGGAGAGATGGATATCACAGAAGCTACCACTGTTCCAGAACAGACTAGCCATTCAAGTAAAACAAAGCTCATCCCTGTCCATATTCAAATGCAACTTGGATCTGAGGATGGGTAATAGAAAATGTACTGCAGGATTGCCCCTCGTGCCACTAATGGATAGAGGCAGTTCCTAAATGCTGCATCCCTTACATGGGTCCCCTCAAATTATCTATAGTATGATCACATTTATTCTCACAAGGGCTAATATACAATTAACAGCCATGGGATCGGTAAGGCCAATCAATGAATGTTAATTCAAGCACCCAAAGGGAAACTGGCTAAACTTAAAATGCCCTCCAGGTGAAACTATGTTGTGGTAGTAAATAGTTTTAAAAAAATTGCCCTTTTTAGATCACTAAGTGCTCCTCTCACCCCCCCCCCCCCCAGTTTTCAACAACTTCCAGTGCCTCTGGTCATCAAAGACCCCACCATAATGTATCTCTTATACCTTCACAAGACAAATGGCTAGACAGACACCCATACAAAGGATATGAACCTCCACTAGCATATAAATAAAAAAATGTTGGAGGGACAGATTCATTACCCAGAGATTGCCATATCTCTGGAACAAATTGCCTCTGCATGTTAAGCAGAGTGACACCTGGCCATTGCCTCTTTCAAGACTAACCTTAATAATTAGATGGGTACCCATAAATTCCTCCCTGGTCTGGCACGTTTTTCCCACCAGGGATTCAGGGTACATATTGACGGTGGTATTTTGACAAGGCAGACATGGTCTTCAGACTTATGTGCCTTGTAGTTCCTATGATCCTATGATATTATACTGTACAAACAAAAGTACTTCATAAACAGGCCCAGTTAGATCCTAATCCATTAATTAGCCTCCAGACAATACCAACAATTAACATAATCAAAATCAACATAATAATAATAATAATAATAATAATGTAAAAAACATAATGATAGCATAGCTAACACAGAAATAGACCATTTTTGCAGAAATTAAGGAAGAAGGTTCTGTCAGAAGTAATATCATTCAGTCAAAGATGGAAAGAAATGAAAAAAGAAATCCTTTCTAGTAAGTGTTAAACTGCAAATTGTCATTAAGTTAATAAACTATAGAAGGAACATAAAGAGGTGGCTGTATAGGTCAGCAGTAGCACCTGTGGCAAAAAAAATAAGTACGTAGACTGTGGCCTTATAGCTCAAGCAGTAAGAAGAGTGTTGGTCTTGGGAATCAGAGGTTGTGAGCTTAGGGGGTGGGATTGGCATAATGGTTAAAGTCTTTACCTCACAGAAGCAAGATACAGGGTTTGATTCTGATATCTGGTTATTGGCTAGGCTTGTAATAATCTGCAGACTGGTAGTCTAGTATTTCCCCAAGAATCTCATTATATTTCTAAAGTAATGTCTACACTCTACAATATCAAGTCACAAACTGCAATACAAAGAAACTAATTATGTGCAAAGAGCTGCAATATTCTCACCATGTTACCATAAGAACCCAATATGATCTGATATTGACTCACATAGAAATGCCATAATGTAATTGTAATAATTTATTCTCTGTCACAATAACTAATATACTGATACAAATAGGTTCATAAGCGTATACTAGGCTAACAACCACTAAGGTCCTTATATGCTTAGCGATGCAACCCAAATGTGACAAACAAATTTGATTTATACAGGGGCTGATTTACTGGCTGCCTCTGCCAGACCAGGAGTGAATTTCTGATTACTGATATTTTGGTCCAAGTTATGCTTAAATAGGGATACTAAGGAACTCTGCTTCACATGGATAGGAAGCCTGTGCTAGAGAATAGGAATCCTCTGAGAAACATATCTGTCTCTCCAACATGTTCTATTTATGTCGCAAACAAAATTTAGGTCTTTTAATATAGTAGTTCTGACATGGTTTGTTTTATGGATGTGCAAAAGGTTCATCAAAACTGGGTCCAGTGATGCCTTGTATGCCAGGCAAAGATCACTTCTCAGAAGTCTCTATGATGCTGAGTAAAGAGACAGGGCTTTGGGGTGATCAGTGTAGGACATTATGTTTATTCCCTGTATTCTTTTTGTATGAAACCTTTGTGGATGTTCCAGTTGCTACATGTGTCTGGTCAGGTACATACCACAGGAAGCATTATTCTCTATGATGAGTCTGATGTGGACCAAGTACAGTGGTATGATGACCTCCCAGGACGTGGATGCCATGCCCTCGCTTATAAGTTGAGCAACATAGAAGGATTTCTTTACTACCTTAGGCATATGTTGGTTGAAGGCTAGGTTAATGACCTTAGGCATATGTTGGCTGAAGGCTAGGTGAATGTCTGCTTGAGTTCCCAGATCCCTGACTAGTGAACCAACTTTTAAGGGTGTTTTATTGATGATTTACTTACTTGCGGTGGCAGATATCCCAAAAGGTACTATAATGTATTTCTTGGTATTGAGTTTTAAGCCATGGCATTGGCACCAAGCATTTGTCTGTACTAGACTTTCCTGTAAAGTATTCTCATCTTGGGGGGATTTAATGACTGCTACCAGTTTCCAGTCATCTGCAAACTTGGTTAACCATAGGCTTTGACCTCTGAGAAGTAGAAACCAAGTTGGAGTGGGCCTAGCACATAGCCCAGGGAGACCCCACTGGTGACCAGCTTCCTTGTATAGGTGACCTCACTGATTCTAGCCTCCTTGGTCCTATCAGTGAGCCAGATAGCTATTCAGCATGTTATAAAGAGGTATATAACCAGTTCTGTAAGTTTATTGACAATGCCTGAGTGGGGTATTGTATCAAATGCCTTAGCTAGTTCTAGGTAGCGAGTATGCGCCATTTTCCCTTCATCTATTGCTTTAGTGACCTTTTCAAAGAAACCCACCAGATTCTGTAAGTATGACCTTCCTTTAACAAAGCCAAACTGTGATGGAACCAGTGTCTGGAGGTCTCCTATGTTGTTGTTGATAAATTCCATGATAATTCTTTCCATGGCTTTGCCAATAAGACTGATCAAACTAATGAGTCTGTAGTTTCCAGGATCTGTTGAAGGTCCTCCCTTATGAAGGGGGATGACAGTCGCAGTCCTTAAGTCATGTGGCACAAAGCCTGTTTTAAAACTATAGTTAAATTATGACTCCAGAGAGCCTAATAAGTCACATTTTAGACTATTCAGGAGGAATTCCAGATGATTTGGGGTCCAGTGAGGTCATGATCTTGGGTTTAGTGAGTGCAGCCAGTACATGCTCCCAAGTTATAGTTGGAGGGGTTATGTTGAGGTTTGTTTGAGGGGATGGTTGAGTGTGAGGGGGGTAAAGTTGGAACTGAATTTGTATGCTAACAGGTTCACTGTATTGCCTTGCTGTGCGAATGTGGCACCATTACCCACCAGTTCAGCACATTTCTGTGTGCTGCCCTTGATGTTTCTGACATAGCCATAGAAGGCTTTACGGTTAAATTTCATCTAGGAGGCTACCTTAACCTCAAAGCTGGCCTTGCTTAATCTAATTAGCCCTCTTAGCTGCCCATTTACTTTGACGAGAGAGTTTTTATCTTTAGGGGAATTCCTTATTGGTGTTTGCCATATTTTTATTCCTTTTGTTGTATATCCTGTTTAATTTGTGATGTCACTAGAGGGGGTTTGTTTCTGATGCAAGTCCTGGGTTTACTTCTAGTAGGCACAGCAGCCTCTGTCTAGCCACTGACATGGATGTACAGAGTTTCTGAGAGAAATTCAGAATAGGCTGTTGTATTCTCTGGGTTTGGATGGGCATTGAATTTTGACAAACCATTATTTAATAGCAAGTAATTTACCTTGGGATAGTTCTTAACTGTTACTTGTTTTAATGGGATTACTGAGTTGATTTTATGTTTGAAGGAGCCAAATTTATGGTTGGACCTTACCCGAGAGGATGAGATATTGGGGGGGTTCAGAATTCTCCCATATTTATGAGTACAAGGTCCAATATGTTGGAGCCTCTAGTGAGCATATTCACTGTTTGGTCAAGGGTGTTTATATTTACAAAGTCCAGGAATCTCAGTGCCTGTTAATTTGAGGCCATGTAGGATTCTCAATCTACAGAGGGGGTAATTAAAGTCTCCCATGTATAGGGTGTTAGGTTGGATGGTAAGTGTCTCCAGTAGGTCCAAGTATGCATTGTGAGTTTCTTGGAACATGGAAGGTGACCTGTAGTTGGCTAGGATACGGTATAAAATTTTGTCTATGGGGATCTACATTTGGAGGAACTTCAGTACGTCATCCTGTTTGACCACCATAGAGGTATGCTTGTTACTGATGTATACTGAAACACCACTACCTTGAGCCCTTGGCTGTGCAGCTACTTTTCTAAATGTGTTGAAGGTACTGAAACCTTTCACTGCTGAGGTATTCTCTGCCACTTTAAAGCATGTCTCAGTAACTGCACAAATGTCTATATTCTTGAGTGCGAGGAGGGCTTAGAGGGAGGGCAGTTTTATTTTTTATTTAGGCTTCTGGCATTGAGCATTAACACCTTGTGGTTCAGTTGAGATTATTTTGCTATGTCAGTAGGTTCATCAATTTGGCACTGTCTAAAAAAGGCACTATGCGTATAGATAAAGTTCTAGTCCATATTCAAAAGCCTAGAGAGAAAAGGTGCAGACCATCCTTGACAAAGCAATAATGTGGTCCATTGACCATGTATCCCCCAAGCTGACAAGTATTGAATCCCAACAGAATGACAGTGGAAAGACAGCCAGTTGCTGAAATCTATCATTTTTTGCTCATATTGTGGCATTATCCTTGGTGATGATAATATGCTGCTCAATGCTAGGCTCATATCAGCATGTGACACACAGTCTGAAAGCTCCATCAGGTCTCTCTTCATACTGTCATGGAGGTGTATCTCAAGTCATTTACACCTAATGCCAATTGTTAAAATGAATCATCTTTTACTCGTATTCTGGCATCAACCTTGGTGATATCAGCCTGAGAAACATAGTCTGAAAGCTCCACAATGTCTCTCTTTATACTGTCCAGGGAGGTGTATTTCAGGTCATTTACACCTAATAGCAGTTGTTAAAATCAATCATCTTTTACTCGTATTGTGGCATCATCCTTGGTGATGATAATATGTTGCTCAATGCTAGGCTCATATCAGCCTGAGACACATAGTCTGAAAGCTCCATGTCTCTCTTCATATAGTCCAGGGAGGTGCATCTCAGGTCATTTACACCTAATGCCAGTTGTTAAAATGAATGATCTTTTACTCGTATTGTGTCATCATCCTTGGTGATGATAATATGCTGCTCAACGCTGGGCTCATATCAGCCTGAGGCACATAGTCTGAAAGCTCCATCATGTCTCTCTTCATATAGTCCAGGGAGGTGCATCTCAGGTCATTTACACCTAACGCCAGTTGCTTAAATGAATCATCTTTTATTCGTATTGTGGCATCATCCTTGGTGATGATAATATGCTGCTCAATGCTAGGCTCATATCAGCCTGAGAAACACAGTCTGAAAGCTCCATCATGTCTCTCTTCATATAGTCCAGGGAGGTGCATCTCAGGTCATTTACACGTAATGCCAGTTGCTTAAATGAATCATCTTTTATTCGTATTGTGGCATCATCCTTGGTGATGATAATATGCTGCTCAATGCTAGGCTCATATCAGCCTGAGAAATACAGTCTGAAAGCTCCATCATGTCTCTCTTCATATAGTCCAGGGAGGTGCACCTCAGGTCATTTACACCTAATGCCAGTTGTTAAAATGAATCATCTTTTACTCGTATTGTGGCATCATCCTTGGTGATGATAATATGCTGCTCAATGCTAGGCTCATATCAGCCTGAGACACAGTCTGAAAGCTCCATAATGTGTCTCTTCATATAGTCCAGGGAGGTGCATCTCAGGTCATTTACACCTAATGCCAGTTGTTAAAATGAATCATCTTTTACTCGTACTGTGGCATCATCCTTGGTGATAATAATATGCTGCTCAATGCTGGGCTCATATCAGCCTGAGACACAGTCTGAAACCTCCATAATGTCTCTCTTCATACTGTCCAGGGAGGTGTATCTCAGGTCATTTAAACCTAATGCCAGTTGTTAAAATGAATCATCTTTTACTCATATTGTGGCATCATCCTTGGTGATAATATGCTGCTCAATCCTAGGCTCATACCAGCCTGAGACAAATAGTCTGAAAGCTCCATAATGTCTCAATATGGGGTTCATATCAGCCCGAGACACAGTCTGAAAGCTCCATCATGTCTCTCTTCATATAGTCCAGGGAGGTGTATCTCAGGTCATTTACACCTAATGCCAGTTGTTAAAATGAATCATCTTTTACTCGTATTGTGGCATCATCCTTGGTGATGATAATATGCTGCTCAATGCCAGGCTCATATCAGCCTGACACATAGTCTGAAAGCTCCATCATGTCTCTCTTCATATAGTTCAGGGAGGTGCATCTCAGGTCATTTACACCTAATGCCAGTTGTTAAAATGAATCATCTTTTACTCGTATTGTGGCATCATCCTTGGTGATGATAATATGCTGCTCAATCCTAAGCTCATACCAGCCTGAGACACACAGTCTGAAAGCTCCATAATGTCTCTCTTCATATAGTCCAGGGAGGTGCATCTGACCTAATTCCAGTTGTTAAAATGAATCATCTTTTATCCGTATTGTGGCATCATCCTTGGTGATGGTAATATGCTGCTCAATGCTAGGCTCATATCAGCCTGAGAAACACAGTCTGAAAGCTCCATCATGTCTCTCTTCATATAGTCCAGGGAGGTGCATCTCAGGTCATTTACACCTAATGCCAGTTGCTAAAATGAATCATCTTTTACTCGTATTGTGGCATCATCCTTGGTGATGATAATATGCTGCTCAATGCTAGGCTCATATCAGCCTGAGAAACACAATCTGAAAGCTCCATCATGTCTCTCTTCATATAGTCCAGGGAGGTACATCTCAAGTCATTTACACCTAATGCCAGTTGTTAAAATGAATCATCTTTTACTCGTACTGTGGCATCATCCTTGGTGATGATAATATGCTGCTCAATGCTGGGCTCATATCAGCCTGAGACACAGTCTGAAACCTCCATAATGTCTCTCTTCATACTGTCCAGGGAGGTGTATCTCAGGTCATTTATACCTAATGCCAGTTGTTAAAATGAATCATCTTTTACTCATATTGTGGCATCATCCTTGGTGATAATATGCTGCTCAATCCTAGGCTCATACCAGCCTGAGACAAATAGTCTGAAAGCTCCATAATGTCTCAATGTTGGGCTCATATCAGCCCGAGACACAGTCTGAAAGCTCCATCATGTCTCTCTTCATATAGTCCAGGGAGGTGTATCTCAGGTCATTTACACCTAATGCCAGTTGTTAAAATGAATCATCTTTTACTCGTATTGTGGCATCATCCTTGGTGATGATAATATGCTGCTCAGTGCCAGGCTCATATCAGCCTGACACATAGTCTGAAAGCTCCATCATGTCTCTCTTCATATAGTTCAGGGAGGTGCATCTCAGGTCATTTACACCTAATGCCAGTTGTTAAAATGAATCATCTTTTACTCGTATTGTGGCATCATCCTTGGTGATGATAATATGCTGCTCAATGCTAAGCTCATACCAGCCTGAGACACACAGTCTGAAAGCTCCATAATGTCTCTCTTCATATAGTCCAGGGAGGTGCATCTCACCTAATTCCATTTGTTAAAATGAATCATCTTTTATCTGTATTGTGGCATCATCCTTGGTGATGATAATATGCTGCTCAATGCTAGGCTCATACCAGCCTGAGACACACAGTCTGAAAGCTCCATAATGTCTCTCTTCATATAGTCCAGGGAGGTGCATCTCACCTAATTCCATTTGTTAAAATGAATCATCTTTTACTCGTATTGTGGCATCATCCTTGGTGATGATAATATGCTGCTCAGTGCTGGGCTCATATCATCCTGAGACACATAGTCTGAAAGCTCCATAATGTCTCTATTCATATAGTCCAGGGAGGTGTATCTCAGGTCATTTACACCTAATGCCAGTTGTTAAAATGAATCATCTTTTACTCATATTGTGGCATCATCCTTGGTGATGATAATATACTGCTCAATGCAGGGCTCATATCAGCCTGAGACACACAGTCTGAAAGCTCCATAATGTCAATCTGAAGCGTTTCTCCCCTTGCCTCCTCTGGAAATTGGCTTTGTTCCAGGTCGGACGTTCCCGGTTAACAAATGTTAAATAAAATTTAAAATAAAATGTCTCTCTTCATACTGTCCAGGGAAGTGTATCTCAGGTCATTTACACGTAATGCCAGTTGTTAAAATGAATCATCTTTTACTCGTATTGTGGCATCATCCTTGGTGATGATAATATGCTGCTCAATGCTAGGCTCATATCAGCCTGAGACACAGTCTGAAAGCTCCATAATGCCTCTCTTCATACTGTCCAGGGAGGTGCATCTCAGGTCATTTACACCTAATGCCAGTTGTTAAAATGAATCATCTTTTACTCGTATTGTGGCATCATCCTTGGTGATGACAATATGCTGCTCAACGCTGGGCTCATATCAGCCTGAGACACAGTCTGAAAGCTCCATAATGTCTCTCTTCATATAGTCCAGGGAAATGTATCTCAGGTCATTTACACCTAATGCCAGTGGTTGAAATCAATCATTTTTTGCTGATATTGTGGCATCATCTTTGATGATGTTAATATCCTGCTTAGTTCTGGGCTCTTAACAGCCTGAGATACATTGTCTGGAAACTCAATAATGTCTCTCTTCATATAGTCCAGGGAGGTGTATCCAAGGACATTTATACCTAATGCCAGTTGTTAAAATGAATCATCATTTACTCGTATTGTGGCATCATCCTTGATGATGATAATATGCTGCTCAATGCTGGGCTCATATCAGCCTGAGACACACAGTCTGAAAGCTCCATCATGTCTTTCTTCATACTGTCCGGGAAGGTACATCTCCGGTCATTTACACCAAATGTCAGTTGTTAAAATGAATCATCTTTTACTCGTATTGTGGCATCATTCTTGGTGATGATAATATACAGCTCAATGCTGGGCTCATATCAGTCTGAGACCCATAGTCTGAAGGCTCCATAATGTCTCTCTTCATACTGTCCAGGGAGGTGTATCTCAGGTCATTTACACCTAATGCCAGTTGTTAAAATTAATCATGTTTAACTTGTATTGTGGCATCATCCTTGGTGATGATAACATGCTGCTCAGTGCTAGGCTCATATCAGCCTGAGACACATAGTCTGAAAGCTCCATCATGCCTCTTCATATAGTCCAGGGAGGTACATCCCAGGTCATTTATACCTACATGGACTGTGATGGAATCATCCTGGTACCTGTGGTGTAATGACTTGAGTGCATGTGTGACAATGATGGAATCATCCTGGTATCTGTGGTGTAATGACTTGAGTGCATGTGTGCCAATGATGTAATCATCCTGCTACCTGTGGTGTAATGACTTAAGTGCATGTGTGACAATGATGGAATCATCCTGGTACCTGTGGTGTAATGACTTGAGTGCATGCGTGACAATGATGGAATCATCCTGGTACCTGTGATGTAATGACTTGAGTGCATGTGTGATTTGGTGGATTCCGGCTCCAGATAAGCAACTAACAGTTATCTTCTCCTTGTTCAGCCTGGTTATAGAGACATCAGTACCTCTTATAATTGAGTCCCCTATGATGAACCATTATCTTCTCCTTGTTCAGCCTGGTTAGAGGGACATCAGTACCTCTTATAATGGAGTCCCCTATGATGAACCATTATCTTCTCCTTGTTCAGCCTGGTTATAGGGACATCAGTACCTCTTATAATGGAGTCCCCTATGATGAACCATTATCTTCTCCTTGTTCAGCCTGGTTAGAGGGACATCAGTACCTCTTATAATGGAGTCCCCTATGATGAACCATTATCTTCTCCTTGTTCAGCCTGGTTAGAGGGACATCTGTACCTCTTATAATGGAGTCCCCTCTGATGAACCATTATCTTCTCCTTGTTCAGCCTGGTTAGAGGGACACCAGTACCTCTTATAATGGAGTCCCCTATGATGAACCATTGTCTTCTCCTTGTTCAGCCTGGTTAGATGGACATCAGTACCTCTTATAATGGAGTCCCCTATGATGAACCATTATCTTCTCCTTGTTCAGGCTGGTTAGAGGGACATCAGTACCTCTTATAATGGAGTGCCCTATGATGAACCATTATCTTCTCCTTGTTCATACTGGTTAGATGGACATCAGTACCTCTTATAATGGAGTCCCCTATGATGAACCATTATACTCTCCTTGTTCAGCCTGGTTAGAGGGACATCAGTACTTCTTATAATGGAGTCCCCTATGATGAACCATTATCTTCTCCTTGTTCAGCCTGGTTAGAGGGACATCAGTACCTCTTATAATGGAGTCCCCTATGATGAACCATTATCTTCTCCTTGTTCAGCCTGGGTAGAGGGGCATCAATATGTCTTACAGTGGCATCCCCTATGACGATTGTCCTGGGAAGTGTGTTTGCTTGCCTTAGGGGCTTAGTATTTTGGGATCCACTGAGAGTGATAGTATGTGTGGTGTTAGGTGGTGTTTTTCTCTGAGTGCCTTTGGGCTTGTTGAGGCATAACTTTGACAATGGGTGGTCTAGAACATCTCAGACATTTAGGAAGATTGCTTTTAAGTGCTTCAGCATATGTTAGTCTATGTGTGTGGTGTTTTCTATGTGAAGTGGATGTTGTGTGCATGGTTTCGACAACCTAATGTTTAGTTTTAGCCTCCAGTGTCATTGTGTAAGTACACCTCTCCCATACTGTGTCTGCTTCTTTAAGGATTAAGTGGTTGTCAGTAAATATAAGACAATTTCTGCACTGTCTCAAGATGCCCGTGTCTACCAAGCCAGCTACAGACAAGTTAGCAAATCCATACTGTCCAGTCCTTTGATTTGTGTGTTACAAGGGGGTGGTGCATTGGGATTATAAGGGCGTTAACGGTCTTTTGTTGGTGCAGGCTAATAACAGTACATTATTGCAGCAGGTTATGGTAAATTAAGTACTAAATTCTACTAACTGTAATGTTTACACAATACTGAATTCTACTAAATCTGTAGGTATGTCACTTGTTGCCCAGCTAGCTGCTCTAAGCTTGTTGATGCACAAGGTATTTGTAGTGTATTGTTGCTTTGCAGGTTGCAGTGCAACGAAAATGAAAGCCATGTTGTTAGCATTGGAAGGAAGAAAGTGCTGTGTGGTAAGTGTCTCCAGTAGGCCCAGGTATAGGCTGCTGTGTTCTCAGGGTTTGGAGAGATATTGAAATAGGTACAAGAGGGAGTGGCCATGAAGAAGGAGGTAAAGAATTCATAGGACTTCAGGGGAACCAAACATGGTGCAGGAGTGAGGCGGACTGCCTGACTACAGTAAGAGTTTGCACGTGGACTGACTAACTACAGTAACAGTTTGTATGAGTGTTAGGTGGCCTGAGTACAGTAAGAGTTTGCACAAGTGTTAGGTGGCCTGACTACAGTAACACTTTGCATGAGTGTTAGGAGGCCTGACTACATTAACAGTTTGCACGAGTGGCCTGACCACAGTAACAGTTAGCACAAGTGTTAGGTGGCCTGACCACAGTAACAGTTTGCACGAGTGTTAAGTGGCCTGCGTGCAGTAAGAGTTTGCATGAGTGTTAGGTGGCCTAACTACAGTAACACTTTGCATGAGTGTTAGGAGGCCTGACTACATTAACAGTTTGCACGAGTGTTAGGTGGCCTGACCACAGTAACAGTTAGCACAAGTGTTAGGTGGCCTGACCACAGTAACAGTTTGCACGAGTGTTAAGTGGCCTGCGTGCAGTAAGAGTTTGCATGAGTGTTAGGTGGCCTGACTACAGTAACACTTTGCATGAGTGTTAGGTGGCCTGTGTACAGTAAGAGTTTGCATGAGTGTTAGGTGGCCTGATTACAGTAAGAGTTTGTACGAGTGTTAGGCGGCCTGGCTACAGTAACAATTTGCACGAGTGTTAGGTGGCCTGACCACAGTAACAGTTTGCACAAGTGTTAGGTGGCCTGACCTCAGTAACAGTTTGCATGAGTGTTTGATGAGCTGTTGACAAAACTGTGCAGCCTCTTACTAGAAACAGAAATGATACTACAGGACTGGAGGAGATCATCAATGGTGCCCATACACAACAAAAGACTCAAGGGAGAAACTCAGAAATTACAGTTATATGTTGGATATGAAGAAAGTCATACAAAATGATTTTAAGAGAAAAGATGGATGAGTTCCTAAATGCAGGTTATCTGCCAGGCAGCCATCATCCAGGTTTCATACCATGGAGATAGCACCAGTCTAGTCTGATGCGTTTCTGTTACTGCATCATTGCAGTAGTAGGCCAGTGTAGTACAGCAGAAGTGGTTTACATGGATTTTGAGCAAAGCCTAAAACGTCATCCCACACAGGTTAGGAAAAAACTGAAAGTGAGTAGCATTAAGGCCCAAACTGGTGAGAAGGATAAAAAGCACGTTGACAGATAGGAAGCATATAGCAGGTACTAGAGGGAAGTGCTTAGATGAGAGGGTATTTACAACAGGATTCTATGCCAAAGTTGGTACTGTTTAACTTATTCATCTAAGACACCACACTGGAAGCTGAAAACTGGATAAATTTGTTTACTGATGACAACAAAAAATAGAAGCTGTGGTGGCACAAAGTGGGGGGGAGGTTACCAATGTAGAGAAGGGCCTTTCAAGGCGAGATTAAAAATGGTGCTGATGGAGTTGAAGTTCCACGACCCCATTTTTTAATAGGTCTGTGCTGCTGGAAAGTAGAAAATGTCTAACTCCATAACTAGCTTCTTGCACTTCTTATGTCTGCCCCTGTCATACATCTAAGCAAAACTGTCTCTAGCTGTGCCCCCCAGTGCCCTTATCTTAATATTAGAAACACTGGTGCTTATCTAATGTCAGCTACCAAAGAGATTATGAATTGAGACAACCTGTGGCCACTAAGATGATTTGTGAAACACCTGTTGGTTTTTCAGGAGTGTGACCTGCATTAAGTGCAGCAGACTTACAACATCTATTAAGAAACACTTTGAGAGACAGAGAAAATTGGAGTCAGAGTGAAGTGGATATGAGTATTGGAGATTTTAGTCTAGAGTGGTTATCTCTTTGCTAGATAAATGGACTTTAGTGTTTCAATTACTTGTTTGCGTCAGTAGGACAATCAGCCCAAAAACGTTCTTTTTAATTGTTTTAACATCCTACCTTTCTTTCCTTCCTCCTTTCTGCTCAAGTTCCGTGCCTCTTGAATGCCTCTAGAATTTTTCTCTTAACTTCAGCCCTGATAGTGATTTCAGAATCCTGGAACTTGTAAAAAGCACTTTCTGAAATCCAAGAGGTAAGTCTGTACAATCTCATATCTTTCCTTTGACCTTGACTAGAGATGATAGTTTATATGCCACCGACATATTCTGCTGCCAAGCAGCACTATTATGCACTCACCTGTCTGCATTGTTCACAAAATATCTAAAGAAAACTAAGTAACTGTTCGCTGACTGTTCAGTCTGTCTACAATACCAGTGCTCAAGAATTCCAAGTGTAAGTACAGATCATTGTTTCAGTCTGCTTATTTGGTGACCACGTCATCACCGTTACAGACCAAGTAATGAAAACAGCCTTTATATGTCTCACAATGAACAAAGAGGTGTCAGCTGTTATCCACTGTCGCATTTTGGATTTATTAAAATACTTCTACTGTCCCTCACTTCACCTTGCAAGAACAAACCCTTAGTTGTCCTTGATAGGTTTCACCTTAAACTGTTGCTATAAAAATCATTTAAAAGCAAGAGGTATTGTTACTAGTAACGACTATAGTCATAAACCAAACAAAGTTCTTATTTTTCTCAAAAATACACACCAGATTAAATTTCTGTTTACAATTTGGTGGGGAGAAGGCCTTCATAGTTCGTGTCTCTGTTTTGGTGTTCTTTATCTCTGATTCTTGAGTGAGAGATTTTTTTTTGACCATCAGCTTTGTAATCTATTCATGGCGCTACTGCAGAGTCCTCAGTTTGTGCATCTGAGCTGTTGTTTGTCACGGCAGCGATTAAACTGTATGTTTTCATCCAGCATAGACCGATTTAGCATAGTCATAGATCAGCTTTCTGCTGCTTTTGAACCGTCTGTCTACAGTTAATGCAAGGTGCGTAAATGGGTCCTGCTAATGGAGTAAAGACATGAACAGTATGGGACCAAACCAACCGTATTGGGAAGAGTTAACAAGCAGAGTGCCTGAAAAAGAAGGAAGGGTGGAGAGTTAGGAAGAAACATAATTAAGTAAGGTGGCAGCAGGGGAAGTCTAGAGACATCACTTAAGAGGAGATGATGAGACATGGACAAATGGACAAAGATAATAACCAACATAGCGCCCTAAGAGGAATACTAATGACAAAGCAGGATAGAAGGTGCAACTCAAAAAGTAAAGTTTGCATCTTGTATATGAGTACATTCTGTCTGGGCAGGCCCCTGTACTTTTCAGCTCCAGATCCATGAAGTCCTTAATTCAGCAGTGAAACCCTTACAATCTGACTTGCAGGTAGGCCAGTAAGTGTCAGATGACTGATGTTCAGTGTAAACAAGTCCAGTGTAATGTGATGTCAGATGACTGATGTTAGTGTAAACAAGTCCAGTGTAATGTGGGACATGTCAGATGACTGATGTTCGAGTGACAGACAAACAAGTCCAGTGGGGTAATGTGATGTGCCTCTAAGGAGCTTGCAGAAGAGAAGGAGTGTAAGAGAAATCTGTCTGGGAAAAGGACTAAGAGGGAAGACCAAAAGGAAATATATTGCAGCAGGAGGGATTAAAGGGAGAAAGCATATCATGGGAGAGGGACCAACAGGAGATATACCAGAGGGAGACACAAATGGGAATAATGAAAGGGTGTTGCATCTGGAAAGAAAGCAAAGAGGAACATATCTGAAAAAATGGACCAAAGAGAGAATATATCTGGGGAAGTGATCAGGAAGACAGGAAAAGTGGGGAGTGAGATAAAGGAGAAGTATGTATGGGGAGAGACCACAGTGGAGGAATAACAAGAACTACATCTATGCAGGCACCAGGAAAAAAACTTATGTGGGCAGAGATCACGCAGTGGGCCACAGGAATTAAGAGGAACAAAACAAACGCCTGCACCAAAATCAGGGACAACTATAGAGAGGCATGGCTGAAACGCTAGTATGTCTTATGAAGTCATTTGCATATATCCCATGAGCCTCCACTACAGGTTGTTTAAGGTACAACACAGTGAAGACTCTAGCTTGACTGGGTCTTTTGTGCAGTTTTTACCAAATGGTTTGTCTGTGTGATCCTTTTACCCTTTGGTTTAAAGCTTAGCAAGTATCATTTGGCGTACATGACTCACGCTGTAGTCAAGGTTGTTCCTCAAGGTTTATAACTCAGCAGTGTTGGCCATATTCTGGACAACAACTAGGAGTGCCACTGTTGTTTTGGTGGGCTATACTTCTTAGTACTAGCAATCAGTGCCCACTTGTTTTTTGGTTTTCAACAAGCTCCTAGTAACTACTCTCAAATCTCATAATAAAGCAGGTGACTCCTTATTTGCAAATACTGTCGGATCATGTTGGAACAAACTTCCCACTGAACTGACCTCCCTAAGCTCATGTTACCTCTTCAAAAAGCAGATTAGAAATCATTTACAAAATCACTGGCTATGCCCATGCTCCAATCCTGACTGATAACTGCTATACTACCTGCTTTCATAGCTAACACTGTATATTATATATTATATAGTATCTCTCTCTTTGACAATGTTTGTTTCTTTCTTTTTAGTATGACAGTGGAGCTTTCCTCCTTAACCCTTTACAGAAAATAGACACTTATCTGGCCTGACTATATCAGCAATACTATATATTCATTTGTACTTCGCTTTTTTTTTGCAGTCAATGTTTTCAATGTTTTTCATTGTTTTATTGTTTGAGTGTTTACTTGATTTAGTGTTTTAGTTTCTTTAAACTGTATAATTTAGTATTATAGCGGAGCTTTTCTCCTCGGGCCTCTGCTGAAAATGGACATGTATCCAGCCAGACTAGCCCGGTTAACAAATGTAAAATAAATAAATAAATAAATAAAAAAAAACCTGTGGCCACTAGCAAGATGAATGCAGGAAAGTCTGTTGGTTTTTCAGTGGAGTGTGTGACCTTGCATTAAGTGCAGCAGACTTTAGCAACATCTAATATTAGCAGAAACACTTTTGAGAGAGACAAAGAGAAAAGGGGACTGTATACTGAGTGAAGTGATGTGAAAGTACATTGAGATTTTAGTCTATGGAGTGGAAAACATCTCTGCTAGATAAATGGACTTTGGTGTCTTTTTCAATTCCATTTGTTTGGTGTCAGTAGGAGACAATCAGCCTGGGTGGTCTGCTCTTTTAATTGCTTTTAACATCCTACCTTCCTCCTTCCTCCCTTTCTCGCCTGTTCTGTGCCCTCTTGAATGCCTCTGTGAATTTTCTCTCTAACTTGCATTCTGATAGTGATTTCTGTGAATCCTGAACCCTCGCTGTAAAAAAAGACTTTCAGAAATCCAAGGAGTAGTAAGTCTGTACAATCTGTTTCCACTGTCTTTCCTTTGTCCTTGTTCAGAGTGATAGTTTTACATGCCACTGACACATTCGTTTACAGCACTATTATGTACCACCTGTCTTATTGTTCGCTAAAAATATCTAAAGAAAACTAAGTAAACTGTCTGCCAGACTGTTCAGTCTGTCTACAATGGCCTGTGTTTTACACCTTAAGTGTAAGTACAGATTCCTATTGTTTCAGTCTGCTTATTTGGTGACTAATGTCATCACTGTTACAGACCAAGTAATGAAAAACAGCCTTTATATGTCTCAGAACACAATGAACAAAGAGGAAGTCATTTTAATGAGTCCACTGCTTGCATTTTTGGGATTTATTAAAATACTTCTCTACTGTCCCTCACTTCACCTTGCAAGAACAAACTCCTTAGCTGTCCTTGGATAGGTTTCACCTTAAACTGTTGCTAAGTAAAATCATTTGTGCCAAGATAGTAAGCATTACAGTTACTAGTAACGACTATAGTCAGTAAACTAAACAAAGTTCTTATTTTTCAAAAAAATACACACCAGACTTTCAGTTCTGTTTAAGGTTCTGGGTGTATAATGCCCATACTTCGTGTCTCTGTTTTGGTGTTCTTTATCTCTGATTCTTGAGTGATGAGATTTTTTTTTAATTATCAGCTACTTGTAACCTGGCATTAGTCCACAAGGCCACTGCAGAGTCCTCAGTTTGCACATCTGAGTTGCTGTTTGTCAGCTGGCAGTTGGATTAAACTGTATGTTTTCTTATCCAGCATAGACCGATTTAGCATAGTCATAGATCAGCTTTCTAAGCTGCTTTTGAACTATCTGTCTAACAGTTTAATGCAAGGGTAGCAAATGGGTCTCATAATGGAGTAAAGACATGAAACAGTATGGGACCAAATAAACCGTACTGGGGAAGAGTTAACAAGCAGAGTGCCTGAAAAAGATCCATAAGAAGGAAGGGTGGAGAGTTAGGAAGAAACATAATTAAGAAGGTGTGATCAGGGGAAGTCTAGAGACATCACTTAAGAGGAGATGGTAGACATGGACAAATGGACAAAGATAATAACCAGCGCCTAAGAGGAATACTAATGACAAAGCAGGATAGAAGGTGCAACTCAAAAAGTAAAGTTTTGCATCTTGTATATGAGTACATTCTGTCTGGGCAGGTCCTCTGTACTTTTCAGCTCCAGATCCATGAAGTCCTTAATTCAGCAGTGAAACCCTTACAATCTGACTGGGTAGGCCAGTAAGTGTCAGATGACTGATGTTCAGTGTAAACAAGTCCAGTGTAATGTGATGTCAGATGACTGATGTTAAGTGTAAAGTCCAGTGTAATGTGATGTCAGATGACTGATGTTCAGTGTAAACAAGTCCAGTGTAATGTGATGTCAGATGACTGATGTTAAGTGTAAACAAGTCCAGTGTAATGTGATGTGCTCTAAGGAGCTTACAAGAGAAGGAGGTAAGAGGAAATCTGTCTGGGAAAAGGACTAAGAGGGAAGACCAAAGGGAAATATATTGCAGCAGGGAGGGATTAAGGGAAGCATATCATGGGAGGGACCAACAGGAGATATACCAGAGGAGACACAAATGGGAATAATGAAAGGGTGTTGCATCTGGAAAGAAAGCAAGGGGAACATATCTGAAAAATGGACCAAAGAGAATATATCTGGGGAAGGATCAGGAAGACAGAAAAGTGGGAGTGAGATAAAGGAGAAGTATGTATGGGGAGAGACCACAGGGAGGGAATAACAAGAACTATATCTATGGAGGCACCAGGAAAAAGACTTATCTGGAGAGAGATCAAGCAGTGGGCCAAAGGAATTAAGAGGAACAAAACAAACGTCTGCACCAAAATCAGGGACAACTGAGAGGCATGGCTGAAACAGTAGTATGTCCTTAAGAGTCATTTGCATATATCCCATGAGCCTCCACTACAGGAGGTTTAAGGTACAACACAGTGAAGACTCTAGCTTGACTGGGTCTTTTGTGCAGTTTTTACCAAATGGTTTGTCTGTGTGATCCTTTTACCCTTTGGTTTAAAGCTTAGCAAGTATCATTTGGCGTACATGACTCACGCTGTAGTCAAGGTTGTTCCTCAAAGGTTTATAACTCAGCAGTGTTGGCCATATTCTGGACAACAACTAAGTGCCACTGTTGTTTTGTGGGCTATATGTAGTACTAGCAATCAGCCAATAGCCTCAACACATCAGAACAAAATTAATTATCTTCCCTCACAAGTGCAACTAACAATCTCTAACAATGAAAAAAAATGAAAATTAGGTTTGACAAACAGTTAAGACAATAACTTCACACAAGTGCAACCAATAGCCTAAAATACATTAGAAGAAAGCTTGTACCTTTTTCACACTATTACAACCAGCAATCCCCAGTGACTGAGAAAATGAATGCCAGGTTAGGCAAACAGCTGACACAATAACTTCACATAAACGCAGCATTTTTGGTGGTAAAAAATGAATTATTTAGTCACTTTTGTTGTTGGTCTAAATAAGTGATTAGGGGTGTACACATTTATGTAATGTTTAGAGGTGCAGTTTTACACTGCTTTTAAGGCTAAGCCAACAATTAGTCATTGCTTGCTCAGTGTTCTACCCCAGTAAACACGTTTAAATAAAATTATATAAATATAAATAAATAAAGTCAATATGCACTTATCAGGAAAACACCTGATGGACTGGAACAGAAGGTAACACGCAGACCACACTGATAAAGATACACTGGTTTATTAAGAAGTGAGCGCTTTCACAGTGATCCACACCGCTTCCTCAGACAGCAACATAAAGCCAACAAACAGTATTTAAACTATATAACAAAGCCAATTAGCCAGTCATAATAAAATCAATTAAAAATTGAGGGGAACATCTTAATCATTAAAGAAACAGTAGCTTTGCCACAGGAGGCATTCACATCAATTCAGACTTATTGATTCTAAAACAGGTTTTAGAGACACTTAGTCATTCAACCCGAGACCCCTATGTGCCCCAAGTCTCAAAATCAATTCCAGTTCCAAGTGCTCTGTCTTATTAACTACATCTCATTTTCTAAGGGATTCGGGTACAACATGTAGAACCTGAAATAAAAATATGTGTTCTGCACCCATTTGCATGGTGTGCTTGGCTAAAGCATTTTAATCAAAGGCTTTCTTAAGACACTATGCATGGTCCCTGATACTCTCTCTAAGACATTGATTCATCTTTCCCACGTAAAATTTAAAACATGACTGACAGTGGGCTATATACACAACATTTTTGGTGTTGCAATCAGCTTTTGCCTTACACTGCCAAAAGTATCCAGTTTCTGGATGTCTAAAATATCTTGATTCATCAATGTACTCACAAAATGTGCATGCCCCACACTTACAAGTGGCAAAAGACTGTTCCCCTTGGGTACCATATGTTCTGGGATAACATAACTGTTGTTTCAGTGTCTTTTTGTTTCTATAAATAAATCTTGGCTGATCACCCAGCAACCCACTTAACCTGTGGTCAGTATGTAGGATATGCCAGTACCTCCTGACAACCCCCCTTATTTTTTCAATATCCGAGCTGTATGATAGAACAACTGGTATTCCTGGAATATTCCCTATGGTTCCTTTCCTGGCCCTTGTGGAATTTGAAAAATAGGGAGCAGCCCTTCCTTCTCTTTCTTCTATAACTGTTTGGTATGCCCAATCGATCTCAGTTGGACTATACCCCCTTTCAACAAACTCACCTCTCAATCTGTTTAAGCCCATCTCAAAATCTAACTTTTCACAAGATAAATATGAAGTTCTTATGGCCTGCCCCTTCACTATGTTCATAAATATATGCTGGGGATGCATACTCCCCCTGTGTAAGTAGACAGGTCTATAGCATTCCTTCCTATGCATCTTAGAGTGACAACCCAACTTCTGTTCTCATTACTGTTATGTCCAAAAAATCTACTTGAGTCCTATATTTGTTCATAGTGAACTTTAAGAATTAACTACTGTTGTTCAAATAATCAACGAGGGAGTCTAGATCATTCTCATTGCCCTTCCAACCTAAAAACAAATCATCGACAAAGCATCTGTATATAACTGTACCAGGATGGTGAGGTTGTAAAACATGTTGATGCTCCCACTCCATCATAACAAGATTGGCATAGGAATTGGCACAACTAGTACTCATTGCCACTCCTGTTTTCTGCCAATAACATCTATCTCGAAAGAGAAGTATTTTGTGTTCTAAAACCAGTTCCAATAGTAAACAAAGAAAATCTATGAACCTGGACTCAAACTTCCTTGTTTTTTTTAGACTGGCTTTTACCATTCTAATCCCTTCCTGATTAGGTATGCAGGTGAAAACTGAAACAACATCTAATGTGACAAGTAAATCAATATGATTTTCAGTAGAGCTTTCTGTTATCTCGTATAGATCCCTCAAAAATGTTCAGTGTCTTTTAGGACCACTCTACTTTCATCGAACACTATCCTTAGCTGCTTGTCGAGATAGATGTAGATGGGCTCAGTTAGCCAGCCACTGCAGGCTACTATGGGCCTGAAGGTAGGTTTAGTGGGATTCTTAATTATTTTAGGCAACCCATGTAACTGGGGCACCAAAGGTTCATCCACTCTGAAGTACTCGAAGTTCTTTAGTAATCAATCCCACACATAGACATTCAGCTAAAGAATTATCTACACTTAGTTTCATATTTATTACTACATCCAAATCAATTTCTTGGTAAACATTTATATCAGACAACATATCAAACATTTTCTCATAGTAGTGATTTGAATTCAATATGACCACTGGCCCTCCTTTATCCGCAGGGCGGATAACAATTCTAGCATTGTTCTGAAGGTTATAGATAGCTTGTTGTTCACTATTAGTTAAATTACCACCTCTATAGGGCTTTTTTATTTGAAACAAATGATATAATTATTTTTCACAAGCAGATAAAAACACTTCTGCAGCAGGAGGGAGAACAGGAGAATAAACACTGGGTTTCTTAAAAACTTGCATACCTGAGCTCATTTCATTATGGCCATACAACATTTTGAGAGTTAAATTACATAAAAATAAACTTAACTCAATTAGCATGTCCGTAATATCGGCCGAAACCAAAGGAATAAAAGTCAAACCTTTTGAGAGTAGGGTTACTTCTGCTTCCATTGATGTATAATCGGAAATATTCCAAACTAGGTTTCCATTTCGAGCCCCCACATCTTCTTGAGAGTTCTTGCTTGGCTCAATGATGGAGGTTCCTTCGTTTTCTGTCCTGTTCAATAGAACTCCTGATAGAATAATTTCCTTCTGGTGTCGCGGTAAGGGAGGGGCAAACCTGAAAAAACCTGTTCCTTCTGCATTGGTAAAATATTCCTTCTTACACCCGTTTCCATGGGCATTTGTGATGTGTTCCTGCTGTCCAGTGATTAACACTCAGCTAGTGGAGTTGAATATGCATAGATCTGTTGTATTGGTGATGTCACACTTCCTGAAACAACCTGATTGATCACTTGTAACAAAGAAGAACTCTGATTAGCGTCATTGCCAGTCCCAACTGCCTGATTCGTTGGTTCCTTCTCCTTCCCAGTATTGGTTGAGGACCCAATCTGAGGGTTGTAATTGGCTGTTACTCTCTCCTGATGTTGTTCAGTTCTCAGCCGGGTAAAAACATATTAATTCTCAAAGTCATGAGTATCCCTTTCCAATTTCTTGCATTTAGCAGCTAGTAACCTCTTCTCATAACCTACAACCTTTTCAATTAAATCATTCAGAAATAAATCTGCCGATTCAAATTAATTTATTCCATTGTAGGTTAATAGGTTAGTACAGTTCCATTTCCATCGGATGGAAAAAATCAGTCAGGAGTTTCAGGTATGCCCGTCCGGTGTCAAGATTAATTTTCTGCCATTGGGCTAGTAACAACAGGTATGTATCTCTATAAGTGGGCATATTTAACACCCTCAGACCCCTAGGGATTATATTGAGATCTAAACAAGCTTCCAAATGGAAGCGTTGACACTGTAGTCTCTTATATTTATATAAATCATTTTCCAGGTTATGTTTCATTTCACAAACCCTAACATTGTTCATCTCCAAATTCTCATGTTCATTTCCATCAAACAGTAACTCACCCTGAAGCAAGGGATTCTGCTGTACCGTCATGAAACTACAAAGTCTGTAGCTTCTCGTCCCAGTTAGGACTCGATGGACTTCATTATCTCCATTATGTGCATGACATTCTGCCATCCTTGCTGTGAAACAGTAAACCAAAAATCCCTGAACAGCAAACAGTCCACAGTTGACCCAAGAAATATCGAGAAAACACCTGATGGACTGGAACAGAAGGTAACGTGCAGACCACACTGATAAAGATAAACTGATTTAGTAAGAAGTGCACTTAGATCAAAATGTGACTTCATCTGACTTAGTGACTCCTTCAGCATGTGGAGTTATTCTTGACATAACAAACTGTGCCTGCAAGCAGTGCAAAGCCCATAACCTGGATCATAAACAGATCCTTCAAAATGTCTCTTTTCTAGCAAGATGGAAAAAATCAACACACCTACTAAAAACTATTTGTAAAAAAAACTGTTAAATTTAACTACTGGCCCTTTCACTGCTTAAGCCCTTGACAGAAGTTATGAGAAAAACAGTCCCACAACAAATGACTGCTTTTCTGCTGTTTTCTTACATGCAGTATAGATTTCATCCTAAACATACAGGATAGAGCCTTAATCAAAGTCACGGATTGTGGTCTAAGAAGTCTGGATGATGAACAGGTAACAGGGTGCTCTGCACTGCAACACATGGTCAGCAGTTCCATACTGATCCAAAGGCTAAAGGCTATAAATATCAGTGACCAAGGGCTACTGTGGTTTATGAAGTACCTTCTTAAAGGAAAAGAGAAGAGAAGATGTGATGCATTTGTGCCACCTCTGCACCCACAAATGTAATCATCTTGATGCCACAGAGGTCCATACCAAGCCATATCCTTTCCACAGGGATCCATACTGAACCATCTCCTTTCCAGAGAGATCCATACTGAACCATCTCCTTTTCACAGGGATCCATACTGAACCATCTCCTTTCCACAAGGATCCATACTGAACCATCTCCTTTCCACACAGATCCATACTGAACCATCTCCTTTCCACAAGGATCCATACTGAACCATCTCCTTTCTATAGAAATCCATACTGAACCATCTCCTTTCCATAAGGATCCATACTGAACCATCTCCTTTCTATAGGAATCCATACTGAACCATCTCCTTTCCACAGGGATCCATACTGAACCATCTCTTTTACACAGGGATCCATACTGAACCATCTCCTTTCCATAAGGATCCATAGCGGGCCAGTTTCTTTCCATATGTAACCTTACTAAGCCATTTGTTTTCCACAGGAATCCATAGGTGACAATTTCCTTTCTAAAGGGATTTATACTGAGCCATTTGCGTTCCACAAGAATGCATATTAGGGCATTTCCTTTCCACATTAAGTGTCAGTGGCTCATCAGGTAGCACACTTGCCTTTGTTGCTAGAAAATCAGAAGGCTGTGGGTTCTCGTCCCACTCCAGGTGGATTGGATCCATTGGATTGCTGTTACTGCAGTACAGCATGTGGGGGTGCTACACTCCTGAGTGTGCCGTCCTTCAGATGAGATGTTAAACTGAGGTCTCATCTGCTTGAGCTGGTGATAGTCCATGTGGATGTAAAAGATCCTACAGAACCTACTGAAAAGAGCAGTGGAGGTTCTTCAGTGTCCTGACCAAATTTTACCTAGTAGTATAAGTACCACCTCAGGTCTCACCCGAAAAGAAGCCACTAGCCTAGTGGGACTAACTTGGTCAACAAAGGATCTGTAAAATAAAAATAAATAATGGACCATGTCCTTTCCATAGGGATCCATAGTGAGCCACCTCCATTCCAAAGGAAGTTATACTGAGCCCTTTCCTTTCCATATGGCTCCATACTGAGACATCTCCTATCCATACAGATCCATACTGAGAGATCATTTACTCTACCTATGTGAACTCAGAATGGGAAAACTCTGGTAAATCGAGCACCGTAAGGAAAACTGACGATAGCCTCTTTGGTAACATACAGTAATACACAGTGCTGTGAGAGTTATCCTTCAGTAAATCAATGACTTTTACGGAACCACCTAGTATGTACCCCTGCCTAAACAAAGGCAGTTCTACTTGTGCGAAACAACAGAAAACAGAAAAGTTAAAGAAGCTGCATATTCAGAGTGTAGCTAAAAAGACAACTGATGTACTTTCTGGATACACATTTTTGAGAATTCACCTAGGTCGAACTGTGACTTCATCAGACTAAGTGATTCCATGTACGTGTAGACTGGCTTGACATAGCAAGCAGCATGGCGTATAAGGCCTAGAAATCTATGACAAAGGAAATATGTTTCATAAGTAGAGAGAAATGCTTACACATACAGATGTGTTTGTTGCTAGATGGGACAGCGACTGCATGCTTGCAAGCAGCATGCAAAGGATCCATGTGCAGGAGCCCTGACTCCATGTATAATTTTAGTATTATTATAGTGATGTCATGTAGTACAAATACACAATAAGGATACAATTCTGGCCACTGCTGTCTTCATTCCACACTTCTTGGTCAGTGCATCAACATTCTGTGGATTTTAACATGTACTGCTGTAGAAAACGGGGATTATCCTAACAGAAGTCTATGATTTGCTCTAAAAGTTTATTTATTTACAAATTTGCTAACAGGGTAGATGAGCTGATCCAGGGACCCTTTTCAGACACAACCCTGGCCACTTGCCAATAGCAAATTTATCCCAGGATACACCATTACGTAATATTAAAGCTTACATGACTTTGACTGTGAAATCTGGAGCTGTCATTAGCTGACAGGGTACTTCACAATTCCCTTGTTCACACCATTCCAGTCAGCCTGACACGTGGTGTACAGTTGTCACCTGCTCATACAACAGAATAATACAGCACAACACATACTTAGCAAGCATTTCTTCTCAAACAATAAATACCTGCTGAGGTTTCCAGAACTTACTACTATTAAGGACACAGGGTCTTCAGTAAAGCTACGAAGGAGAAATGTCTTGTGATGTCATTGAATGACTTTTGCTCTAACATACTCTTAAAAATTTGATAGCCAACTCATTATTAACTTCTTGCTTAATTTTCAGCTTTCAAACCTCCTGATATTTATTAAACTTGCTGAAAAACAGTTTGGTGGAAGAACAGCACCTCGACTGCTGAGCTTTCAAATCAATAGGCAGCAGTTCACAGAAAATTAAGTGCCCTGCACTCTACTTAGTACGAGGATTGTGACACCAATATCTTCTTGACACTATATCGGTCTGAATATCAGATTTTAGAATGTCCAGGATGGAACATAGCAACATCACAACTGTAAATTGCAAAGGGCGCTGGAATGTTAGGTTAGCAGGGTTACTGATACTGTAGTCTAGCACTGGTGAGGGGGTGCTGCATTACTGTGTGTGTGTCATCCTTCAGATGAAACAGGGGTCTCATCTGCCTGAGTCACTGGTAGGACACGTGGATATAAAGGATCCCACAGGACCTACTGAAAAGAGTAAGGGAATTTCCCAGGCACCCTGGTCAAATTTCCCCTAGTAATATAATCACCACCTCGGCTCTCCCTTTAAAAAGGCCAGTAAACTAGTGGGACTAACCTGGTCAGCAAAGAACAAATAAATACAATGTTTTTTAATCATCCCTACATTGCATGTCACTGCTTATCATAGTTTTTTGCATAGCTCAGTGCACTAATTTTTTTTCTGAATCTCAACCTGTATTTTATACTGATTGCTTTTCTCATTGGTAAAATAGGTTGTATTAGTCTGCTACCTGGCTTAAACGGGATTTGTTATACTATTCATTTATACAGTCATGGATGTATTTGTATTTATTTGTGCCATTGGCCCAGGTTATGGCTGAAAACTTTCCTCTGGCCAGTACATCTATCCAGTTAGAAAAGAAAAAAAAAATAATGAACAATTAAATGAAGCAAAAACTGCATTTGGAAATTTGGATTAAACTAATATTGCATCAATTCATTACACATCATCATTAAATAACAGTAGCAAGTCCACAGCCTAAAAAAAAATCACTAAATTGGAAGATGCGAAACGGAGCAAAAAAAAAGCTAAATTAACTGACACAACTAAGGATAACATGTGAACATATAACACTTATTAAAAGACAAATAATAACATAAAATCCAGCAACAGTAACTCAGAAATGTATAAATAAAATCTAATGAATGTAACATGACTAGCTTTCAAACCAAAACTGTTCTTTTCTGATCAAATACATCACAAATCTAAAATTAGTTTTGAAAGCATACTTTGTATAATTACATTTAATAAATAATCCAACCAATAAAAAGACAGAATCTAATGTAAAAACACCAGTCCAGTCAGAATGAACTAAATAAAATGCAGTTTTAATCATTCAAATAATACATGCAAAGAACTCATTTCATTTGTTTTAAACCACTAATTTTCAGCACGTGCTTGAATTCAAGTGTAACTTGAACAATTGTATGGTGAACAGGAAATTCATTCTTTGTTTGACAACGATATCTCTAATGGACATAGGCATCCTGTAAATGGTTCATCTTCCAGGCTCCTGCTTGTAAATGCTTCATCTTCCAAGCCCCTGCTTAAACTTATCAAGGGTACCAGAAGTTGACAGAGATTTGGGATGCATTGCTAGGCTTAAAAATGCCCTTGTGGTCATTAGCCTAGTAAACACCTAAGAACCTATTACAGAAAATACATTGTTTAGCCCTTTGCATCTGCAGGCCTGAAGGTCACATTGTCATTGTATTCTTATTCCAGTAAGTTGCTAGAATCATCACTAAAGGACTTTTTTTAATAAACATCACAAAATATGAAATCTAAAATCATTGTTGATGTTCATACAAAGCATTACGTACTTTCTTTTTTCAAGTATCTCTCTAATGTTCTAAAAATTTTATATGTATATTAATTTCCATTATTTCCACACAGACCATTTGGCAAATTCATGTTACTACATATGTCACCCTTTTGCTGTTACAATTACAACACAACAGTAGTTATTTCTAATTTCAGGTGTACAAATCTGGTTGTTTTGTTGAACAAATATAATTACATATGGCACAATTCATTTTTCATGCAGTTTACCATATAGCCACTGACATTAATACTTAAACGCCTTCACAATGTCTCTTGCAGCTTGCATTATTGCCTGTAAGAACACCTAGATCCTTCCCAACTACTTTAGATACTTGCATGTTTCACAAAAGCACCTTCCAATTTTTTTTAATAATTTTCTCATCTTGCTTGCAGCTGTGCTGTAGTAATTAATAAACCTTAAATCAGAAATACTGGCAGAACATTGTTGTGTTCTTAACCCTTAAATTGAGGAGCATAGTCTGGATAACGTTTTGCTGCATCAAGAGCTGTTTGATTTTGCATCTGTGTTTCTGGCAGCCATCTTGTGTTTCCCTTCTTTGTTCTGGCAGCCATCTTGTGTTGGTAGGGGGCATATCTTCTCTACTAGTAAGAGTTGCAGGGCTGCCTGGACTTTGTCTGGCACAAGTTGATTGGTAAAGAGAGCAGGTGCTGGCAGCATTGACTAGATTTCTGTGTACTAGAATCTTCTATTTTTTGTGGTATTTAAACCCTGAGTTTGAGCTGGATTGGGCTAGTTTGTGCATCACACACCACAGATGCACTGTTTCTAACCCATTGTGAGGTATTCCAGCTAAAAAATTTCCCTTAGTAGCACATGCATGATCACCTAGTATTACTCATCTTAGACCTTCCACCCTATACCCCCCGCCCCCTTAGCTCTCTCTGGCCTCTCTCCCTCAGATTCTGACAAATATGCATGGACAATTTCCTACGTTTTTTTCTACTAGTCTGCTTGATATAGGCATCCTAAGACAGTGTAGTAAGTGCCTCATGTACATGGACAACCCTCTGCTACTGCCACCTAGGAACACAATTTGTAAGGGATGCAAGTAGATTAATAACCTAGAGTCTATGCTCTCTCCCTCACAAGCCAGTATATCTGGAAATAAGAAGGTTGTCAACACAAACACCATGCATCAAACACCACCCACACCTACACAACACACACCCACATATGTGGAGGTTCTCAACAAAAACATACCCAAACAAAAGAGACCTCCGAGGCAAAAACACATGCGAACTCTACAGCCCACCACACCATACAGCATACATAGTCCACAAATCTGTGTCTCACAGCCACTAAGGCCTAACCGTAAACCCAACATATTAGTCATAGGAGACTCCATTGTGAAACACACAGATGCGCCCCTCACCAGGCTGGATAAGGAGTGAGTCATGGTTGGTTGGTTGTCAGGTTCCAGAATCCACCATATCACATACGCACTCAAGTCTCTCAATGACAGGTACTGTTATGACTCTGTCATAGTCCATGTTGGCTTGAATGACTTGAGACATACCTGCCTGGACTATATGAAGAGAGACATGATCAAGCTCACTGAACATGTGTCCCAGGCAGGTATGTCCCTAGCCTTAAGCAGCATTCTACCGTTAGACAGAATGATGCCTCAATACAAACAGAAAATGACTGACTTTAACAATTGGCTTAGTTTCTGGTGGCATTCCAAGGGGATCCAGCACCTGACAGCCTGGGAAGACATAATCGACAAACCACGATGCTTTGTCACAGATGGTCTGCATCTGTCTCCCTTGGACTTCAGGCTTCTGGCAAATGCTCTTGCCTTCCCCATAGTGCCTTTTTTAGGCAATGCCATGAGGTCAAAACTACCAACATGAAAATTTCATCAAAAATGCATATTAAAGGTCATGCTGATAAATGCTAAGAGTCTAAACATGAAACTGCACTCTTTGCAAGCATTCTTAACCCTGGAAGATGCTGACATTTGTGCAGTCACAGAAACCTGGTTCAAAGCTGCGGAGAACACCTCAGCCATGCCAGGTTACTCATCCTATTATCATACATTCAGACCCCAAACCATGGGCAGCAAAGAAAAAGGAGGTGGAATTTCAATATATATTAAAGACATACATACCCCCAGGCTGGTCAAACAGTATGACGCACAGGAAACACTCCAGGTGCAGTTAACCAGTGACAAGACCCCTATTCAAATCACAGCTAGCTACAGGACCCCTATTTTGACTCAAGATGCCCACTCCACCTATCTGGACCCCTTTGACTCTATCAAGATTCAACCCTTTACCCTGATCCTGGGCAACATTAACTATCCAACCATAGATTGGAAGAACTACTCAAGCCAAAACACAAATGCCCAGAGATTCCTTGATTTTGTCAGTGCAAATACCTTGGACCAGCTGGTCACAACCCCCACAAGAGGTGATAATGTCTTGGAGTTGGTGTTAACCAACATGAGTAAACACTGCAGCATCCCTAGAGTACCATCCTCCCTGATAAGATCTGACCACAAAGCTGTCACTTTCAAAGTCACCATCTCCCCTGACCCCCCCCTTCCCCAGCTAGGGTCAAACATAAAAACTTCTCCAAAGCTGATTATAACCTCCTGAGAGAAGGTATAAACAGCTTCACAGCCCCCTCACCCTCCATAGGAACTGGCACAAATGTCCAAACCTACACCAAAGTATTATACAAGCATTTATATTGCTGCATGGAATAAGGAATACCCAACAGGACAAAATCATCCTCCTCAAGGAAGAGTAAACCTGTCTGGTGGACATCTGCAATAAATAAACTATAATAAAAGGGAAAAAATGCTGTCCAGGACCAAGAAGGAGCAGGTTCCTAATTGGAAGCAATCTCTCCTTAACCTGAAAAAGCAAATGAGAGCACTAGTGAAATTCTCCAAAGCAAACTTTGAGTCCAAACTGGCCACATCTACTAAAGACAGTCATAAGGCCTTCTCCACGTATGTCCACAGTCTCAAAGGAAGCAATCAGATCTGCTCAGAACTGGTGGTCAAAGACACCACATACACAAACGCCGTAGAGATAGTCAACTTGCTGGCAGACAGGTTCAGCAAAAACTTCACCTCTCTGTCTCCCCATCAGTAAATCAGAACATCTCCAGCACCTGCCCCCTCCCCTTACTTCTAGGGAGCAAGTCATGACTGCTCTCTCATAGGCAAAAACTACAGCCTCCATGGGACCTGATAATATCCCAGGCTGCATCCTACATGAACTTAGGCAGGAATTTGCAGCACCATTAGGCACCCTGTTCAACCAAAGCCTGAGTACTGGCTTTGTCCCAGTCGAGTGGAGGACAGCTACTGTTATCCCTTTGCACACCGATCCAGGAAATTATAGACCAATCAGCCTAACTAGTCTGATCTGCAAGGCTATGGAATGGATTATCATGGACCTTAATAACAAGGACATTGGCAACCTCCAAACACTTAGTCCCTCACAGTTTGGTTTCATCAAGGGGCGGTCATGCCTGTTAAATTTGGTCGACTTCTTTGGGACAGTCACCAAAGCCATGGACGAGGGGAAGATGGTGCACATGGCCTACCCTGACCTGGACAAAGCCTTCGATACTATTCCCCATCCGGGTATAATAGATAAACTCTCTCAACTAGGCACCAAATCAGGGCCTCAAACATCTACCATACACAGATAGGCTAAAAGCCCTGGCCCTCTACTCAGTCTCATACAGACTCCTCAGAGGTGACCTCTGTCTGGCACACAAAGCAATCTCAGACTCCACCTTGATGGGACTGCTGCATATCCGCAAGTCAAGCTCCACTTGCATAACCCACACACGCAACCTCAAACTGGTCTCTGACATCAACAGGACTTGTTGGCGGGACAGATTTGTGTCTCAGAGACTCCCCCTTCTGTGCAATAGACTCCCTTTCATCATCAAGCAGAGTTCCTCATTAACCCTTTTTTAAGTGCAACCTGGATAAATGGAGGGGGAACAGAAAATACACCCATGGGATTCCACCTGTGTCCCTGCTGGACAGGGGGTAATATGGTCCTTCATTTCTAAAACTGTTTCCTGCATTTACTCTCTGTCTGTTCATCATATTCTTAGTTACTCTCATGATTGCTCTTGCAGAATTATTCCAGTTAACATATTTAGTATGGCAGATTTATTAAACCACATTTCAGAAGACAGGTTCAAAATAAGCAATTTCAAAACATGAATGGCAGACAACAAAGAAATATTACTACTGGCCAGCAAAATTTCAAAACATGAATAGCAAACTACAAAGAAATGTTACTACTGACCAGAACAGAAAACTGTAACCCAGGACAAACTGTGTCATAGTCAGAGCATCTACACAGATCAAGTAGGAGAAGATACACAGACCAGGTTTATAGTGCCCACTTAGCAAAAGCCCAAACACCCTGCATGCCGCTAAGCTTTGATGAGAAGACAGATCTTACTACAAGATGACAGAGTTTTGACAAGAGTCTAGATGACCAGATATATACTCTAAGATGGATGGAATCTACTGCCATACTCACAGAAGGATGAATGACCTGGTACACTAAATAGATGGATGTCAGGGCCGTACCTATAGAAGAGATCATCTGATCCACTAAACAGATGGAATCTAGGGCCACGCTCAGGGAAAGATGGATGACTTTATTCAATAATTGGATGGAATCCAAGGCCACACCTACAGAAGGATAGATGGCAAAATACATTAAATTGATGGGAACCAGGGCCACACCAAGAGAAGGGATGACCTGATCCACTGAACAGATAGAATCCAGGGCTACACCCACAAAAGCATGGATGATCTGATGTACTAAATGTATAGAATCCAAGGGCATACTCACAGAACAAAGAAGGACCATAGCTGTATTTCAACAGGGATGGATAACCAGATCCATGCCTCCAAAACTGAGGTAAGTTTAAAGTTATACAGCAAAATGGAGCATATACAAGACCGGGTAATTGAAAGAATGGATGCTCATACATATTCTAAATAGCGGGCTCAGACAGCACAACAAATATTGAATGATGATTGCTTTTATTCTACAAAGGTGAAGGATTTAATTGAGAACACCTAAACCCCATATGGAAGACAGTAGTACCAAAGCAGAGACTCTCAAGGTACTGATACCAGCTATGCTTCTAACCAATATGGAGTACCCAGTGATGCTGTCCAGAGTAACATTCCACAAAGGATGATCTCATTACACAGGAGACTGAGCCTGTAATGGGTGGAACATCACTGAGAATAAAAAAATAAATGACATCATCACAATTACAATTACGTATGAGATGATGTGCATACATTACGCAGGGAAAAAGTCAATTTTTGTCGAGAAAGTAAAGAAGTGTGTCATAGTATGAGGGTTTATCTTATAACTAACATCATTACTTCAGCTGTCATGCTGCATTCAAAGTAGTGAATGCTGATATTGCAACCATTTTGGCATTTAAGTCATAGGATTTACAGCAGTACTGGCAGTATTGCTCTTACATGTACAGCTGTATAAAAATGTTTACATTTTGGGTAAAATGGTTTTATTACCTTTGTAGATAGTAGTGTATAAATGTTTACATTTGTCTGTATAACATTTGTATGTTTTACTTAAATTTTTGCAAAGCTCGAAATCAAAGTGAGAGACAGTGTAGCATGCTGAGGTTAGCACACACGTACCCAGTTGTGCACGTACATCAGGAAACGTTTGGGTACTCTAAGAACTTATAGAAATAATGTAAAAGGAAGAGAACAAAAGTCTGAGAAAAAACATAGGGGCATGCACATAAAATTTGGGTAGTTGAGTGGTTTTGTACTGTTCATTTTATTTGCAAGTCACTGCAGCCTCTAGCAGAGTTTTCTCATATTTTCTTATGTTGTAACATTCTTTGTTTACTACAAACACAGTTGTATCCTTTCATATGGGACACCTGTGTGCGGATCTGTGTTGTCTAAGAGTGAGATTATCTACAGATGCTTCAAGGAAGTAAGAAGGGAACGGTCAACTGTCACCCCTTGTCTGATGTTTAAGTGTCTCACAGGCTTCAATGCATTTTAAGCATTACCTTCAGCAAAACATCTCACTGCATTAGTATTTAATTGCTGGAAATAGAATACAGTACATTAATCATGTCAACTCATTACAGTCATGTACACCTCCAGGCTTTTCTGCAGTTACCTCCTACCGATGCCTGTAGGCATCAAATATTGTTGTTCACATTTCCATTAATAATTCCAAAACCATGCTAAATACAAAGAATCAGAAAATATCACCCTGAAGCATACATGATGACAAACACAATTTTATTGATATTTTATCTCTGTCTAATGCAGCTAAAGAGATAGTAATTATTATTTGTATACTGTTTATTTGTATTGTAATCATTTTCATATTTCTCTAAATATCTCAATATTCAGGTAACACAGATAGAACTGTATAGCATCATATGAAAGCTCATAACTGTATGAAGAAAATCCTGCTGGCAGTAAGCAACTTGCTTAAATAATTACTGAGATATCATGAGCTGTTTAGACAAAATTAATATTCACTGCCTTTATTTTGGCTTATAAAATCCAGTTTAAATCATCAAACTGAATGAATGCCACTAATGTAAAAATGAATTTATCCATGGTGGCCATGGTGGTGCAGCAGTTAGCGTTGTCGCCTCACAGCAAGAGGGTCTCCGGTTTGATCCTCAACTGGGATGCCTTCTGTGCGGAGTCTGCATGTTCTGCGTGGGTTTTCTCCGGTTTCCTCCCACATCCCAAAGACATGCTGTAGGTGGATTGGACACTCTAAATTGGCCCTAGGTGTGTGTGTGTGTGTGTGTGTGTGTGTGTGTGTGTGCTTTCTGTGGAAGGTTGAGTGCCGGGCTGGCAACTTGACACCATAAAACTCCACTGCCAATCATGAGCGGACAGGTGATCCGCTGTGGCAACCTCTAACCGGGAAAAGCAAAAAGAAGAAGTTTGTCTTTTACAGTTTTCTAATAGCACAGTTCCAGAGATATGAATATTTGCTTGAATTGTAAGGTGATAACTTCATTTTTTAAAGGCTCAAGCCATACCCACTGGGAGTTTAAAGTACACACTCAAAAGAGCTGTAATAGACGGAGTTAGACCTGATGCATGCTGCCAAAAAAGAGGGGGGGTGAGAATAATTTGCTGCAATACCTGGACTACATATCAGCATCTTTATATCTTTGTGCACAAATATGACAACATATATTCTAACCTTTTTAAAAAAACTATATACTGGGATCAACCATTATTAGTTTCAAAGAAATCAGATTAGTGCGTAGCATCACGTTATATGTTGCAAGCATAATTCCTTGTCTCTGGTATGTTTGTTTGATAACAGAATACAATAGCAGGTTAAGGCAAAATGCTATAAACAAACGATTCCATGGATCTGGTTTTCATAAACAAACTGTATTCTGTGGATATGGTTTTCATTCCCACAACCTCTTATTGTATATTATGTTACTCTGAGCGAATCAGTTAATTAGTTCAACACTACTGGGCCAAAAAAGCATGCACCTGGATATAGCAAATTGTAACAGTTTTCCAAACAAAATTAAATAAAAAGGTGTTACAATAGTGTAAAACTGTACATCAAACTCCTCTTTGTGTGTTTTTGTTTCCTTCTTATGGGTCCAAAGGGCGCTGGGTCTCTCTTACATTACACAAGAATGAACAACAACAAACAACCTTTTCTTTCTACAAAAGAAAACAATATAGAAAATAAGAAAATATCCTTGATATAAGTAATTTAAAAAAACAATCCAGAAGAACATTCCCCAGGATTAAATAAATGCTGCGTAGGCTTCACACGGAGCCTACACAGAGTTTACATGTTAACTCGATGGTGTGCAGTGCACGGCAGCACGCAATGCATATTAATGAGGTGTGGAACACCTAAGCTAGATTTCGTGGCTGGCAACAGTGTTGCCAGCCAGGAAACCATGCAAGTGACCATGGATACCAATTCCTTGTATAACAGAGCACCTACAGTCCTAGGATTTGCGTGGAATGCCATAGTGACCACCAAGGCTTCACAGGGTGAATCTGATAGTTCAACATATCTCCACAAAGGCCAACATATTGCAGTGACATTTAACCAGAAATAAGGACATAATTGCTGTAGATGTTACATGGACATGTGATAGAATGAAACTCAAACATACCTGTAATCCCTTTTGAGTAAGGTATGGGGACAAAGACATACATAATGGGGGGACAAAGGTCCAAAAACAGAGGCAGCCATTTAATATTGCACTTCCAAACTTAGATAGTTGATAGAATAAATAGGTTTTACATTAGCATGAACTGCCTGAAGAGCATGAAGTTTGAAATTGAAATGTCAGTCATCAGTTTCTGACTTCACTCTACAATGACATGCCAATGATTTGCCAGAAAACAAAAATGCAGTGAGGAAAAGATCACAAATATGATGCACAATCTGGATATTCAACACAAAATCAGGACAGTTGAGAGGTATGCACTCAAATGCATGTAATACTGAGTCATACCAGTCCTGAGATCGTCCCAGTGATAGGGCAGAAAGTCACAAATCTGATAAGGAAAACATCTGGACTTCCTGGGAATATCGGGATAGTTCAGAGTTATAAATGTGAGGTATATGGTACAAATACAGTACAGGAGGACAAAACTCAGGGGAAGTGTGTGCATTGAATAGGGACACATATGAATTGTAGGAATAAACACTGGGAAAGAGGACAGGTGAAACTCCCTCATGTACAGCAGAGGAAGGCATGTCAATGAAAGATGGCTGTAGCAGAAACACCAAGCACATATCTATATGGTACATTATGCACTGTATATTAAAATGTTTTGTTTGTGACTGTCACACAAGATGACATAACAATGGGGAGAATGTCTCTGTGAGATAAGTATCCTTACATCAATAATGCAGAGGACATCTATCAGGGATCTGACATACAATTGGGTAGGTTTCATATTGCGAAGCTGTGCAAACTGATATGCCTGAATATGGGTGTACTCTCACTAGAGGTGTCCAACAAGGTGGCCACAGGTAAAGGATCATAGAAACTATTACAATAACCAACCACAATTATGGACAATATCAGAATAATACCACCACTAATCCCATGCCTCTGTCATAACATATGTGATGTAGAGTGATAGGAGATGAGTCTGCACACACACACACACACACACACACACACACACACTTTAACAACTATTATGATGCATCCACACTGTATGAGGGTAACCATGCACACTGTCCTGGCACTGTAACATCTGCTGGAGGTGTTAAGAGGGACACTGCTATACATGTATGCAACAGTATGGGCAATAGGGGCAAGTTGCCTTGTGTGCATGGTCCTTCAGGCAGCTGTTTGGACACAGCATGTATATGTCATCTGTGATGTCCATCACTTAACTACTGGCAGGAAAGGGCCTAGCAGACACCCTTGATGTATTGACATGATCACTGGACCTGAGATATATGTCACATCACACATTTCAACATAGTAAGATGCCACATATGTCATACACTGGTCTACCCATTTGGTGACATAGCTGTTTATGGCCAGATATGACAATGTCAGTTGAATACCTTAGTGTGGACTTGGGTCAAATGCCATGATCTATTCAAGTTCCACAAGATGATACTGTTGTCATCATGCATGCCCTCTATAACTTCTTTGAGGACATCTAGCAGATGTAACAGACCTGATGTAACATTAACAGCTCACACAGCTCTCTTGCACACACCTGGAATATTACTAGTGTACATGTAGAAGAGGTCCATGATGACATGTTGGTCTACCTCACAGTCGAGGAGAGATAGGGTGTCTCTGTATTTGCATGCATCTCAGGTGGATGCATGTTGATGTATACCCTTGTATGGGAGCATAAGCCATGTGGAGGGTGTGTTGAACTGTGTTGTGTATTCAACTGTATCAGGAAGATGTATATGCTGATTCACTATCTGTAATGTTGTTACGGCCCATTGATTCTATGTGATAGGCCTGGATGAAGGTAAGACAGTGCATACTGCCTATTGTGATCTGGCCTATGGTTTTGACACAGTCACACATACAGGTATCATTGAGAAAACTCCCCAAGCTGGGGATTAAACTTTACATCATTGATGGGTAACCAATTGGCTCAGTGACAGAACTCTTCATGTGAAATTTGGTGAAGCAACCTGTACCAGTAGACAGTGGAAAACCACAGGGATCTGTGCTTGGCTCTTCACTGTTTGAACTATATTTCTTGACAGTTGAGGCTAAAGTATATGGTCTTTGGCTTACCAAGTTTGGTGATTCTTGCATATTATGTGCAGTTATTGAGTCCACCAATGGTGATAACATAATACAGGAGGAGTTAACACACACAACTGAATGGTGACAAAGGCACACATTGTTGAAAATAAATGCAGAAATGTGTGTTTGTAATGTCTGTCTGAAAAGTAGAGTTCCATTTTAATCACAGCATTGACAACAGGACTGTTATGCAAAAACCCAGTGATGCAAACACTGAGAACACATGAAGATAGCAATCTCAACATTGACCACCAAGTGTCCACAAAGCTATTGAAAGCCTGTGTTGTGCACATCATAAGTCATGCCATTATATTGAGATCTTAGGATTGTATGACAGCACTGTAGTCAAGCCTCATTACAACACTAATAGAGTATAATGCTGTTTTTTACATGTACCTGACCAGACATGTGTATCAGCTGGTGACACCACAAGGCTTTCTCAGCAAGATAACACAAGGCCTACAAACCATGCCATCATGTATGTGGATAGATTAAAAACCATAGGTTCATAGGTTCATAGGTTCATAGGGTGGTACTAGGCTATCAGCCCTAGGGCCTATACAAGCCTAGCCATAACAATTCCCTGGCTATTTCTTCCCATATTATTTACTTTCCTGGACCCCTGTCTAGCAGGGCGACCATGTCACTGTAATCTTTATTTATAGGAGGAGGTGACTTCTGCCTAGTGTCCAGGCCATCTGCCCTGGTGGGAGTACTGCATAGCCAAAAATGTGATATAGCTGATAACATTGGCAGTGTCTTGTTAAGGAGAATATAACTGTGTCCCACATGCCTGTGCAAAATACTCACAAAAATGTCAAGCAACAGCTTACACACACACACACACACACACACACACACACACACACACACACAGTTGACTATGTCAGAATAGAACCCCTACCTAATTACACAGACTACAGAACCCAGTACTTTACGCAAGTGCCACAGCTCAAGTCCAACTTGGAATGTGTCAAACAACACTTTCTAGTTGATGACATCAGCAGTGTCTGTTAAGGAGAAGATAAGTGTTCCACATGCTGGTGTAAAATGCTCTCTGTAATGTCAAGCAACAGCTCACACACACACACACACACACACACACACACACACACACACACACACACACACACACATTTGACTGCAGTGAGAATAGAAACCCAACCTGTCTAAGTACACAGACTACAGAATCCAGTACTTTATGCAAGCACCATGGCACAAGTCTGAGTTATACAAGAGTGCAGGATAACTTATAGTACATGACATCAGCTGGTCATGTGGGAAACAAGGGGTTGGGAGGACTGCATGAAATGTATGTGTAGGCATGTGTAAGTATCAAAATACTGGCACTGGTGATCCATGTCTTTGGAGAAGTAACTGTGGGATACACACTTTTGCAATGTCTAGAGACAGACACACACACACACAGTCTCTCTCACACACACACACACACACACACACACACACACACACACACACGCACACACACACACACACACACACACACACACACACACACACACACACACACACACACACACCAAATTGACTGCAGTGAGAACAGAATTCCTACCTAAATACACAGGCAACAGAACTCAGTACTTTGCACAAGCACCACAGCTCGTCTGACTTATGCAAGAGTGCAGGTGAACTTATAGTAGATGACATCAACAGGCCAACTGGAGACAGGTTGGAAGGCCTGCATAGGTGCATAGCTTCATCCGGTTCATATGAAGCCACTAGCCTAATAGCACTAGGATGTTAAGAAGCCTAGCTGTATAAAAACACAAGTACTCTTATTGAGCATAGTTGGATGGTAATGTTTACCAGGGTTCCTATCAGATGACCAAAGATGCATATTGTCGAATGCGTCTTGGTTGAACTTGAAATGTCGAAAAGGCAAAATGACGAAGCAGCATATAAGTGAGTTCTTTCCCTGGGAAAGAAGTCGCTTGGCTGCTTCCGTCACTTTGCCATTTTTGGCACTGTAGTGCAATCGCGGAGTTGGTATATTTAAGTAGGGGGGGTGTGGGGGGCAACTGTTGGGAACAGCGATTTTTTTCCTCTGGGAAAAAAAATCTCTGTTCTGGTTGTTCGAAGTTTTGTGAATTCAAACTTTAGAGTTCGATATAACAACATTCAATCATTTGATCGTTCGTTGTTATAATATAGACCTGTTTATCAGAGGGAGTTTGTGAACAGCACCAACAGGTCCTGTCCGACTGGCCCTGTCAATGAGAGACATAGGTGCCAGCCCAGAGGTGACTTTTCAATCAACCAACCAGTACTCAAAGTTGCACTTGAACAGGGTCATTGAGGAGCACTGCTTCACATGCAGTGGGAGCCTATTACAGAGGTGAGTGAATCATTATGGGATATTATCTGTCTCCCCAGCATGTTCTATTTATGTCACAGGATAGGTTGAGAACCCTGCGGCAAATTGCTCTCTACACTTTCATCACATTTGAATTGCAGATGTCCATCATTTCCAGAAGGGCAGGGTCTGAGACTGCTCTGCAAGGTAGGCATAGGTCACCTCTCAGCAGCCATCATGATACCAAGTACAGTGACAGGTATGTCAGTCTTTCCATGAATGTCATGTTTGAAGGCCTGGAATTCTCCCAGGCACAACCCTGTGTTTTCTCCATTTGCTACAGGTGTCTGGTGAGGTGCAGACAGATGTGAGCATTGTACTCCATTATTGGTGTGATAATTCTAGAGTACAGCAGAGGTATGACTACCCTGGTCTTGAATGTGATGTCCATATGTATGATGTGCACAATGGATATTGTGTGTGTCACTACTATGGTCACATAGTGATGAAAGTGTAGATTGCTGTATGTTTGAGCTTGGGGGGCATTAAGTATATCATAATTAGCGGGGGTATGTCATTGACAAAGGGCACAATAAGTCATTGTATGCTTCAAGGTTCAGTCTGTGAGCTTGGCAACAATCATTGGTCTGAGTCAGCCCTTCTGTAATATGTTACCATCACTGGGGGACTCTATATGAGTGCATCCATGTAACAGTCACCTGCAAACTTGGTAAGCCACAGGACATCTACTGTTGCCTGTGCTTAAGGGAAGTATTTTCCAAACAGTTGAGTACCCAGCACAGATCCTTGTGGTATTCCACTAGTGCGTGAGCTGGTGGTGGAGGTGCAGTCCCCAACTTTGAGAGTGTGTGTTCTATCATTGAGCCAGTTGGCTATCCATCTAGCACTGTATGGCCTAATTCTCAGATGGGACATCTTCACCAGGACATGAATGGGGGAATAGTGTCAAAGGCCTTGGATAACTCAACATAAGCATTATGTCCTGTTATCCCTCATCCAGGTCTTTGGGGTCAGTATCCAAGATGTCCACAAGGGTCAGTAAGCAAGATCTAACCTTGACAAAACCAAAATGGGTAGGGTCAAGTGTGTTGAAGGTCACCTATGTTCCTGTGGATATGGTCCATGCCGATTCCAGAACTAGCTGTGCAGATAAGGATTTTTAGGCATATGGGTCAATAGTTGTAGTTCTACATGCTGCCAGATTGATGTATATTGCATAACACACAAGATTTGATATTACATTTTGTAGTGTGGTCGATATATGTGTGGAAAAAGTACTTACTGAGACCCCAGTGTTGCAGTGCTTGGGGGTGCAAACACATGGATGTATTCAGTGGCGGCTCATGCTATAGGACTGCAGGACTGCAGCCCCCCACCTGTAGAATAAAACAAAATTGAAAAATAAAATAAAAAAAAAAATTCACGGACTCCAAGCATGCATGCATGGTTCCTGACTGCTGTGTTATGCAGACCAGAACTCCATGCATGCATGCGTGCTCATTCCAGAGCTCCAGACTGCTCTGTTAGGCAGTCCAGATAGGGAAGGCAGGAAACTCCGCCCTTCCAGCCCAGAGGTCTGTGCAGTGACAACCGGAAGATCACCAGACTGCATCACCTGCAGGATGGAGGCTCCAGCCTACTTCTCATGGACAGGGTGCTCTCACAGGAGACCCATGCGCAGGCCAGGATGCCAGAAGACTTAGCTGGAGAGGATCGGCAGCTGTTTTGTGGAGGACTTTAGCTGCAAACAGGAGGATTCGTGGATCAGCTGTTTTATGGAGGACAGGTAGGGTGTGTGTGTGAAATGCCCCAGTTGCTACATGGTGGTGAGTAGAGAATAAGGCTTGAACCCTGTACCTTGAGCCCAGGTGGCAGGAGCCTGAATTCCCTACCCACCACCATTTGTAAAAACATTGCAGATTTTTCCCTCATACTTGTTCTATTCCTCTTCCTCATAAAATCTGTGGTTTCTGTATTTTTGTGTCCTTGCAAAGCCAGTGGTGCATTGGTGCAGTGGTAGCATTGCTGCCTAACAGTTAGAGGTTCTCTGGTTTGGTTCTTGGCTGTGGTGCCTTACCTTCTCTGTGGAGTCTGTATGCCCTCCCTGTATTTGTTTCCTCTAGTGTCTTCCCATCTTACAAAGACATGTCTGTCTGAAGTGTTTCTCCCTGGGCCTCTGCTAAAAATTAGCTTTTGTTCCAAGTCAGACTTTCCTGGTTAACAAATGTTAAAAATGACACGCATTGAATATCAGACTTCATATTCTTCAGAAAGTGCATGGTAACACAAAAGCTTTTATTCTAGCAATTTTCTAAGTTTATAAGATGGATATTTGAAATTTGTCCCTATTTTTTGGGACTGTATTCCCCCATTATTGGCTTCATCTAGGTTTTTTGTGCTAAGGTTGAGAGCTATGGTAAGAACTGAATTCACTGACTATGTTTGGGGGCTATATTCCCCCATTACTGTCTTTGTCCAGGTGTTTTTTGCTAAGAGATTGAGAGCTATGGTGAGAACTGAATTCACTGAATGTTTGGGGGCTGTATTCACCCATTATTGGCTTTGTTCAGGTGTTTTGTGCTAAGAGGTTGACAGCTGTGCTATGGTGAGAACTGAATTCACTAAATGGTAGCCATTTAAGTTTCCATCTTCCTCTTTCACAGAACAGCTGATTTGGCATAGTGGTATGTTGCTCTGACTGTTTTGCACAGGGTCCTGGGTTTAAGGCTTGGCAGTGAAATGTATGGTGGTAACACAGCATTTTATTCTAGCAACTTTCCAACATTATACAAGCAATGTTTAAAATGTGTCCCTGTTTTTTGGGCCCCCCCCCACAATAAACTTTGGCTTTTTCCATATTTCTTTGTGCTGCAAAGTTCAGAGATACAGCTGAGTGAGTAGATTTTACAAGAAGCTGAGAGCTGCAGGGGAGCAAAAGTTTAGTGCTGCTTATGCTGAGTCTGTTTGTCTTGTTAATAGCACAACAGGTAGTATACTTGTGTTTGATGCAGAAGGCTGTGGGTTCTACTCCCACAGTAGATAGATGCATTGCTGATACTGTGTTGCAAAGGGGGTGGATGCTGCACTCCTTTTTGGTGAAGATACCTAGTAACTATGAACCTGTTATCAGTTTGCCATCCATTCCCTATTGCAATATTGCTAGCTTATCATTTTTGTAGTGTAAGATAGGCAATTTATTCCTCAAGGGTAACAGGCAATTTATTTGTAGATGAAACAATGAAATACAAAGTTGTTTGCTAGCAGCAACCTCTTCATTAGTTACAGATCTCTTTAATATGGAATTATTTAGATGACTTTTACTTCAGAGATTGTGCATATGTACTAATACTGGTGGACTGTAGAAGTTTGAGTAGACATTTATGATGGAAATGTTCTGAATTGGGCAGTTTTGTCATTACTGGTGCATGCATTTTGTTTCATTGTTTACTGGAAAAATTTCAAAACAATATATTTAAAACACCCTCTAAAACTGTACTGTATTGTACAAGGAATATAATTTAATACAATCAGAAAGATGTATGAAAGAGCATGTGTATGTTTCATGTGCAAGGGGCCTGTGATTTGAAAACAGCCCAAACCCAAAGTTAATCTGCCACTGGCAAAATGCATTTTCTTTGAATGTGGGTTTCAATGGTGTTTCAGTGAATGTGAGTTTTCAAGGGCAGAGAAGTTTTAATGCTAAGTCTGTTTTCATTGTGAGACTGCATTGCTTTGCTTAGCAGATATGATATCTATTAGTGTTTTTGCTGTAAAATGCAAAATAAAACTTTCAAATGAAGTCCAAATCATCACAGAAGTAAAGCAGTATGCACATTAGTGTTTATGGTTTTTATTTTTCGGCTTTTCCCGGTTAGTGTTTATGGTAAATGGGGTGAAATAGCCAAGTAACGGTTCATTGGAATGGCTGTAGGGGGGGAAGCTCCATTCGACCATGATTTTGTGAGGGGGGGGGCAGCAAACTCAGACAGCCCCGGCTGAACTATACCTCTCAACTGTCCAGATTTTTGCAGAATGAAGAGATTTTTGCTTCTTATTTTTGGTTTGTTCCTCATAACATTTGTGGTTTTCTGTCAAATCGTTTAGGAATGAAGTCACTAAATAATGACAGACATTGAGTTTCAGACTTCATAACCTTCAGAAAATGCATGCTAAAGCAATACCTGTTATTCTATCAATTGTCTCAGTTTATACAAGAGCAATTTTTAGTACTGTTTATATGTTCCCCCCATATATTTGGCATTTTCCAGATTTCCTGCATTAACAGGTTGAGAGGTACATGCAAATAAATTGCTTTATAAAATTAGGCATATCCAAACCTCTCAACTGTCCCCAATTTTGGTTCAGAATGTTGCTCTTCCCCTAATAATCCCTCTGCAAAATGGCAATTTTGGAAGAAAACATGGAGGGTTTACAATTAATAAATAACTGCAATAATCAGTTATAGATCGCTTTTATTTCAGAAATGCATGCAGATTCTTTTATTTTGTCAGCTGCTTAAGTTAGCAGTATTAATATTAAAAAGTGTCCTTTCTTTGACAGGTTCCCAGATGTATTGTGTGGCTATTTCATATTTTTGAATCACATTTTTGGTCCATTTTTCATAAAATTGTGTTTTTTTGGCAAATTAGTGGCAAATCATTAAAGACTGAAGTTAGAAAATAATGACAGACATTTCAGTTTCAGATTTCATACCCTTCAGAAAATTCATACTAATGCAAGACCTACTATTCTATTATCTTTCTAAGTTTATAAGAGCAATATTTAAAAATTGTCCTTATTTTTGGGCCTTTGTCCCACTTCTATGTATGGCTTTGTCCAGATTTCTTGCTCTGAGGTTGAGAGGTATGACAAATGTGTCAGGGCCATCGCAGTCAGCCAGACACATTTCAAATTGTGATATACTTGTTGCACCCCACTCCCCCATGTAGTGACTCTGGATGTGTCCAAGCAAGGCAAGGAGCAGTTATGCAGTGTAAATGTGCAGACTATCCCCCCATCCAAGGTAGACACAAGTACTACAATGGCTTTTCATCTGTCCTTGATTTTGCAGAACGTTCTGGTTTCTGTCATATTTTTATACTGTTGATTTATGCTTATTATTATTCAGAAAGTGCCTGTTGCTCTGTATTTAAGTAGCAATGCTTTAACGACCATCTGGTATGCTTGTCTGAGATTGTAATATGCAAGTAAGTTTTAATAAGCATACTGTTAATGAATTGCCAACATTGAAAGCCTTTCTGTTGTTGCCATGCAGAGAATACTTACATAACTAGATAACATATAAGCCTTGGGTATTGAAATGTATATGACAGTATTTGTAATAAGGACAGGATTACATTATTTTAAGAGCTCATTACAGGCTTTACCTGCAAACTAAACAGAATGCCAGTCTATCATGTGTGGTCCATATCCTGCGCAGTAATCCTTTAAGCAATGTATGTTGAACTTGTTTCCTGTTTGCTTTTCATTTTTTACTTTGATCATGTTTTCCCCATGAAACAAGTAGATAGTTGTCAGGCAGCAGGTCTTTTTTGGATAAGAAACATTTTTACAAGTGGGGGTATCACAGAGATTGTTACTTTCAGCATGTTACTTGGTACTTTAATAAAGCTGAATATAAATTATAATTAGAACTGTAGTTCACAGTAAGACGTTATCCGGTTCGATTCTCAGCTATAGTGTCTTCTGTGTGGAGACATGCGTGAATGGGCATACCTTCGTTGAAGGTTGTGCATCAGAGCTGGCAACTCGGCACGTAAAAATCTACTGCCAGTCATTAGTGGACCGGAGTTCTGCTGTGGCGACCCCTAACTGGGAAAAGCCGAAAGACACAACAAGTGCAAGGAGAAGTGGTTTGAGTTGAGTGCTGCTTGTTTTTCTTATACTTGATTTTGACTAGCATTCCAGTAATGTATTTAGAATGTAATTTATTTTTTATACCTCACAATCTTTTTGTTTCCATCTAGATATTAAGTGAGCTGCCATGCAGCCAATGGATTGAAATATTTTTTTCTTCTACACTTTCCTTTTTTCTTGATTGGACTCTCATAATGATGGTTTGGCACCCAGGGCAGCGTATTTAATTAAAGTTACAGTTTTTGTGGTTTTGAGCATAGCTCCTCCCCTTTCTAGTTGGCCACACCCATTCCCATTGACCCCACCCATTCAGCTGTCTCCTGCAGCCCCCCTTTGATTTGAAGTCACCAGCCGCCACTGGATGTATTGTAAATATGTGATATACTGTTAGATAGGGCCCTCAGTTTGTAATGTTTCCACATGTAATTTCATGTCATACACAAGAAATGGACAGTAAACAGTAGTAATACAGCGTAATATAACATTTCCATAGCATGGTGAGCACATCATTTGCATGAGGGTTAGCAAAGTGCATACCCATGCGAGATACACTTGTTTGCACTTAGGTAAGGAGTGCGCAGACCTGATCCACATTGCAAAGCCTGACAGTTAGTACTGAGTCTATGAAATACACCTGCTGCTTAACTGACTCTGTGGCAGTATATATTAATGCATTGATGCATTCATTTTTGTGGGGCCAGATAGTACTTGGTTCGAATACAGATGTATCTTATACTTTAAAATAATTTTCATTACAGAATGATATTGCAATGACATGAATTGTTTATACAAGATGTGTAGATGTGTGTTGGCATAGCACAGAGGGGTTAAGAATCATTGCTGGGAGATAACTGCAGTATTTTGCCACCGCTCACCATCACTGCACATTGGTAAGCAATGCACACCTCCTCGCAGACATGAAGCCCAAAATGTGAAGAGATCTGTTGCTTTTTCTACTACTTATGTGTGTTGTGTGTGATTCTCTTTTTTGACCAGATTAAAGGTGTTAAAATGGGGTAGATAGGAAAGTGGTAAAATGAAGAGTAAGCAGGGGGAAGAACAAAGTCTAACAGTTCGTATTGAGTCTCTGGAATACACCTGCTATTTAACTGACTCTGTGGCAGCACATGTTAATGCAGCTAATGCAGTGATCCATTCCTTTTTGGACCAAGATGGTACTGGGTTAGAATACAGCTGTATGTAATACTTTTAACTACTTTCACATTACCGTTGCTGTGCATTGGTGCATGATGTGCACTATCACACAATAATGCTTAAAAAAAGGGGGGGGATAGGGCAGTGGTGAAATGGGGAGCAACAAGGGGAAGAACAAAAGGAAAGCAGTGCAGGAATGTGCAGGAGGGAAGTAGGAAAGAACCATAGCTATCCATTTCTTTAACAGTGTAAAGTTAACATATGTGCCAAATATTAACTAAATTTGGACTGTCACCTCCAGAGAGAGGGGTGACAACAACACAATCATGTTGTCTAATCAATTGGAACAAATCAAGTGTGATAAGATGTGTGCGAAATGGAGAGCTATGTATGGGACAATTTCTTTTTTTATTTGTGGGACAGGTGCCTATTTTTTTTTTCTTGAGAGAGAGGGAGAGAGGAATGTTGAGGAAAGGACTTAAGTTTGTCTGGATCCAGTAAGTTGGATAGGTGAGGAAGCAATTGCAGACAGACAAGACAAACAAGAGAGACAGGTATAGTGATGAACACAAAAGGCTGGGGGACACCATAATTGGGGTGAGGGTGGGGACATCCAGAACCCAATGGTCATCAAGCTGGGTGACAGTGAGAACTGAGTCCTCATCCATGGGACTGTCATTACTTGTCACCTTGCTCTGACTCTGGATGGAGTACTTGATATCTCCTTCTTCTTCTTCTACTACTGCATAAAATGAGGGAGACCAGTGTCTCCAGCCAGCATAGGCGTGCACCAATAGTAAGGCACACAACCCTTCCTTGGCATCTCGGTGCGGGTGATAAAATCACTCTCTCTGCTACTGCTCCTGGAGGGTACCACAGGACCGGCCTCCAGGGCAGGACTACCTGAGTGGAGCAGGTAGTGCAGGGGCAGCCAAAGTGGTGCCGCCAGGTTGGCTCCCAGATGGCTGGGCAATGTTGCTGGAGCCAGTGGAAGGAGCAGGCAGATCCTTTGGGGCAGGCTTACCCTGCTCTGCTGTGGAGTATTCAGTGATGTGACACACGTGGAAGACATGGACACATTTTGATGACACACAAAACACAACAAAATAAAATAAAATAAAATAAAAAATAGAGATAAGGGTTGAGATGAGAGAAAAAAGAGATAAGATTAGTTCCTTCATATGTGACATACAATGCATTAGTACAATTATTTGACCCTATTATCTTAACTTTTACTTTTAAGACTACAACCTCCTAACAAACAACTTTTACTTTTAAGACTAACAGCTCCTGACAGATGCACACTATACTACAGATTGCAGCAAGTACTCCTTGCCATGTGCATGCATTGCATACATGCATGTTCCAGTTATACAGATTACAGCTTACAGCAGGGTATGTCTGCCACTGGTATAGAGCTTTTACTTTAAACCTTTAAGTTACACATAATTGAGGAATTAACAGTATTGTGTAGTTGGAAAGTGTGATCTTTGAACCCACAACCTCTGACTCAAGTCTAATATTGTACTCTTGGTTTGTGCTACAAACTAATATATCCATACTTGCTTTTACAGTTGAGATATGCATGCTAACTTTGATACAACTCTACAAAATACCAAAAAGCTATCTTTAACTTTTAATGCTACAATAGCACTACTCTTCTGTTGCATACATACCACATGCTTCCCTTATCATCACTAATCTAGCCCCATGGGTTTTTTCATTAACCCCCCTTTCTATGGCAGTTGTGGAAAAAACAGAACAGAACAGAGTACCACTGTGAATACAAGTCTTGCCTATATTAAGCTTTTAAGTCTTACAAGTACTCTCTGTAGTTGATACTTACACAGCTGTGGGATGTCCACAGTCCTAAATTCCTCAGTCCAGGCATAGAGGGTATCCCTCTTCCTCCACCATAGGTCATTATAGTGATGCCTATATTGGTCACCAGTGTACGGAATACCGCTGGCATTGGTTGCAGCCCAGGCCAATCTATACCAAGCTTCCAACTTATACTGGAAGCCAGAATAGTTCCCCTGTAAAAGTCTGGCACTGTGGTGGTTTAACTAGGAGTCCAATAAAAGTCTTGGACTCCTATTTGTGCCCTAAATCTGACATCTTCTCCAGAAACACCCTCCTTGCCTAACACAGATCAAGAGCAATGGAGAGTGATGAGTTCCTTCCAGTTCCAGTCATTGTGTTTACTGGGACTCTGCACACTGTTTGAAAATGTTGCGCTCTGCTTACCATAGCGTAAACACTGTGTTTGGCAGTGTGCAACTACAAGCATCGTGTTTCCACAAAGGTAAGTGGAGCTCAGCAGTAGCAAGCAAATCATATTCAAGGCTATTGGATGTACAGGCAGTTATGTATGTATGTTAGACAAATGTAAAGGCCATGGCAGTCCAGATAGCAGAAATAAGCTTACAGGACTATACTACACAGTATATTCACAGTCATACATTTATAGGTTCATAGGTAGGTACTAGGCTATTGGCCCTATGGCCTATACAAGCCTAGTCATAATGATTCCCTGGCTATTTCTTCCCACAAATATTTACTTTCCTGGACCCCTGTCTAGCAGGGCTACTGATGTGATCCCCGGGATGAATTTCCTATCTCCCAACCAATTGTCAAGGTTCCACTTGAAGAGGGCCATTGAGGCACTCTGCCTGACATGTATGGGCAGCCTATTCCAGAGTATAGGGAGTCTCTGGGTCAGGAACCTATCCCTCCAGCATGTTCTATTCATCGTGATGACAAGGTTAAGATCCCTGGAGTCTGTGGCTCGGAGGGATTGGGATTTCTTTAAGTGTGGCATGTCCAACAACTCTGGGTTTGACATGGCCTTGTATGTTAGGCAGAGATCGCCTCTGAGTAGGCAATATGTGACAAGAGTATAGCTGGAGTTTCTTTAGACGGTCAGCATAAGACATCTGCTTTAGGCTTGTGATTCTTTTTGTGAGGTATTTCTTTGGCCTTTCTAGTTGTTGCAGATGTCTTGTGAGGTACATACCAAATGGAGCATTGTATTCTATAATGGGTCTAATGAGGGATGAGTACAGAGGGACAATGACCTCCTTTTTTCTGGATGAAAAGCCCTTAGTGATGAGGTGTGCCACATAGAAGGATTTCCTGACTGTTGTGGCGATGTGGTTATCCAAGGTGAGACCACTGTCCACCTGTGTTCCTAAGTCTCTTATCACACTTTCGGTGTTTAGTGTACTGCCACCTATGTGGTAGTTCACAGGTACATGTTTTTTTCCCAAAGAGGACAGCTATACATTTTTTGGCATTTAGCTTGAGCCCATGGCTCTGGCACCAGGAACCTGTTTCAGTAAGGCCCTTTTGTAATATAGCCACATCATTTAGGGAGTCAATAATGGCTCCCAGCTTGTACTCACATGCAAACCTTGTAAGCCAGAGTCCCTTAGTTTTCACCTGTACTTCAATGAAGTAGATGCCAAACAAGAGTGGTCCCAGGACAGAACACTGCAGTACACCACTTGTCACTTGTTTGGAGCTGGATTTGGAGTCGGCTACTTTTACAGTGTGTGTTCTGTCAGTAAGCCAGTTTGCAACCTATCGAGTGATGTAGGGATTAATGCCCAGCTTAGTAAGTTTATCTATGATTCCAGAGTGGGGGATATTGTTGAAAGCCTTGGTGAGGTCCAAGTAGGCTGTGTGAACCACCTTACCCTTGTCCATGGCTCTGGAGACTGATTCAAAGAAGTCGATCAGGTTCAGTAGGCAAGATCAGCCCTTCACGAACCCAAATTGGGCGGGGTCCAGTGTTTGAAGGTTGCCAATGTCTTTCTTTATAAGTTCCATGAAAATACGTTCCATGGCCTTGCAGATCAGGCTCATCAGACTGGTGGGACGGTAATTCCCGGGATCCAAAGTGGATCCCCCTTTGTGGAGTGGGATGACTATAGCTGTGTGCCACTCAGTGGGCATGAAGCCTGAGGTGAGGCTATGATTAAACATGACACATAGGTGAGGTGCCAGTTAATTTTGTAGTTCATGCAGTACACAGCCAGGGATGTTGTCTGGTCCCATGGATTCTGTATTCTTGGCTTTGGAGAGTGCATTTTTTACCTGAGTGTTCGTGATTTTCAGAATTTGGCATTCTTTCAGTATTGAGATGGGCGCTTTAGGGGGTGAGAGGGGGGTGAAGTTGGCAGTGAATCTATCTGCCAGGATATTGGCAATATCCTTGGGATCAGTATATCTAGTGCCATTCTGCTGTAGCTCAGAGCATATCTGAGTATTGCCATTTAGATTCTTGACATAGCTATAGAATGCCTTGTGGTTGTCTTTGGAATCTTTGGCAATTTTGTTTTCGTAACTAGCTTTGGAAAATTTTATGAGGGATCTCAGCTTTCTACTGAGGCTGGTGAGGGAGTTTTTTGAATCCTGGGTTCTTTCTCTTTTCTGCAACAGTTTCTTCCTTCTGTTGTACAGCTTGTTTATGGAAGGGGACCACCAGACTGGCTTCCTTTTTTTAGAGTACAGCATCTTGGTTCTATTTGGGATGGCTTGGTCCATGCACAAGTGAATGTGCTTGTACAGCACCTTAGTGTAGGATACAGCAGTTGAACTTCCAGTTCCCATCTGCATGAGTGTCATGAAGTTTGTTACTTCTGACTTGAGAAGCATGAAGTTGGCTTTGGAGAAGTTTTTTACGGAGGTTTCCTTAAAGGGGGTGGGATGTAGATGTCAAGGGTGATTAGCGTATGGTCTGATCTGACCAACAAGGGGGTGATCACTGGTGTGGAACATTGATCTCCCATGTTGGTAATGACCAGGTCAAGAATATTGGTACCCCTGGTTGGACTATGAATTAGTTGCTCTAGGGCACTGGAATTTATGAATTCCAAGAACCGTTCAACAAAGGTGTTGGTACAGGAGTAGTTTTCCCAGTTAATGGCAGGGTAGTTGAAATCATCCAGTTTAGGGTGTTTGGTTGTATCTTAATATTTTCCAGTATGTTTAGAAAGGTGTAATGAGAATCCTGGGCCATGGTGGGGGATTTGTAGCAAGCTACAATTTGTGTTACTTAGTGTTAGTTGCACCTGGAGAATTTCAGATGCATTGTGTTGGGCAACCAGCCTGGAGGTGTGAATATCCTTGGTGAATATGGACACTCTTCCACCTTTTGTGTTTCGGTCCTGGTTTGGTGGACGAAAAGTGTGGCATGAGTTGTAGCAGGGGTGCTCCCTGGAGCTTTGAAACAGGTCTCAGTTACTAATGTTCTCCATTTTTAGGAGAGCCTCGAGAGAGTGCATCTTGAGGTTTAGACTTCTAACATTGAGTAGCATTACCTTCAGATTTTGCTTGCTTGTACCCATTATGGTGGTAGTTTTGTCCTTTGAACCTTGCCTAAAAAAGGCACTATAGGAGTGGCAAGAGCCTTAACCAGTAACCTGAATCCCAGGGGTGACAGGTGTAAACCATCTCTTGCAAAGCAACATGGTTTATCGATCATGTCATCCCAGGCAGACAGATACTGGATCCCCTTTGAATGACACCAGAAGCTTAGCCAATTATTGAAGTCAATCATTTTGTCCGTATACTGTGGTATCATTCTGGGCAATGGCAGGATCCTACTCAGAGCGAGTGAGACTAATGTAATAATATGTAGATAAATGAATACATAACTGGCACAATACAAGTGCCTCAGCCTCATACATATAATTAACATCAACTACACCATGTCAAGTGGTATAAGTGACAATGACTGTAATGGAAAGTGGAACAACAGTAAAAGTGTATGGAATACGCTGTATTCAAACCCAGGTCCATGTGTATGGTAGTCTTACACTTACACCTGTTGCCACAAGAAAGTTGAGAAAAACTTACCTGTGCTGCAGTTTATAGCTATAAACTGCAATATCACAACAGTTAAACAAAGGTTGCATACCCTGTACTAGAACCCAGGACCATGTGTATTCCAGCCCTTCACTTAACACCTGCTGCCACAGGGCTAGTTACATGACATTCCCTATTTTACTAATCATTCTTAAGGTCTCACTGCTAACTGCAGTGCAATGTCACTTATCAGGTTTGCAAAATACCCAATAGTATTAACTGAATGCAGCCAGTTTCTATTTTCAGCGGTCTAGGTCCTGTCTGACCAGTTGTCCAGTTTGCACAGTACAGCGCTTCAGAAAAATAAGATAAGCACAGCCAAACCTGACATTCATTTTTCTCCATCTCCCATGTTTGTGCTAAGTGGCACATCACTCAAACAACTCCAATAAAAAAAAGAAAGAAGGAAAAGGGAGAGGTAGTTCAAATTAGGGAAAGCAACCTATGACATACACACTAGAAACAGTTAGTATACATGAGATATTACTACACAGGTCTGGATTTGAACTCTCACTCCAATGCACCTCCAAAACATAGGTTGGGTCCCTTATCCATCTTTGCCACACAAGCAGCTTTGTGGCAAGGAACTTAACTCAATATTTGCACAACCAACTGCAACAGTATCTACAGCGATCTCATACTATACAAGTATTATTTGTACATTTAATATTACTGGATGTGGTGAACCTAGTGATCACTTAACCTGTCATGATTATTGTTTGCAAATGTACATCTCTTATACATTTCTGGTTTGTTGGCCATTCTTCATATATCTAACCAGTAATCTGAGACAGGCAGTATGTAAGCCATTCTATATCACTGACCTTAAAATGTGTGAGGATATTAAATGAAAGCAATATCATATGCAGTTGCCAAAAATGAATGGCAGGTTAGATATGAAGGAATACAACCTGTGACTTGTGTGCTGCTTACTTACATTTCCAACATTACATCTAACACTTTGTAGATGTAGATTTGGATGGTGAAGTGGTGCAGCAGTAGCATTGTCACCTCACAGCAAGAGGTTCTCCAGTTCGATTCTCGGCTGGGATGCTTTCTATATGGAGTCTGCATGTCCTCCCTGCATTCATGTGGGTTTCCTCTGGGTGTCTGGTTTCTTCCCACACTACAAAGACATGCATCTGGGGTGTTTCTCCCCAGACCTCCACTGAAAATTGGCTTTGTTCCAAGTCGGACTTTCCCGGTTAACAAATATTAAATAAATAAGTAAATAAAAAATAAATAAATGTGACCTAACACACCCACTGGAAGTAAGCCAGCCTGCAGTGCTGTTGTGTTTTCCTTCTCCCAAGCACTAATATGTCACAATTGCAATCCATTAAAACCAAACACTGAGGGAGTGGCTGCACTATGTTTACATCTCTACATGGATCCAGTTTTTTGGGATTCAGTAATTTCTAATTAGTTCATACCTCATTTGCACCTTCACCATGCTGACAGCCCAGAGATATCATATAAAAAGGCAACCATGTAGCTAGGCAAACTGATGGTAAGAAGACTTGTTTATGTGGAGAAGAGTGAAGATACACTATCTGCACAGAGGAGAATTGAACTTCAGTAAGTTTGCTTCCATTTGTTCAGCTACAAACTACATATGATGGAATGTATTAAAGAAAATTCTAAAACAAAGGTGTAGATCAACGTGTATGTATGTATGTACCTTTAAGATGCTATCCAAGGGCTTGCACAAGTGTATAAATACTGAACATGTGCAAGCCTGACTGCCATTTTGTAGTAAGATGTTGAGATGTAAGCATGTATGTCTGTAAGGTCTGTCTGTTAATTAGTTTGTTTATATTTAATGATGCTGCTATCCATCCTGATGTGTTTCTATGTAATAAAGCATGTAAACAAACTACCCCACCTGCGTGTCATCTATGTTAGACAGGGACAAGAGACATGGTATCAGAAGTGGCATGTCTAAAAGGACATGGTGTCAGAAGAGGCATATCTAAAAGAGCATGGTGTCAAAGAAAGCATGGCCAAAATGACTTGTTGCCAAAAAGAGCTACAGTTTTTTCAATTTGAGTCCGAGAGGAACCCAGTTGGTACTGGAAGAATATATAGGAGTGGATCATCCCTCCTGCCTGTATAATTCGCTAAACAGATCAGAAACGAATCTCAGATGATAAAACTTCCTCAAATAATTTCTTATTTGCAAAATATGAAAATAGGCATACAGAATGCTCTAAACAATATTCAAATGAACTGATATGTCTGATATTGATAAAAAAATATTCAAATTACTACAGAAAATGTCCAAATAGCATAAAACAAATAAATTAAGGGAAACAACTGCATTTTTTTGCTAAGCATGTGTTTTTCGTATTAATTGAAGATATCCGGGTTATCAGAAGTGTATAAAGTGTTCGCATGTATGTGTAGTATTACACTAAAAGTTATTTCACAAGATACAGCCATTACAGAGCATACTTTGCAAAGTACAGTATTTTGAAGAGTTTATTGTGCATTTGAATGCTTTTACAAGCTCACAGAACAGTTTGTTCGTACATAATTACAAGGGCCATATTTTTTCACTGTGTTTTTGCATACTTTCTGGGCATGGCAGATGGATTTCAAAAACCCAGTGCACTTGTGTTTGACAGTAATATTGCAGACAACTGCAGAGTGTTTGAGCAAGAGTACAATATTTTCATACAGGCTGCATTTTCTGATAAAGATGACCATACAAAGGCATTTATTCTACTTAATTTAGCTGGGGCAGAAGCCATTGAAAGGGAGCATTTATTTGTGTATGCACATGCTGTCTTTGCAGGAGAGGGGGAAAACCAACCTATTATTGTACCGGCTGAGTCAAGGGAGGACCCCAAGTGGTTAAAATGTAAATTTAAAGCAATGTGTAACCCCTAGACAAATGTTACAATGGAAATGCACTTTTTTCACACGGGATCAAAAGCCTGGTGAAACTTTTGCAGCATATATAACTGACTTAAGAAACAAAGCTAAAACGTGCTGATTTGGTGATTTAAGGGATGAGATGATAAAAGACAGACTTCTGTGTGGTATTAAGGGTGATGCTGTGAGAAAGATTTTGCTTTGTGACAGTGATTTAACTTTGAATAAGGCCATTGAGATTTGTCAGCTATACAAGCTCACAGAAAAGCACACAAATATGCTTACAAATGATAAATCCATGCTTCCAGTAACAGCTAGAGCTCATGTTGATAGTATGCAGCACATGGTTAACAAAACAGGCCCAAACACATGGAAGCAACTGCCACCCCTGCAACATTCACTGGCAAACCTCAGAGCTTTCCAGCAAATTCTAGACTTAGCACAGTCTCAGTGAAGCATAAGGGTGAGTCAGCAAACTCAAAGCATGGGCCCCAACTCAGTTTCATTGCCAACTGTCATAATTGTGGTAGAAATCATGAATCTAAAAGGGAAAATGTTTAGCTTTTGGTCAGCAATGTCACAAATGTGATAAGTGGAATAATTTCAGAAGGTTTTATAAATCGAAAGGCCCACATTCTTTAATTAAAAGAGAACATTTTAAGAAACAAGTTGATCAGTTAGAAAGCTGCAACCATACTCTTTATGTTGATGGTGTGTCAATGCTTTATGAAACAGTCAATGCAGTAAATTTAAGGGCAAAGAATAAAGTATTTTGTACTGTTCAGATAAATGAAAAACCCATAGAGCTCAAAGTTGACACAGGTTCCAAGTTCAATGTTATGTCAGCAGAAACATTGGTTAGAGTGTGTCATGGTGAAAGGCTTGATTTGGCAAAGTGTGTGAAGCTTGTTGCTTATGCAGGTGAAGAAATTCAAACTGAAGGCTCAGTGATGCTTTCATGTTACTCTGCTGGGAGATGTTACAACTTATTTTATGTGGTCAATAGGGACGTCCATGAATTATTAGGGCTCAGAGACAGTTTGAAAATGGGACTGCTTTCATTTAACAAGGAAGTCCATCATGTTAGCTTAAAAGACCACTACTCTAATTTCGCCCTCTATATTATTTCTACCTATGCTGATCTTTTTGAAGACAAACTAGGCAAGCTTCCAGTTGTGTACTCCATGAAGTTAGACCCAGATGTCAGTCCAGTTATCAGGCCAACTCAGAAAGTTCCAATACCCATGCAGTACAGAGTCAAGGCTGAGTTAGATAAAATGGTGTAACAATGTGTGATTTGTCCAGTTGATAAACCTACTGACTGGGAATCTTCCATAGTCGTAGCTCATAAGAAAAGCTCAGAAGAGGACATCAGAGTATGTATTGATCCATGAGATCTGAACAGGGCACTAAAAAGACCTCATCACTGAATGCGCACAGTCAAAGAAAAATGCCACTGTTTTTTCTGTCTTAGATGCAAAGAGTTCATTTTGGCAAATTTTGCTTGACAAGAAATTCTCATTGCTAACTACGTTCAGTACACTGTTTGGCAGGTACAGATTTTTGAGAATGCCATTTAGGAAAAATTCTGCAAGTGAAGACTTTCAACGTGCAATGGCACAAATTGTTTCTGGGTATCCTTGTGCTATTATAGTGAATGAAATACTAGTAGGAGGTAATGGTGAAGGTGAGCATGGCAAAAACCTCAGAAAAGTTCTGGAAAGAGCACATCCAGTGAATCTTAAGCTGAATTCACAGAAATGCAAATTCAGGCTATGAGAAGTCACTTATGTTGGGCATTTATTTACTAATTCAGACCTACAACCAGACCCTTCCAAGCAAAGAATCATTCTTGAGATACCAGCTCCAGACAATGTTTAAGCTCTACAACATTTTCTTGGCATGGTTAACTACCTAGGCAAGTTCATTCCAGACTTGAGCCAACTTTCAGCACCGCTTAGAGAGCTGGCACATAAAGATGTATCCTGGTCTTGGAGCAACACCAAAGAGCATTTGATGTCCTGAAACAGAGAATCACTAGTCCACCAACTCTCAGATACTATGATCTTCACAAGCCAGTTTCCTGTGATACTTCAAAATCTGGTCTTGGTGCAGTCATTCTACAAGAGGGTCAGCCTGTTGCCTATGCATCAAGAACTCTTACCCAAACTGAAATGCAGTATTCTCAGATCAAGGAAGAGCTTTTGGCAATTGTGTTTGCAAGTTCAAAGTTCCATGATTATGTTTATGGTAGACCTATCCAGATTGAAACAGACCTCCAACCTCTAGTCAATTATTTTGAGAAAGCCTATGCATACAGCTCCAGCCAGACAGCAATGTATGATGTTGAGATTGCAAAAGTATAATTTCACTCTTGTCTACTAGAAAGGCAAATTTCTTTATCTTGCTGATACATTGTCCAGATTGCCCAGAAACACTACTGAACAGCATGAGAATGAGAACCTTGATTTTGAAGTCATGGAAATGAGTTTTTTTCTTCCACACATCTTGATGAGTTGAGAGATCACACAGCCACAGATCCACTTTTGCAAAGGCTCAACCACTTTATTCAACAAGGATGGCTGTCAAAGCAATCTGGTTTACCCCATGAAGTGCATCCTTATTTTCTATACAGAGATGAGATTTTGTCTGACAAAGGTATCATTAAGAAAGGTCCGAAAGTAATTCTTCCACAGTCCTTGCAACAAGAGTACATTACTATCTTGCATCATGGTCACCCAGGAGCAGACTCTACCAAAAGAAGGGTGAGAGGTCTAGTATTTTGGCCTTCTATGTCACAAGATATTGAGAGAGTACTTTCATCTTATTTTATGTGTAATAGTACTAAGTCACATCAACAGAAGGAACCACTTCAGCCAAACCAGATTCCTGAACTACCTTGGTCAGCAGTAGCTACCAACATTTTCGAGTGGAATGGTCCACATTACATGGTATTAGTAGACTCTTGTTCCAATTGGTTCAAGATTGACCTACTTCCTAATGTAGCATCCAGTAATGTCATTACTAGAATGTCATTTTGCAGTCCATGGTAGGCAGCACAAAGTTATTTGTCACAATGGTACACAGTTTACAAGTCAACAGTTCAAAAGATTTGCTGAAGAGTGGAACTTTACTCATGTCAGGAGTAGCCCAGAGTATCCACAGTCAAATGGTTTGGCAGAACATGCAGTTCAAAGTGCAAAACAGTTACTTGAGAAGTCAAAACAAGGCAATAGTGATGTTTTCCTGAATCTCTTGAATTTCAGAAATATTCCTCGTGATAAACATCTTGGTTCACCTGCTCAGAGACTTCTGTGGAGACAAACCAGAATCACATTACCAATCAGTAGTCAATTGTTGGTTCCATGTGGTAAAAACAACTGGTCAGTGAAAACCAGTCTGTTGAAGAAGCGTTTAACCCAGAAGTCCTACTACAATAAGACCAGCAAACTGGTCAATCCATTACAAGAAGGAGAAGTGGTAAGGATGCAAATGTCCAAAGGTTATGATCAGATTGGAGTCATGAAGAATATTTGCCCAGTGCAGAGATCGTACAATGTGGAATCACAAGGAGTAGAGTTTAGGTGGCATCGGAAACATTTGAAGCATGTAGCCTGTGAGAAAGACTCTTTGTCTCAGAGTGAGTTGTCCAGTGTTCCATTTCCAGAGGAAGCTCCAGGGAATATTCCTGTTCCTGTAATGAATCCAGAAGTTCCTGATATGAGTTGTTCACTGAAGACAGTCCCTGTTGCTAAACTCAGTCCAGATTGTTATGCTACCAGATCCAGTCCTATCTCCAGACCATGTTATAGATACAAGGCAACTTGGACATGAACATTGTGTTTGTTTCTAATGTCTATAATAATGCATGTCTAACTCCAGGGTTGTTTTTAGTAAGGGCAATCTTTTTAAGAAGGAGGATGTAGATCAATGTGTGTATGTATGTACCTCTAAAAAGCTATCCAAGGGCTTGCACAAGTGTATAAATACTGAGCATGTGCGAGCCTGACTGCCATTTTGTGGTAAGCTGTTGAGATGTAAGCATGTATGTCTGTAAGGTCTGTCTGTTAATCAGTTGCTGAGGGGGGCCCCAACCACAGCAAGTTATCCTATCTTGATATTTTATAATATCTTTTTCAAACCAACAAAAGCTAGTACAGCAGTCTTGTATATTTAGTAAATCAGGTGAGTATAACTTTTATTTATATTGCCTTTAAAATTCAAAGATATCTCCGGCCATAGTAACAATGTTTTGTCAAGCAACAGGCTTCACAATTCCATTCAATATTTTACTACTCACATAATTCCCCTGGCTTAGTTAAACCCTGCTGGTGGGCATTTTCTCCACTAAAACTAACAATGTTGCCAACTTTAGTTACCTGCAATACCTGTGGCTAAAAGGGGCTCCTTAATCATCCTCGACTATGTTGCCGGTTGGGGAAAATGAGGAGAAAAAATGTATTACTTTTCTGTTTATGCTATTTAACCTGAACAGAGCTGGAATACGATTGTGTTAAAAAGGGCTGATAATGAACATAAGAAAGGTAAGCACTAGAGAGATCAGAAGTTTAGAGTGACTGATCTCAGTGCAAACTTTGGATTTTAAGAAGAGCTGATCTTCAGGGATGGTTTTCTCTTTCAGGGGGTTTTATAAATACTGGCAGAACACCAAATACTATAATCCACAACTTTGCTAAAGAATTCAGTGTAATACCAGTAATAGCTGAATAAAGGCTCAAAATTGGGAACATATTTTAAATATTACTGTGTTTCAATTAAAGTTAATAGAATAACACTTTTTGCATCAACATGCCTCTTTTTGGACAAGAAGTATAAAACTACAATGTCTGGATTTATTGAATGTCTGTAATCCTGACAGATTTACAAGCAAATCAAGCTTTTTTTTACGAAGGACAGGGCAAAATTATGAGCAAAATCAGGGATAGTGACAGGTGTGCATTACTTCTTATTGAGGTAAATAAAAGTGACTTACCCCTGCTGCTCTTTGATGACTGCTAAAGAGCAGTCACTGATCTGGTGTGGCAGTACCAGTGTTGCACAATATATTGGTATTTGCTGAAATAAGTACAAAACTAGTATTGCTATGGCTTATGCGTGTGTGTGTGTGTGTGTGTGTGTGTGTGTGTGTGTGTGTGTGTGTGTGTGTGTGTATATATATATGTGTATGTATGTGTGTGTGTGTGTGTGTGTGTGTGTGTGTGTGTGTGTGTGTGTGTGTGTGTGTGTGTGTAAAAACTGGTCATTTTTATCTGTGCACAAACCCAGTAATTATTCTTCTGGGTATCTGTAAATAATATAGTTAACAAGTAATTATATTTCAAAAGTAAGGCATAGGATATACTACAGGACATTCAGAAACTTAGATCTTCTAAGAATCTGGGGGCCCCAATCCCAGGATTATATAAATGGATACAGGGGGTTACCTTAATTATCCTTTCTCTGTGTGAAGGCCTCCCATGACATGTTGATGTCTGCCCTCCCCATGTTAATGTCTGCCCTTCCGTCTGTGTACACATGCACCTGTATGACAGTTATGTTGCTGTCTGGCCTCTGCTAGAGAGCTGCATTGTATTGCAAAAAAATCCACAGTCTACCCACGACATAGGAGAGCTAGACCTCACCTGATCAAGCCAATTTCCCAGTTATTCACCTAGCTTCCCAGATCACTGGCATCCCATGTGGACACCCTGCCCCCAAACCAATGGGTCTGCAAAAAGATAAATCTTTTTACCAATGAAGAGGAAAGGGCCCACATGGATTTTTATTAGGGCCACTGTTGTTTACAATTTAAATCATTTCATCTTAATCTGACGGCACAGAAGATTAAAAGTATGAGCTTGTAATGAGCTGCTTCCTGTAGTTCAGGGCTTAATTCCCTCAGCCTTCATTTGCCTACTATGTGATTCTGAGCAAGTCATTTAAGCAGACAGTGCTCTGGGGCAACTGGGAATCTGGGACAGGCTCCTCAATGGTCTCCTTAATCACGTCTGGTATCTACCTCTGAGCATAAGTTATTTACAAATTCCAAACCTTGCATGTTGAGCAAAGTATGCTAAAGACATTAAAACTGATTCATACATTTCATGTAAAAAGACTGTATTAAAATGCAATGTTTTCTCAATAAACTCCAAAAAACGATAAAAGTGAACAAAATGATAACCAATTATGAGATTTAGTAAGATTTACGTGCAAATGTACAATATAAGTGGTAGCGTACAAGGGTCCTAAATGAGGCCCAGGTGGTTGTATGACCATTATGTTAAACCCAGGTCATCAAGTATCTATTTTTAAGAGATCAGGGTGTCAAAAACATAATTGTTAAGACATTGTACAGAGAATAAATGAGTTTACTGAATGCGTAAATTTGTGACTTCATTTGAGACTTTTCTGCAGAAAGTATGTATTTAGTGAAGCTGTTTCGCTGTTTTTTTTCCTTTCTCACAGCTGTTATAAATAAAATGTATTTTTATCAAAAAATGCACATTTAATTACTATATGCTGTCAGGGGGATGTTGTTGTAGGTCAGAGTTGTCACCTTTCTGTGATTTTCCGTGACCTCAGTCTTGGTAACGTTAAGCAGAAGGTGCAAAGAGTAAAACTCCCTCCTTAATAGGTATGAAGGCTTGCCCTCAGTAAAAAACAGATCTGTTTTTGGTAACGTGGGTTATTTTTATAATTGATATTATCAGTGCCTCTAGTTGTGAATAAGCTGAATATCAACATTGCAGGAGGAGCTTATTAACTGGGCGATGAATAGCAGCCATTTATTTGGCACAGGTATGTAATGACTTGGGTGTGTTAGCAGATGACAGCTTGTTCTTTGATCAACAAATAGTTAATGTTTGTATTAAAGCCAGGAGGAAGACAACTAGTCTAATGAAGTTTATTTCCAGGAGGCTATCTGCAATAACACTACTGCTCTGTTACAATAGTGAGATCAGTCTTACAGCATTGAAAAAACTGTATTTAGTTTTGTAGTACAAGCAAAGTGGTATGGATGATACAAAAGCTAGAGAAACAGTGACTGGCATTGATATTGTAGCGTTTTATACAGATGAGATGACGTGCAGCACAAGTAAATGTACACTGGTTCTGAGCTGAGCTGCAATATATGTGGAAAACAGGACAAGGCAAAGTATCAGCCATTGTAATCTATGCATGACATAAACTGAGGTATCTTTAATAATGAGGGAAAACAACAACGTTTTGGGACTAAATGTTTCATCTCTCCACCAAAAAAAATAATTAAACAGAATTTAATGTCAAAGTACAGTAAAAACAAAGATGTTTGACTAATAAACAACTAGATGAAGCAACAAACCTTTGACATATAGTTGCCTTGTTGATAAAAATAAACTAAAATGTTAATCTACATGGCTGTCTCAGAAAGATGTACAATGTGCTTGAATCAATTGTTCTTTAGACACACCCAAACAATTCTGCAACACTCTAGCTTGTGCTAATGTATATAGGTAAGCTAAGTCAGTGTTTAGCAGAGATTCCAAACTGTCAATGAAGCAGCTTGTTTTCATTCAAAGTTTTGACCAGATACATTGCCACCTTTACAATCAGATTCAATGCTCAACTTCTGATATCACTAGCTCCCCCACTCTAAATTCTACAGATAATGGTGGCCACCAGAATCATAGGAACATAGGATCATAGGAGGTTACTAGGCTAATGGCCCTGGGGCCCTTACAAGCCTAGCCAAGAGTTTATCGCCAAAAAGAAACTTCAGTCAGCACCTGTTACCCCTGTCAATGAGGGACAAAGGTGGAACTCCTGCGACAAATTTGTGTTTTCCCATCCACTCATCAAGGTAGTGCTTGAAGAGGGTCAGCGAGGTATTCTGTTTGACGTATATGGGAAATCTATTCCAGAGACGGGGCAGCCTCTGGGAGACAAACCTGTCTCTCCAGCAGATTTTGTTGATGTTGCTTATTAGATTAAGGCCTTTCAAGCAGGTAATGTGCGAGGAATTAGGCTTATGGATATGGAGCATCTCTAGTAGGCCAGGGTCTGAGATCACCTGTGAGCAATCTGTACAATACCGAGTAGAATGACAGTGATTTGAGCCTGTCCGCATAGGACAGGTTTTGGAGGCCATGGGTTCTCTTTGTTAGGTATTTCTTTGGCCTTTCCAGTTGGTGCAGATGTCTGGAGAGATACATACCAAACAGGGTGTTATACTCAATTATTGTTTAATGAGGGAGGAGTATAGAGAGGTAATAACCTCCTTTTTTCTGGATACAATCCCTTTACTTATGAGATGAATTCTGACTACTGCCGCTGTATGATGGTCGAATGTGAGATTGTTATCAACCTGAGTACCCAGGTCACTCACCACAGGTTGTGTGCTTAGGGGGGTTGCCAAGGATGTGGTAATCAGTAGGGGCTGTGTTTTTGCCGAATGGTGTGATGATACTTTTTTGTGTTTAGCTTGAGGCCATGACTTTTCCACCTGTCATTAGTTGCTGTGAGACCCTCTTGCAGTATGTTAACATCATTTAGAGAGTCAATGACAGCACCCAACCTACAGTCGCCCGCAAACTTGGTCAGACACAGGCCTTTTGACTTTGCCTGGACCTTTAAGAAGTAGATGCGAAACATTAGGGGTCCCAGGATAGATCCCTGGAGAATTCCACTAGTGACAGGTCTTCTATCAGAGGTGGCGCCACCTATTTTGACCTTGAGGTTCCTGTCGGTGAGTCAGTTGGCCACACACCAGATGAGATAGGGATTTACGTCAAGTTGTATTAGCTTCTTGATGATGCCCGAGTGGGGGATTGTGTCAAAGGCCTTGGCCAAATCAAGGTAAGCTGCATGTACTGACGTTCCCTTATCCAGGGCCTTGGTGACAGTCTCAAAGAAGTCAACCAGGTTCAACAGACAAGATCTGCCCTTAATGAATCTGAATTGGGTGGGGTCAAGTGCTCGGAGATTGCCTATGTCCTTGTTCATGAGATCCAGAATAATATGCTCCATGGCTTTACAGATCAGACTTGTCAAGCTAATGGGGTGATAGTTTCCAGGGTCAGTAGTGGCACCACCTTTGTGCAAGGGGATGACAATGGCAGTTCTTCATTCTGCTGGAATGAAGCCTGTACTTAGACTGTGGTTGAATAGGGTGCTCAATGGTGAAGCCAGTTCTTGCTGGAGATGGTGCAGAATACAGCCTGGGATACTATCAGGTCCCATGGAAGCTGTGTTCTTTGCTTTGGATAGGGCCTTTAACACTTGATCTATGGAGATATGAGGTATGGGACAAGTACTGGGGATGTCAAAAGGGCCCTGGGGGGCAGGGGGTGAAGTCTGTGCTGAACCTATCTGCTAGCAGGTTGGCTAAGTCAACATGATCAGTATAAGTGATACTGTTAAGTACTAATTCAGAAGAAACCTGGACCTTGCCATGGAGGTTTTTGACATAACTGAAGAAGGCTTTGTGGTTTTCCCGTTATTTCAGTGGCTAATTTTATGTCATAATTGGCTTTGGAGGTTTTCAGTAGTGATCTAATTTGCTTGCTGAGGCTAATGAGGGAGTTTTTCTAATTTGGAATTTGTTCCTTTAAACCCTTGGGCAACAGTTTCTTCCTTTTGTTGTAAAGCCTGTTGATAGAGGATGTCAACCAAACATGTTTGTTTTTCCTTGAGGAGCAGGTTTTTAGTTCTATTTGGTATGGCTGAGTCCATGCAGTTGTACAGGTGCTTGTATATTGCTTTGGCATACTGTTCAGCATAGTTATCTGCATCGTCTGAGGGGGGTGGTGGTGTGAGGCTGCTGATAACCTCCCTTAGGAGGTTGTAGTCAGCTTTTAAGAAGTGTTTAGCTTGATTACGATGGGGGGGGGGGGTTGGGTGGGACAGAAACTTCAAATTAAACAGTCTGATGACCTGATCTCACCAGGGAGGAACATACTATGGAAGGGTCTATTGCTGGCTATAACTTGAATGGGTGTCTTGCCAACCGTGGTAAAATTTTCAGTTTACTGCTCAGGCGTTGACATTTCATTTGGTGCAGATTTTGTAGAGTGAATCCACAGATTTATTTATAATGTCACAGTCAAACTTCAGTCAAATTAAAACACTACCCCCACCACCCAAATTCAGGCATGGTTTGTCCATCGTTTGCTGCACAGCTGAGTAAAATGTTGAATAATACTGATATCTGAGCATTGTAGGGTCTAGCCTGGCACTCATACCCCTTTAAAGGAATTCTAAAGAGACTGTCTCATCTTCAGCATTACTAGGCAGCTAGATAGAAAGTTCCCTAGCTATTCATGTCACTATCAGAGTTGTGTTTAATCCACCTAACCAATCCATACATCTGTAGGGTTGGAATCATATGGATACTATGTTGAGGCCAGTTTGTTTCATTCCAGAATATGTAATCAGAATTTTTTTCAACAACTACTTTGCCACTTCTCACAAAATTTGTTCCTTAAGCCTACAATAAAAGATAGGCCATGCATGCCACATGTCAGACTCCAACATTCTCCGTAGGCTGCTTTTGTATTTATTTGAAATTCAGAATTATTTTGTTTCATAGATGCTCACTGTAGGTGTGGTTTCTTAGTGTTCACTGGTAGTTATTCCTTTCTTTTGGGAGATTTCTCTCATCTTCCTGTTTGTAATATCCTGGAGATAATATATATATATATATATATATATATATATATATATATATATATATATATATATTCACTTCTAAATTCTGAAAGCCCAAAATCCTGAGACCAAAATCCTGAAAGTTCAAAATACTGAAAACTCAAAATACTGAATCTCATAATACTGAAAACACACTGGATACCAACACGCACTATATTCCACCACAAGTACATACAGAAACAAATAAAAGACAAACCATATTACTCTCCTCCAAGTATAAGCAGGCGGGCAAGCCCCTCTGCACCCCCCCATGAGGAGGGCCGCACCCCCACACAAACATACACAGCTACTTAAATATATCAACTGCGAGATTGCACTTACACTGCACAAAATTTCGATACTTAGGTTCGTACCATAAGAATGACAGTTTACAGAAGGAAGATAGATTAAATTAATAAAAATTAATTTAAATAGTAAAAAAAATCAAAATAAGATACTAAAAATAAATAAAGTAAAAAACTGAAAGCTTTTTTACAGCAGAAACAAAATAAATCCAACAACAACAGGAACAGAGTCAGTAGAAATATAAGGATATATAAAAAATAGTACTATAAATAAAGAGGCACACATACAACTTACCCGCCACCAATATGTGCCATAAACTTACAGTTTACAGTTTTCATAGTGCAGATAGAGACGTATACAGTGAATTATGAAAAGAGTTATGTAATTAACAATGACATATTGCACATAAATAATGTTTTACCCATCTAGTGGCTTGGGCTATGGGTTTGTTGTTCAGCAGTCTGATAGTGTGTGGGAAGAAGTTGTTATGGAAACTGTTATGTCCTGCATCTAATGCTTCTGTAGCACTTCCTTGTTGGCAGGAGTTTGAACAGTCCATGGTGTATATCTCTCAGTAGTTTTCGGACTCTACCATTTATTTATTTACATTTGTTTACTGGGAAATTCCGACTGGATGCAGGTCCTTTTTCAGTGGATGCCCGGGGAGAAAAGCTCCACATCATGTACATAATAAATAGAGATACAAAGTTGCAGCAATAGTAAACAACATTACAGGTTGTTGGCTTTAATACAATAACAATATATTGATTATCAACAGTATATACAGTAAATGTTGCAAGTTAAGATAGTTTCTTGTCATTTATAATATTAGTAACAAAGTTGTCAGACAAGATGTTAAAGTATGTAAAGACAACTAGCTATTTCTGACTGAGGTTAGTAGTGGTGGTAGTATAGTTGGGTTAAGAGTCTAGGTGGGGGGGGTAAGGGGGGGTGTTAGTCTGGATTAGAACAAGGACAACGCCCGTGCAAATTTAAGTGGAATTTGAGTGCAGTCTTGAAAAGACTGCTGGAAGGTAGAGTAGTTATAGAGGGTTCATAGGTTCATAGGTTCATACTAGGCTATCTGCCCGAGGGCATTTACAAGCCTAGCCCATAGTTTTGTGGCTTATGCCACCCCTTTAGTATGGGGAACTATACCCATTATTTTGCTGTGCCTCTGTCGAGCAGTGACACTGAGGTAATCCCTGGGGTATATCTGCGATCTCCCATCCATTGGTCAAGATTTCTCTTGAACAAGGCCAGCGAGGTGCTCTGCCTCACATGTACCGGGATTTTGTTCCACAGCATAGGGAGTCTTTGGGTGATGAATCTATCCCTCCAGCACGTCCTATTAATAGCCGTGTCGAGGTTTAAGTCTCCCGCCCTTGTGGCTCTGATGGATCTAGATTTTTGAGGTGAAGCATATTCATCAAATCTGGGTTTGACATGGCCTTGTATGTTAGGCAAAGGTCACCTCTGAGCAAGCGGTAAGTGACTGAATAGAGCTGGAGTTCTTTCAGTCGGGCAGCATAGGACAGATTTTGAGACCCTTTATCCTTTTGGTGAGGAACTTTTGTGGCCTCTCCAGCTGCTGCAAGTGTCGGGTCAGATACATTCCGAATGGGGCATTGTACTCAATCATTGGTCTGATGAGTGATGAGTAAAGGGAGACTATGACCTCCCTTGATCTAGATGAGAATCCCTTCATGATAAGGTGGGCAATGTAGAAGGTCTTCCTGACTACTTTAGCTACATGGGTGTCGAATGACAGACTACTATCAACCTGGGTCCCCAGGTCCCTGATAACTTCTTCTGTGCTCAGTGGATTGCCACCTATTTGGTAGCTAGGGGTAACCTTGTTTTTCCCGAAGGGTATGACTATGCATTTTTGGCATTTAACTTTAGGCCGTGGCTCTGGCACCAGTTATCCATTTCTGTGAGACCCTTCTGAAGGATATCTGTGTCAGATGTGTTTTCTACTATGGCCCAGTTTGCAGTCATCTGCAAACTTTGTCAGCCATAACCCTCCTGTGTTTGCTTGTACTTCGGAAAAGTAGATGCCAAACAAGAGTGGGCCCAGGACTGAGCCCTGTGGGACACCACTTGTGACAGGCTTTGAGTCTGACATGGCGCCAGCAACTCTGACCCTGTGGGTTCTGTCACTCAGCCAGTTTGCAACCCATCTTGTGATGTATGGGTTAACATTTAAGCTGATGAGTTTTTCAATGATACCCGAGTGGGTGGAAGATTGTTCCAAAGTTTAGATATGGTACATGAAAATATGGCTTCTCCTGCTGAGGTTTTTTTTTTTTTTTGAGCTGAGTGAACATAGCATATGTCCTGCAGGGACTGAAAGTTGGAGCCAATGATTTTTGTGACCTGTTTAATGATCTTATCCAGTGCCTTCTGATCAGCTTGAGAGCAATTTTACCAGACAATGGTGTTGTTTGTCAGTACGCTGTCAATCATGGCTCTGTAGAAGTTAAGTAAGTAGGACCTGTGGAGGGAGGTTAGCTCTATTAAGTCTCCTAAGGAAGTGGAGACGTGCTGGCCTCTCTTTATAAGGAAGGAAGTGTTTGTTGCCCAATTTAGGTCTTGCAAGATATGTATCCCCAGGAATTTGGTGTTATTTACTCTCTCCACTGTAGCAACATTGATGATAATAGGGTTATGTGGCTTATTCTTTTTCCTAAAATTGATGATTATTTCTTTGGCTTTCCCAACATTTAGTGCAAGTTATTGTCAGTGCACCAATGAACAAGTTGGTTCATCTCTTCCCTGTAGGCCCCCTCATCTTCTTTCATGATAAGATTGATTACTGTGGTGTCATCTGCAAATTTGATGATTCTGTTTGACTGATGCGTAGCTGTGCAGTCATGTTTTAGAACTGTGAAAATAAGTGGACTGAGTATGCAACCTTGTGGGACCCCGGTGTTTGGGGTGATGCTGTTTGAGTGATGTTTTTCTGCTTAGACTATTTGTGGCCTTACAGTCAGGAAGCTGAGGATCTAGTTGCATATTTTGTTTTCTATGCCTAGATTACTCAGCTTAGACAGCAGTTGTTGTGGAATTACTGTATTGAAGGCAGAACTGAAGTCTATGAACAGCATGCGTACATAACAGTCCTTATTTTCCAGGTGGTCCAAGGTGTGATGAAGTGTTAAGGCTATGGCATCTGCAGTAGACAGATTTGGCCTGTGTACGAATTGTAAAGAATCAGATGTAGCAGGTAGGCAGGGTGTTATGTGATCCTTGACCATTTTTTCGAAACATGTCATCACTACTGAGAGACATATTAAAAATGTCTATGAAGATCGGTGCCAGATGATCAGCAGAGTTTTTAAGTAGCCTCCCTGGGATCATATCTGGACCAGCTGCTTTGCCTGGATGAACCCTATGTAGGTTTCTGCGTACCTCTTCCAAGTTGAGGCATAGTGATGTAGCATCTATATTGGTGGGTAGTCTCTTTGGTGAGGTTCTATTTGATTCCTCTAATCTACTGGAGTAGATGTTTAGCATGTTTAAAAAGTCTGGGTTATCATCATATCACATAGATGGTGGCTTTTATATAGTTTGTGATGTTTTGGATCCCTCTCCACAGATGCCTGGGATCTTTCTGGTCAGTGAGGTCTCTGTACCTTTAGACTGTAGGCCTGTTTTGCTACTGTCACACTTTTGTTCAAGTTACATGCTTTTGTTCAAATGTACAGGAAGGTCATAGCTTTTTGTTGTCACAGATAGTCAGATTTGTCAGGGTGTGAATGTAGATGCCATCCAAAATATTAAGCATTGCTTTTACTGAAGAAACATCCATTGAATTGAGGTACGTTGTGATGAGAGAGTGTGTATGTGTAATTGTTCCATGGTTAGGCTGCATCCCATATCGTTGTCTAGGCTCAAGGAACCGGGCCTCACAAACAGTGTAATCAATCAGTTTAAAAGCTACTTTAGCCTCTGAACACACTGTGTACACCAGGTAGATTTATTTATTATTTATTTTATTTTGCCTTTGCTTACTGGGATAATCCAAATGGGTTTACCAGGGACCCCTTTTCAGGGGAGACCCAGGGAGAAAATCTTCATATATTTGTACAATAATTAAGACAATCATAAAAGTTTAAACAAAAAGAGATAAAGCAAAAACAAATTGGTCATTATACACAGTACAAAAATTCACATCTAATATACACATCACATACGTAAAGGAAGGAGATATTTATAGACAGAAACAGCTTATGAGCAGGAATGAGTTTTCTTTATGGGAATACTTTAGTCTCAGTATAGGTCCTTGATGCAGTAAAATCATTTCTTGTGAAAAACTGCTTCAAAGAGGGGAGAAAATTACATTAAGAATATAGTGATAGCAATAAAAATACATCTGAGTGAGAGTGGGAGAAAATTATTGCAAGGAGAAATCAGAAGTGAGGAAAGGAGTACACTCAGGATTTGTTGTAGAGATGAGAAGAGGTGAAATATATTCGTGCTATGTTTTTTTTTTTTAATTTCTCCAAGTCTTTTGGGTTTCTAACAGCATGACAGGAATGAACCCCATTCCTAAGTCAAAGTATGATTAAAGTTCAAGAAATTAGTAGTATTTCAATCTTTGATGTTAGCCAGAAGTGCTCTTTGCAATATCCGCAATCTGCCCAACAACGACTTCTGCAATTCATACAGAGTTGCATGTATCCGTAACATATATAAGTATGGTTGTATATTCTTTTTTATAAGACTCATTGCTTCTCCTACTTTTGGAACTCTCTAGGTATCCTTCTTCCACACTGCCCTCGTTTCTGCCTGCAAATCCTGGTATTTTATGACTTTGTGTCTCTCTGTAGTACTTAAGACAGTGTACTCAATGGGTGTAGCGATTTCAATGATCAATGCTACTTTTGTCATTAGTCAGCCTGGTGAGATGCAGGAGCACAACCATTTTTTCTCTCAGGTGATATTTCAATTGTTTTTTGAAGGAATTTACATTTTGATCTGTTTTATTGTTAAAGGAATGGAGTTCCACAGTTCTGAAATTTTGTTTGCTTATAGGGAGATGAGCTGTCATCTCCTCAAGAATCGACTTTAGGTGTGCCACAAGGCTCAATATTAGGACAGTTACTCCTTAATCTGTTTAGAAATAAAAGGCATATAACTCCTCTCCCAGGAAACATAATCCAATATGTAAACAATTCAGCACTAAAAAAAAACAACAGCTCCAAGGTGAACTACAGCATTCCTTTAAAAAATTGAAAAATGGCTTCATCAATCTAAACAACTCCTAAATCCATAAAAAAACAAACTAATGGTACTTTCACCTCCAACCCTGGCTCAAACATCTGTGCCTGACAAATATCATCAGTTAAAACCAGTACTAGAACTGAGCTAATATAAAACACAAAACTACTAGGTGTGATAATCGAACACAGATTAAAATTTGAACAGCATATCCAATATGCTGTTCAGACAGACATCCATAAAACTAGGGCATCTGCATTAAGTCAAACCTTTTCTATCAGACCATGAACATTATATCATTGTTCAAACCTATCTATTCCTTAGTCTCCTGTATGTCTTGCCAATTTTGACCAACTTACAACCCTCTCAGGTAGCCAGACTTGAGCAATCATATAAGATTACAAAGGTATGCAAGTAACGGCATTTACTGAACCCATCACTGCCTTGCACTTCAGTCCCTTAACTGCCTGTAGCTATCTAATCTATCAGCCTAAACTCACATTAAGACTGCCCTTGACATCCTTTACAGCCCTGACAGATGCCCTGCCATCAGCCAGTTATTAAACCAGTACTTTACGCACAGAGAACTGTATTTACTGAACCAGCACTTACTGTTTACTTATAAGCCTAAAGATCATAATGGTGACGGCCTGTACTCTGAATACATTGCTAAACTCTATCCCAACAAGCATCAGAAATATCTCATCTTATCTAATATTGAAAAACACCTTGAAAACATACCTGCCAACAAAATGGTCCTCTGCTTGTAACACCTCAATTACTAGTGCACCTAATTATTTCCCAAATATATTTTAAAAATTGCACTGAAATCATACTTGAAAACAAAATAATCCTGCTGTTGTAGCACCCTCATTACTTATCCCCTTTTTTCTAGTTATTTCCCACCTACATTTTAAAATCTTCATGAAATCCCACCTAACAAGAAAATAACCCTGGCCTTGTACCAGGGCCATTCATAAGTCCCCTCCTTATGTAACCAAATCAAGTATCAGAAAATCCATTTGCTTTGTCACCTGTTTTTATCTCAAGTGAATACCTGGTTTGGTAACATTTTTATATTCGTCCTCTGCTGTCTGTGTAATAAAACTTCAGTGAGACTTTATACATAAACTGTTAAATAATACTGAATGTTTTATTAAATATGTTTGATTTTAGCATGCTGTAAATACTGTATATTGCACTTAGTGTGGTGATCAACTGTTAAACTATATATAGCTCAGTTTTTCTCCCTGGACCTCCAATGAAAAGGGTCTTGGCAAAGTCGGACTTTCCCAGTATATTCAAAGACTAATACATACACTGAGTTACTCTGACACTAAGCCTCTAATCTGTTTATGAGCAAGGCAATTTATTGGTCATTAAAGTGTACTGTGGTTGGCAAAATGTCAGTTTATGAATTAAAGTCACTATTTATAGTTCATCAGTTTTAATCAAATGTTAAAATTAAAGTGATATGAGCCAAAACTAATTAGTGCTAAGTAAAGTCAGCGTAGTCCACCTGTTGACATAATTACTAAAACAGCCCATTTCCTAAATCTGAAAATCTGCACTAAATAAGATTAAATTAACTTTGTTTGTGTGTGTGTTTGTGTGTGTGTGTGTGTGTGGGTGTGTGTGTGTGTAACTTGACATTTATCACTGTGGTGGGTGTTTCCTAGTCAAAAAGATAAAGCTGTTATGAAAATTCAATATTTATCTTTTCAGAGGCTTGTGCTGGTCTAGCAGCAGTGACACCAGCGCAGTGTGATGGAGGTCTTGGTTTTACATTACAAATGGCATTTTAGGCATTCCTTTCCAAGGTGGAATATTCTAACAACACAATTATTCTTCATAATGCATGGATGGAATGGTTTATGCGTTTCTGTCACCAAACACACAGTGTTAAATACAATAGATGGCAGACTTACTGAAAGATTTATGGACATGATGCTGAGGAATGATTTCGTCTTTTTTGAAAACAAAAGTTCACTTCAGAGCAGCAGAGTGTCACTTATGTGTAAGGCTCCTCTGGGAGGAAAGCAACAGACAGATAGGCCTGTGTGTGTGTGTGTGTGTGTGTGTGTGTGTGTGTGTGTGTGTGTGTGTGTGTGTGTGTGTGTGTAA